>NC_058382.1:14048261-14359348 GCF_018350175.1 Felis catus | reverse complement strand
AACCCACTCCGTAAGATCAGTGAGGCCCAGGTTCCTCCATGTTAGGCACCTTGTATGAAAGCTTCACTGGAAACAGATGAAACCATTCACTAGCCGTGGGTCAGCCCATCTCATCAGGATCAGGTGGCAGCAACTCGCATGGCGGCCGGGGGGGTGGGGGGAGGTGCGGGGTCTGAAAACTCTAGGGCTAGGGTGCCATTGCCAAGAGCAGAGGCTCCTTGGTTCGTGGGACTGGAGCCTATGGTGTATCTACCCAACCCACATCTTGGCTATCACCCATTTTACCGAAGTGAAAGCAGTTCTGACATCTGTTATGCGAATTCAAACACTCTGTGTTGCCTAGAGAGGCAGATCACTAAATCCCTGTCATAGCCACCTCTGGAGTGCGATTAGGGTCTTTCAAATGACAACTCACCCACCTGCAGTGTGTAGATCCAAACAGAATATCCACATATCCGTCACTGTGTCCCAAGTATCATTTTTTTTTCAATTTCAGATTTTTAGTAACTCTCTTAGAAAGAATCTTCTTTCTTCTAAAATAAAAAATACATAGGGGCACCTGGGTAGCTCAGTCAGTTAAGCATCTGACTCTTGATTTCGGCTCAGGTCATGATCTCACGGTTCATGAGTTCAAACCCGGCATCTGGCTGTGTGCTGATAGCATGGAGCCTGCTTGGGATTCTCTCTCCCTCTCTCTCTATCCTTCCCATGTTCATGCTCTCTCTCTCTCTCTCAAAATAAATAAATACTCTTGAAAAAAGAGAACAAAACAGGAGTGTCTGGGTGGCTCAGTCGGTTAAGCATCCAACTTCAGCTCAGGTCATGATCTCACAGTTCCTGAGTTCAAGCCCCATGTCGGGCTCTGTGCTGACAGCTCAGAGCCTGGAGCCTGCTTCAGATTCTGTGTCTTCCTCTCTCTGCCTCACCCCTGCTCACACTCTGTCTATCTCTCTCTCAAAAATGAATAAACGTTAAAAAAAAGACTAGATATATTCTTTTAAAAATAATATAAATAAATAAATAACACTAAAAATAAAAATAAAATTGGGGGCACCTGGGTGGCGCGGTCGGTTAGGCGTCCGACTTCAGCCAGGTCACGATCTCGCGGTCTGTGAGTTCGAGCCCCGCGTCGGGCTCTGGGCTGATGGCTCAGAGCCTGGAGCCTGTTTCCGATTCTGTGTCTCCCTCTCTCTCTGCCCTTCCCCCGTTCATGCTCTGTCTCTCTCTGTCCCAAAAGTGAATAAACGTTGAAAATAAATAAATAAATAAATAAATAAATAAATAAATAAAAATAAAAATAAAATCACCTTTTTTGCACCAAAAGACATCTCAAGAACTCTTTCTTGACCAAACGCCCACTACTCCAAAACCTCATCACAGGCACCCCTAATATTTCATTTTATTCCACATTTCGTTTATCCATTCATCAACTGATGAACATGGGGGTTATTTCCACTCTTTGACTACTACAGGTAACACCGCTGTGAACATTCATGGACAGGTTTTTGTGTGAACATCTGTTCAATTCTCTTGGACACTATTTCCCAATGGAATCAGGAGACCATTTGATCTTGGACTTCCAGCCTCCAGAACTCTAAGAACATAAACGTCTGTTGTTTAGCTCCCCAGTCTGTGGTCTTTCTGTTATGGAAATGGCAACGGAAAACTAATACAAGCTTTGGGGCACGTGGGTGGCTTGGTTGGTTGGGCGTCTGACTTCGGCTCAGGTCATATCTCATGGTCGTGAGTTCAAGCCTCACATCAGGCTCCAATGCTGATAGCTTGAAGCCTGGAGCCTGCTTCAGATTCTGTGTGTCCCTCTCTCTTTGACCCTTTCCTGCACACGCGCCCTCTCTCTCTCTCTCTCTCTCAAAAATAAATAAACATTAAAAAAATTAAAACAAAAAACTAATACAAGCCTCTTCTCTCACCCATCCTCAGTGCTGAAGGACAGCGATGTAGTTCAAGGGCAGCACTAAGGATGGGAGAGAGAAGAAGCAAATTTGGTGGGGGGTATGGGGGGACACAGCTCAATCCATAACAAGGTGATAAGACAGGAGATGAGTAGAGACCAGAAACAGATCACAAGAGCCTTGGGAGACATGTTTGGGGACATTCTTCCTCACCCACCCACCTCCAGAGGTCCCCAGGGATTTGGCTTCACGGAGAGTCCCCTTTCTGTCCTTTACCTTCCAGATAGGACTAAGCAGCCTTTTCAAAGTTGTCCAGGTAAGAATAGACCCAGTGGGAAACGGCAGAAAGAACCAGGAATAAATGCCTGGGAGGTGTTATGCAAATTAGATGCAAATGACCCACCTATTCAGGGTTCCTTCAGTGGGTCAGCTGCTCAGCACTATGGAAAAGAACCTAAGCCTTTAATTCCTGCATTCAACAAATCTGAGGGCCTATTGTGCCAGGGACTGTTCTAGGCCCTGGGGCCCCTGCAGAGCTTTTGTTCTAGGCCTGTACCATCCAACATGGTGGCCACCGGTATGGTTGGCCATTACCCATTTGCAATGTAGCTAGCCTGAACCGAGATGTGCTAACGTATAAAATACACGCCAGATTTCAAAGACTTAATATAAAATATCTCATTAATAATTTCTATATTGAATGCATCTGAAATGGTGTTTTTTACATATTTGATTAAACAAAAATATATTATTAAAATTAATTCCATGTATTTCTTCTCACTTTATTTTTTTTTAATTTTTTTGATGTTTATTTATTTTTGAGAAAGAGACAGAGCACAAGTGGGGGAGGGACAGAGAGAGAGAGGGAGGCACGGAATCTGAAGCAGGTTCTAGGCTCTGAGCTGTCAGCACACAGCCTGACGCAGGGCTCGAACCCACAAACTGTGAGATCAAGACCTGAGCAGAAGTCGGATGCTCAACCTCTGAGCCACCCAGGTGCCCCTTTGCTTTACTTAAAAAAATTTTTTTTAATGTTTATTCATTTTTTGAGAGAGAGAGAGAGAGAGAGAGAGACAGAGTGTGAGTGGGAGAGGGACAGAGAGAGAGGGAGACAGAATCCAAAGCAGGCTCTGGGCTCTGAGCTGTCAGCACAGAGCCCGACTCGGGGCTCGAACCCCTGAACCGTGAGATCACGACCTGAGCAGAAGTCAGATGCTCAGTTGACTGAGCCACTCAGGAGCCCTTTTACTTTACTTTAAACAAGACTCCTAGAAATTTTGAAATTACATATGTGACTCACATTTATGGCTCACATTCAATTCCTCTTGGACTGTGCTGTCCTAGACAAGGCTTCACCTGGAAACCCTGTCTGATCAAGCTCATTCTGGTGGACAGAAACAGAGGGGGCATTAACTGGGACCACCATTCCTAAGGATTAGGGGATGTGGAGGAAATACCTCTAGCTGATGATACCTATTTTAAAATGAGCTGTAGGGGCTGAAATAAATGGGAAAAAGAGGGAAATAAAGAAGAGATCAGCGCACTGCTGGGGAGACCAGGAGGGACATAAAAAGTCTCTGAGGTCTGAGAGCCAATTTTCAACTTGCCTTCTGTGGTAGGTAAAATCATGCCCCCCCCCACCGCCCCCAATGCCCATGTCCTAATCCCTGGAGCCTGCCAGTGTATTATCTGACCTGGCAAAAGGAACTTTGCGGACGAGATGAAGGTCAGGATTTTGAGCTGAAGAGATTATCTTGGATTATCCAAGTGGACCCAATGTAACCACCAGGGTCCTTATAAGTGAAAGAGGGAGGCAGAAGGGTCAGAAGATGTGGAGGTGGACACAAGGAATACAGGTGGCCTCCAGAAGCTAGAAGAGGCAAGGAAATGGCTTCTGCCCTCAATTTTCCAGAAGGAATGCAGCCCTGGGACACCTTGGTTTTAGCCCAGTGAGACCCATTTCAGATTTCTGACCTCTCAAGCTAGAAGATAATAAATGTATATTGGTGGAAACTTCTAAGTTTGCAGTAATTTGTTACAGCAGCAACAGGAAACTAATACACTCCCTTGCCTGCTGGACGTTTCTTTGAGTTGCATTCCTCAACTAGTTGAGAGAACCACTTCCTTCTCTAGTATAGTAGGGAAAGCTCTAGATTGGGTCTTTGGACAAGTCCCCTTTCCTCTCTGCTAAGGCTGGGGGCAGGAAGACTGGATAAAATGTGTGGCATTCGAGCAGAGAGGAGTGACCATTTGTCTGCACTGGGCACCAGCATAGATGTCATTACTAACATTAGGACTAAACAATTGCCAAAAATCTGGATGGCTGTCCAGCGTCTCATTCAGTTCTGAGAACAGTCCCATGAATTAGATAACTATTATCATCCCATTTTATTTTATTATTTTTTAAATTTTTTAACGTTTATTTATTTTTGAGAGGGAGAAACAGAGTAGGAGTGGGGGAGGGGCAGAGAGAGAGAGGGAGACACAGAATCCGAAGCAGGCCCCAGGCTCTACGCTGTCAGCACGTGAACCATGAGATGGTGACCTGAGCTGAAGTCAGACGCTTAGCCGACTGAGCCACCCAGATGCCCCTACTATTATCATCCCATTTTAAAGCTAAGGCAACCAAGGTCAGAGAGGTTGGGTAACTTGTCCACAGTCACTAACATGAGCCAAGAGTTGATCCTGGTTCATAGATGGCCTTTTGCTGATGGCGGGGAATGGAGGGAATCTGACCGAGAGCGTGGATGCATAAATTTCATTCCTCTGTTCATCCCACAGAGAGCTGGCATTCAGGGTGGAGTGACGAACAACTCGGGCCAGATGTATCTCATCATGGGACCGAGGGAGGAACTGGGGGGCTGCTTTCACAGAAATATGTGCTTCTGAGCCTGAGAGCCCAGTGCCCTCCCGGGGGCGTCATGACCAAATTCATCATGGTTCCTGTCCTTGCTTTCCTTGGGAATCGCCCCCAATACAGGCCCCCCTCTCTCTCATCATCCCAGGCTCCCTCTCTCATCCACATTGCTCTCTGCGTTGTCTTTCTCTGCCCATCTCCTGCCTCCCTCCATCCTTCCCAAACTCTTCCACGGTGACCCCTACAAACCTCTCCCTGAATGTTCCTTCCAACTTTCACCCTAAGGAAAACCAGCTCCTTCCCCGAAGATATTCCCACAATCCTAACTGAAGGCTCTTTAGTACCCCCACTCACCGAACAATGTCAAGAGGAGGAGAGGGGTAGTCAGCATATGCCGCAGAAACAAATGAGCCCAAATCCGGTGGTTCACACAAACAAAGGTAGAGACTCACCGGTGTCTCCTTGTCCGACACGGGTTGGCTGGGCTCTGCTCCACGTCTTTGTTCACACACCCAGGCTCTTCATTCATGGGCAGCCTCTGAAACATCTCCGATCTGCTGGCAGAGGGAAAAGACGTGTGGACAGCCATGAGCTGGCTTTTGAATCTTCCACTCAGAAAAGATACACGTTGGGGCGCCTGGGTGGCTCAGTCGGTTAAGCATCCGACTTCAGCTCAGGTCACCATCTCGCAGTTCATGGGTTCGAGCCCCGCGTCGGGCTCTGTGCTGACAGCTCAGAGCCTGGAGCCTGCTTTAGATTCTGTGTCTCCCTCTCTCTCTGCCCCTTCCCTGCTGGTGCTCTGTATCTCTCTGTCTCTCAAAAATAAATAAACATTAAAAAAAAAAAAAGAAAGTTAAAAAAAGAAACGAAAAGAAAAGGTACAACGTCACTCGTGTTCACATTTCATTGTGACTCATACAGCCGAGCCTCGTATCAACTGGGTATCCTTCAGGAGAGACAGCAACTATTGTGAACAGTAATATAATGTGTTATCATATTGGCATATTGGCTGTTTCCAGATAATACTATTCCCTCTCCAGACTCCTATTTTTTTCACCCTGCTTGCCCTTGACGGATCTCCTAGAATGACAACCAGACCCCCTTGTCTTCCAGCTCTTCACAGTCCCCTGAGAAATCTGACAGTCACACTCAGCTCTTCCTTCTCCTTCACCCCCTATCAGATCCTTTAGAATGTTCCAGAAGTTCTCTGTCATTTCTTTCAGTCCCTAGAGAAGCGGCCCTCCTCCAAGCCACCATCACTTCTTGCCTGAAGCTGCAACGGCTTGCTTACTCTACGATTAATTCATCATTTTGCCCACGAACAGGGTAGGTCCAGCCACACTGCCTAAACCCCTCCGTAGTTTCCCGCGGCCTCCAGAGAGAGTCTAAAATCCTTATCTTGGGACGCCTGGGTGGCTTAGTTGTTAAGCATTGGACTCTTGGTTTCAGCTCAGGTCATGATCTCATGGTTCGTGGGCTCAAGCCCCGCATTGGGCTCCGCACTGTCAGTGCAGAGCCTGCTTGGGAGTCCCTCTCTTCTCTCTCTCTCTCTTTCTCTCTGCCCCTACCCTGATTGTGTGTTTTCGCTCTCAAAATAAATAAATAAACTTTAGCAAAATAAATAAGATACGGGCGCCAGGTGGCTCAGTCGGTTAGTGTCCGACTTGGGCTCAGGTCATGATCTCGTGGTTTGTGAGTTTGAGCCCCACGTCGGGCTCTGTGCTGACAGCTCAGAGCCCAGAGCCTGCTTTGGATTCTGTGTCTCCCCCTCTTTCTGCCCCTCCCCTGCTCATGCTCTGTCTCTCTCTCTCTCAAAAACAAACATTAAAATTTTTTTAATAGATAAATAAATAAATAAATAAATAAATAAATAAATAAATTTAATTTAATTTAATCCTCACCTTTTCCTAGAAAGCTCTTCCCAGCAGGCTTCTGTTTGCTGCCTCAGGTCCTGCCACTGCCTTGGTCACTCCGCAGTCCAGCCACTGATACTTTAATTGCTTTAGGGCTTTCACAACACAGTTCTCTTTGCCTGGAACTCTCTTTACCCACTCCCACTTCATCTCTCAGGTCTCAACTTCCTCATTGAGGCCTTTACATCCAGCAGGTTCTTTCTGTACAAGTACTCCTGCAGTGCCCCTATTGCCCCTTCTGAAATACTTAACACTCCCCCCCCCCCACCCACCCACCTCACTTGCTCAGTGCCCCTCCTGCCCACCCAGACCGGAGCAGCGTGAAAGCAGTGACTGTCTGTGCCATTGCTATGCGACAGTATAGTGACCATGCTCAGTAAATATTTTTTCAGGGACACCCAGGTGGCTCAGTTGGTTAAGCGTCTGACTCTTGATCTTAGCTCAGATCACAGTTTGTGGGATCTTGTGGTTCATGGGATTGAGTCCTGCGTTGGGCTTAGCACGGAACCGTAGCCTGCTTGGGATTCTCTCTCCCTCTCTCTCTCTTCTGTCCCTCCTCTGCTTGCTCTCTCTCTCTCTCTCTCAAAAATAAATAAATAAACTTTTTAAAAATTTTATTATTTATTTTTGAGAGAGAGACAGAGTACAAGCAGGGGAAAGGCAGAGAGAGAGGGAGACCCAGAATCCAAAGTAGGCTTCAGGTTCTGAGCTGTCAGCACGGAGCCCGATGAGGGGCTCAAACTCACGAACAGGGAGATCATGACCTGAGCCACCTAGGCGCCCTAAGGAGTATTTTTTATAAGGACAGAAGATGGAAGACAGACTGTTCATCAGAGCAGAAATGATTACGGATCTGGCTGCCCTGTTAGAATCCTGGCTCCACTGATGATCGGTGTGGCCCCTGGATGAGTAATTTTAAACTCTGTGCCTCAGTTTCCTCATTTGTAACAAGAGAGTGATAACAGTATGTTCTTCACAGGGATATTTGGGAAGGAGAGTGTGGTCAGGTTTAAATAAACCGTGAGATCACGGCCTAAGCCAAAGTTGGAAATTTAACTGACCAAGCCACTCAGGCACCCCAATAAATAAACTTAAAAAAATTTTTTTTTCAGGGAGGCTGGATGGCTCAGTCAGTTAAGCATCTGACTGCAGCTGGGGTCATTATCTCACAGTCCGTGGGTTCGAGCCCCGCGTCGGGCTCTGCGCTGACAGCTCAGAGCCTGGAGCCTGCTTCGGATTCTGTGTCTCCCTTTCTCTCTGTCCCTCCCCCGCATGTGCTCTGTGAGTCTCTCTCCCTCAAAAATAAATTTAAAAAAATATTTAAGAAAATATTTTTCCAGTGACAGAATGAATTTGTCATACATAGAAACTGAGAGAAGGAAATCATCAAGGTTAATGGATGCAATTAGCCATGAGTAAAGTAGCCTCCTGACCTAATCGAGAGAGGCAGAAGAGGCTGGGACATTTGTGCCACCTCTGGATCCCTTAGTCATGGACTCCCCCATACACCCTTCCCTTCCAGCATTTCCCTCGAAGCTTCTAGACCTCCTGCAGTGCCTTCCTCACCCACGCCCATTGAAAGAGATCTGGTTTCATGACTGCGGGAGTGTTTCCTCCCCTCTTCCTCACCTCTGCTGTTCTCACCTCTCCCCCAGTCCTTCCCCGCACATCCCACACGTCCTGCCAGCCAACTCAGCTGGAAGAGTCTGCAGCTTCCCTGAGATGTCATCTGTCCTCAGATTCCTTGCTGAGCAGAAGGATTTGAATGACACCCTGGAAGAAGCAATGTCCTGACGTATCAGTGAGACACATCCCAGGCCTGGGTTTCTCTGTCTGCCAAACCAGGCTGTGCTGTGGGTGTGACATGAACAGCTTTGGAGAGGCCCTCGAAGCTTAGTGCCTCTCTCTTTTTTTTTTTTATGTTTTATTTATTTTTGAGAGAGAGAGAGTGGCGGGGGGGGGGGTGGGGGGGTGGGGACAGAGGATCTGAGGCGGGCTCCATTCTGACAGCGACGAGCCCAGTCTGGGGCTCAAACTCAAGAACAGCGAGATCATGACCCAGCCGAAGTCGGACGTTCAACAGACTGAGCCACCCAGGCGTCCCCGCGGTGCCTTCTTCTGGGGCTAAGACGTGTCTGAAATCATCGCCCTGGAGACGGTGTTAGTTCACCAGAGCGGCCAGCCACGAAGTACCACAGGCTGAGTGGCTCAAACAACAACAGAAACGAAATTTTCTCACAGTTCTGGAAGCTACATATGCAAAGATGGCGGTGCTGGCAGGGTTGGGCTCTTCCGAGGCCTCTCTCCTCGGTCGGCAGACTGTTCCGCATCACTGGTTCAGTTCCTGGTTTTCTGACCAAACCCCCAGTTGCTGCTGCACTTTGCCTCCTGTAGCCACGCGAGTAATTTGGACCCGTGGGATGTAAGCAGAAGTAAGGTGGCCACTTCCGGTCATGTCCTTAAAATGAAACCAATCGCTCCGTACCCGCGAGTTGTGTCTTCTCGCACACGTGAGCGCAGGAATTGTGGGGACAGTGGGATGGCTTCGGCCATGCGAGTTGGGATGATGCTCAGAGCCGGGCCGGACGAAAGTTGGGACCTTTGCCCTGTTAAAATGGGGCCACCCAACCACTCTGTGGTGGGGGGGGGGGGGGCGGTATGTGTGGGTGAAATAAATGTCTACTGCAGACGGCTCTAAAAAGCAAAAATATAGAGTCCCCAAAACTTCAATAATAGGATACAAATAACAATTGAGTCTAAAAATTAAAACATCGGGGTGTCTGGGTGCCTCAGTCGGTTAAGCATCCGACTTCCGCTCAGGTCATGATCTCACGGTTGGTGGGTTCGAGCCCCGAGTCAGTGTCTGTGCTGACAGTTCAGAGCCTGGATACCTGCTTTGGATTCTTTGTCTCTGTCTCTCTCTGCCTCGCCCCTGCTTGCGCTCTGTCTCTCTCTCTCTCTCTCACAAAAATAAACATTAAAAATTTTAAGAAATAAAATAAAAGAAAATGGCATCAAGTAGGTTTTAATAAACACCAGAAAGTTGGGGTGCCTGGGTGGCTCAGTCAGGTTAAGCGTCCGACTTCAGCTCAGGTCATAATCTCACAGTCTGTGAGTTCGAGCCCCGTGTCGGGCTCTGGGCTGATGGCTCAGGGCCTGGAGCCTGTTTCCGATTCTGTGTCTCCCTCTCTCTCTGTCCCTCCCCCGCTCATGCTCTGTCTCTCTCTGTTTCAAAAATAAATAAAAACATTTAAAAAAAAAGTTTTAAATAAACACCAGAAAGTTAATAACATAAGGCACTATACAATGGAGTAAACTAGGAAAGTC
Source organism: Felis catus (assembly GCF_018350175.1). NCBI lineage: Eukaryota > Metazoa > Chordata > Mammalia > Carnivora > Felidae > Felis > Felis catus. The sequence goes on along the minus strand of NC_058382.1, from coordinate 14,349,338 downwards.
ACGTGTTTGCCTCCACAGATTAAAAAAACAAAAAATTGACAAAAGCTCCTATTTATGACAAAAGCTCCCAGAAAACTAGGGAGAGAAAGGAACGTCTATAATTTGATAAAGACTCATCTACCACAAACTTCATACTTAATATAGAACCTTAAGTTTATTCCCTCCAAGGACAGTAAGAAGACATAGCTGGCCTCCATCACCACTATTGTTCACTCCTGGGGGTCCTGTTGTTATAAATATTATTATGAATAAAAATATATACATAAGATGTGTCTGGGTGGCTCAGTCGTTTAAGCATCAGACTCTTGGTTTCGGCTCAGGTCATGGTCTCACGGTTTGGTGAATTTGAGCCCCGTGTCGGGTTCTGTGCTGGTAGCATGAACCCTCCTTGGGATTCTGTCTCTCTCTCTCTCCCTCCCTCTCTCTCTGCCCCTCCCCACTTGCACTGTCTCTGTGTCTCTCAAGATAAACTTTTTTAAAAATTTAAAAATAAGTAAATAAATAAATATGTATATAAGGAAAGGGAGGGAGGATGACAGAAGTGTCATTATTTGGATGTGATTTGGCATATTCCATACAGAAAACCCAAACCAGGCGCCTGGGGGCTCATTCGGTTAAGTGTCCGACTCTTGGTTTTGGCTCAGGTCATTATCTCACAGTCCATGGGATCAAGCCCCAAGTCAGGCTCTGCACTGACAGCGTGGATCCTGCTTGGCATTCTCTCTCTCTCTCTCTCTCTCTGCCACTCCCCTGCTCATGCTCTCTCTCTCTCTCTCTCTCTCTCTCAGAATAAATAAGCTTCTAAATAAATAAATAAAACCATCTTTAAAAAACTTATAAAGGAATCTAGGTACTCACCCATCCATTCACAAGACATTTATGAAGACAAAAAATGTAATGTTATTAAAGGACGCAAAAGAAATCAAACAAACGGGGAGGTAAGCCATGTTTAGGAATGCAACAATTAATATTATTCAGATGGCTCTTCCACCTGAATCAATCTATAAATTCAAGCAAGCCCAAATTCCAGAAATATTTTTTTCTGAGAAACGATAACTCGATTCAAAAAAAAAAAAAAATGCATGTTTAAGAATCAGTACCCACAAGTAGATGAGAATTGGCCAAAGGCGGGGGCTGGGTGGGGATCTTCTGAATCAGATAAGATACACTAACAAGCTAGAGTTTACAAAAGAAGACAAAGACGGTATGGTACACGAGCAGACAAACTGATCAAAGGAACAGAACGGAGAGGCCAGAATTAGACACATGTATCTGAAAGGACCAGTGATTTTTTTCAGAATAAGCGGCCTAATCAGAAGGGAAGACACGGATTGCTAAAGGATATTGGGGAAACTGGCTCCTTACAAGAAAAGTGGGTTCCCTCCCTCTCACCATAATACAAAGGCCAAATAAATGGATTAAAGACCTAAATATTAAAGCTAAAGCTATAAAGCTAGTATATTACTTTCCCAGCTCTGCCAGCACAAAGTACCGGAAACTGGGTGGCTTAACCTAACAGAAACATATTGTGTCCCAATTCTGGAAGCTAGAAGTCCCAAATCAAGGTGTCAGCAGGGCCATGTTCCCTCTGAAACCTGCAGGGAATCCTTCTTTGCCTCTTCTTAGCTTTTACTGGTTTGCTGGCGATGTCTGAAGTTCCACGGCTTGCAGCCCCATGACGTCCATCTCTGCCTTTCCCCCGCGTGTGTCTGTCTTCAAGTGGCTGTCATCTTATAAGACCAGTCACATTGCAGTAGGTGCCTAAGCTACTCCAGTATTACCTCATCTTAATTTAAGTCATTACATCTGCAACTACCCTATTTCCAAATTGGATCATATTCTGGAGTACCAAAGGTTAGAGTTAGAATTTCAGTGTATTTGGGATGGGGGATGTAATTCAACCCATAACAGCTAGTAGAAAAATGTAGAATATCTTTATGACTTTGGAATGAAGAAAGATTCTTTTTTTTTTTTTAATTTTTTTTTCTTCAACGTTTTTATTTATTTTGGGGACAGAGAGAGACAGGGCATGAACGGGGGAGGGGCAGAGAGAGAGGGAGACACAGAATCGGAAACAGGCTCCAGGCTCCGAGCCATCAGCACAGAGCCTGACGCGGGGCTCGAACTCACGGACCGCGAGATCGTGACCTGGCTGAAGTCAGACGCTTAACCGACTGCGCCACCCAGGCGCCCCGTAATGAAGAAAGATTCTTAAGCCTAGGGGCGCCTGGGTGGCTCAGCAGGTTAAGGTTACGACTCTCGATTTCGGCTCAGGTCATGATCTCACGGTCGTGAGATCAAGCCCCAAGTCACGCTCTGCAGTGAGCGTGGAGTTGGCTTTGGTTTCTCTCTCCCTCTTTCTGCCCCTCTCCTGCTCACACACATGCTCTCTCTCAAGATAAATAAACAAACATTTTTTAAAGGATTCTTAAATCTAGAAAACATAAGCTACATGATGAAAATGAGACGCCCGTGACGTATTACAATTAAAGATTTCTCCCGCACAAAGACATAACTGAAAAAGTTAACTAATGAGGGAAAGACTGGGAGAAGATATTTTCGGCTTCAAAAGAAAAAGTGATTAATCTCCAGAATAAACAAAATCCTGCAAATATTTCAGAATGGAAAATCAACCGAAAAAAAAAAAAACTGGCAAAAAATATGAATAGACAATTAACACAAAAGAAAATCCAAATGGCTGACAAGTCTGAAGAGATGCTCAACCCCATTCATAATCAGTTAGGAAATGACAACATGCTGGTTTAAATCCATCAGAGTAGCCAAATTGAGAAGCTCAGAGAGGAAATAAAATCAAAATTTTAAATTTTAAAAATTACATAGAAGCTCGGAAAGGAACTAGTGGAACCAGGGGACCTAAGCTAGAGGAAGTTAGTGAAGACACGTGTTATTTGGAACTATCACGCCCCTCCAGTTGGTATAATTCAGTATGTATATTCTATGATCCAGCAATCTCAACCTTAGATGGATGATCCAGAAAAACTCTCACACAAGTCCTGGAGGATACAATTGCAAGACTGATGAAGTATTATTTGTAGTAGCAAAGAATTCAAGGCAATGTAGATCTTCATTAGCCAATGAATAGAGATGGTGAGCTATGCAGCAATCACAAGCAATGAATCAGGGGCACCTGGCTGGCTCAGTCGGTAAAGCATACAACTCTTAATCTTGGGGCTGTGAATTTGATCCCCGAGTTGGGTGTAGCGATTACTTAAAAATAAATAAAATCTGGGGCTCCTGGGTGAAGCATCTGACTTCGGCTCAGGGCATGAACTCATGGTTCATGAGTTCGAGCCCCCATGGGGCTCTGCACTGGTGGTATGGAGCCTGCTTGGAATTCTCTCTCCCTCCCTCTCTCTCCCTCTCTCTCTCTCTCTCTCTCTCTCTCTGCCCCTTCCCTACCTGTGTATTTGTGCTCTCTCTCAAACTACATAAACTTAAAAAATAAATAAATGAAATCTTAACAAAAATTTTTAAATGCTTATTTATTTTTGGGAGAGAGAGACAGAGATAGAGCAAGAGCAGGGAGGGGCAGAGAGAGAGGGAGACACAGAATCTGACGCAGGCTCCAGGCTCTGAGATGTCAGCACAGAGCATGACACGGGGCTCGAACCCACGAACTGAGATCATGACCTGAACCAAAGTCGGATACCTAACCGACTGAGCCACCCAGGTGCCCCAATAAATAAAATCTTTTTTAAAAGAAGCCATGAACCAGACATATAAATAATAACATGATATGGTCTTAAAACAATATTGAGCATGGGAATGCAAGCTGGTGCAGCCACTCTGGAAAACAGTATGGAGGTTCCTCAAAAAACTAGAAACAGAACTACCCTACGACCCAGCAATTGCACTACAAGGTATTTACCCAAGGGATACAGGTATACTGTTTCAAAGGGGCACATGCACCCCAATGTTTATAGCAGCACTATCAACAATGGCCAACGTATTTCGGAAAGAGACCAAATGTCCATTGATGGATGAACGGATAAAGAAGATGTGGTGTATACACACACACACACACACACACACACACATACACACACACACAATGGAGTATTACTCAGCAATCAAAAAGAATGAAATCTTGCCATTTGCAACACTGTGGATAGAACTGGAGGGTATTATGCTAAGTAAAATTAGTCAGAGAAAGACAAAAATCATATGACTTCACTCATAGGAAGATTTTAAGAGACAACACAGATGAACATAAGGGAAGGGAAGCAAAAATAATATAGAAACAGGGAGGGGGACAAAACAGAAGAGACTCATAAATATGGAGAACAAACTGAGGGTTCCTGGGGGGGGGGTTGTGGGAGGGGGGAAGGGCTAAATAGGTAAAGGGCACTAAGGAATCTACTCCTGAAATCATTGTTGCACTAGACGCTAACTAATTTGGATATAAATTTTTAAAAATAAAAAATTAAATTAAAAAAAACAACATGGAGCAAAAAGAAGTAGAAATTCATTTAATACCATTTTTGTAAATTAAAAACATATGAAAAACAAAAAAATACATAAAGCACTATACATCTTTTTAGGAATATAGACATATCCAAGAATCAGAAATTAAACACATTAGAAAGTGTGTCTATAAGGTGGAAGAAGAGATAGAAGTAAGAAGGGAGATATGGGAGGAAAAAAATGACACAAAAGAATAGCTTTATACCAGTTACTGCTAACAGTGTGTCAGAAATAAAACAGTATGGGGGACCTGGGTGGCTCAGTTGGCTAAGCGTCCGACTTCAGCTCAGGTCATGATCTTGCGGTTTGTGAGTTCAAGCCCCATGTTGGGCTCTGTGCTGACAGCTCAGAGCCTGTAGCCTGCTTGGGATTTTGTGTCTCCTTCTCTCTCTGCCCCTCCCCCACTTGTTCTCGGTCTCTCTCTATCAAAAGTAAATACATGTAAAAAATTTTTTTTAAAAAGAAATGAAACAGTATGGTAAAATCAATTCTCAAGAAAAAAAAAAGAAGAATGAATGAATAAATGAGAAATGTTAAGAAAAGGAAGCAATACAAGCAAAAATCATAAGGAAGGAAAACAAAGGATATTTCATACTGAGGAAAGGAATAATTCACTGATGTCATGTTAATATAATAAATCCTCATGCACATAACAATATAACTTCAAAATATATAAAGCAAAAACTGATACACCTAAAAGGAGAAACTAACATATTGTCACTAATAATGAGAGAGTTTATTATGCCTTCCAGAAGGCAAAATATCAAACAGAAAAAAAAAAAAGTAAGGAACAAGAATTAGAGAATTAATAAACTTGCATAGTCAGCTCTCTGATCCCAACAACCTTTAAAACATCCTTTAAAACATCCTTTAAAAACATACAGAACACTTCCAAAACAAAACAAAACACCTCCACATATTAGGTCAAAAGGGAAATCTCAGCACATTCCTAAGGATTTATATCGTTCAGAACATGTTCATTGGATAAAATTGGCAATCAACTGCAAAAAGACAACCAAAGAACAATCCAGGTACCCATAGGTTCAAAAATACATTTCTAAATAATTGGTGTAAATAATCTGACATTACATTTTTGGGGAACTGAATGACAAAGAAAGCACCCCATACCAAAACCTGGAGAATACAGAATAAACACTAAAATGGGGGGAGGGCAGTGAATCAACAAAGCAGAAATTAACGAAATAACCTTCCCCCCAAATAAGTAGGAAAGATTATCAGCAAACCAAAAGCTGTTTGTTTGTTTTTTTAAGACTGATAAAACTAGGGGCGCCTGGGTGGCGCAGTCGGTTAAGCGTCCGACTTCAGCCAGGTCACGATCTCGCGGTCCGTGAGTTCGAGCCCCGCGTCGGGCTCTGGGCTGATGGCTCAGAGCCTGGAACCTGTTTCTGATTCTGTGTCTCCCTCTCTCTCTGCCCCTCCCCCGTTCATGCTCTGTCTCTCTCTGTCCCAAAAATAAATAAACATTAAAAAAAAAAAAAGACTGATAAAACTATAAAATTTGGGGCAATTGATCCAGAAAAATTAGAGAAGAAACAAATGAATATCAGGAAAACCGAAGAAAATATACCTTCAGATGCAAATGAATCATAAAAAACATCATGCATAAAGTTATGCCAATGAATCTGAAGTCCTAGATAAAATATTGTTCTAGGCAAATATAAATTACAAACATTTATGCCAGGAGAAAGCAATAAATCTGAATAAACCAACATCCACAGAAGAAGTTGAAATCATAGAGACCTACCAAAAAGGCATCATGCATGGATGATCTTAAGGTCAACTTCCCCCAAATGTTTCAAGAGCAGGTAACTCCAATATATCACAAGCCATTCCAGATTGCAGAATAAGGTAAATGATTTCCCATAAGAATAATGTAGATGGCAGAAAAACCATCTGATCACATTGATAAGTGCATAAAAAGCATTTGGTAAAGGTCAACACCTGCTTTTTAAAAACCTACTAGCAAATCAGAAATAGAATTTGATAAAGGACTTCTACTCGAAATCTGAAAACACCATACCTCATAGTGAAACCTTGGTGTTAATCCTTCAAAAATCTCGGACAACACAAGAATGTCTATTATCACCACTACCAATAACATTGTATTGAAACTCTTCGCCAAAGGGGAAGGGGTGAGAAATGAGTTATAAAGGTTGGAAAGAACTAAACTGGCATTTTGTTACCCTAACAGGATCCTCTAGCCAGGAAAGTATGGAGAATTAGCTGTCTAGCTATTCTAAAACAAGTAAGAGGGAGTTCAACAAAGTAGCCAGATCCAAGATCAGCAGTAAAAATGCAAGAGGAGTAATTGATTAGGGGAAAAAAAAAAAAAAGATCCAAGTCATAAATAAATAAGTAAAAATAGTAAAGTCCCAGTGAGTGAACCAGAGAAACATGTACAAGATATCCCAGGAGAAAATCAAACCTATGTCTAAGATGGAAGGCTCAATATTACTAAATCACAAATTCTCCCCCAAATCAATAACTTATTCATTTACAATCCCAATCAAAATCCAAACCATCTGTTATGGAATTGACAAATTCCATCCCACTCCCCATTCCCACTGCAGGACCCACCAGGTTTAGAATCAAGTCAAGGCTCCTTGCTCACCCGAGTCTAGGCATTCACTGGGAAACCACGTGTTCTGCTGCCCACCTGCCTCTCTGATTTGAACCCATAAGCAATTGGTAAACAGAGTAACAATGTGGGCATAACACAAGCATGTTGGTCAATATGCAATTTTTCTCCGGGAAGTTAATATTTTGAAGCAATCAGTGACAAGCTTTCTCAGACTTAAAAGGGAAGCCTTGGTGATCAAAGAAGATCTTCACACACACACACACACACACACACACACACACACACACACAGCTAAAAATCTGCAGAACTGTCTTCCTTTAGATCCACAGTGACTTGTTTTAGTGGTTTCAAGGATCATAATGCTTGCTACAATGTTATGGTATGTGGTAAAGCTGTGAATGCAGATGAAGAAACCACAATGATATTTTCTCATATTAAAATGACAGGTTGATGAAAGCAACACCTTAAATCAGATTTTTAATTTTGATGCAAATGGTTTCCATTAGAAATTAATATCTACATGTGATATATATATATATATATATATATATATATATATGTACACATACATATACATACACATACACACACACACACACAATCATGCACACACAACGGGATATTACTCGGTGATCAAAAAGAATGAAATCCTGCCATTTGCAACAACATAGGTGGAACTAGAATGTATTATGCTAAGCGAAATAAGTCAGAGAAAGATAAATATCATATGACTTCACTCATATGTGGAATTTAAGGAACAACACAGATGAACATAGGGAAGGAAAGGAAAGGGAAGGAAAGGAAGGGAAGGAAAAATAAGATAAAAAGAGAGAGGGAGGCAAAGCATAAGAGACTTTAAATACAGAGAACTGAGAGGTGTTGAGGGGGATGGGCTAAATGCGTGATGGGCATTAAGGAGGGCACTTATTGGGATGAGCATTGGGTGTTCTATGTAAGTGATGAATCCCTGGGTTCTACTCCTCAAATCATTATTACACTATATGTTAACTAACTTGGATTTAAATAAAATTTAAAAATTAAAAAATAATAATAAAGCCAGAAAGTTTTCAAAGAAAGAAAAGGAAAGAAAAGAAAAGGAAATTAATATATCCAGACCAGCATCTCTGAGAAGGAAGCACAAGCCCCATAAGATTGCAAAGAAGGCACTGAAGATGTTGCTAAGCGCAAACCTCCGTGGAATTTTAACTGTGCTAGTATTTCTTTGAGAATCATTATTGGTCTCGTAGCACTCTGATTATGAAGTTGCCAGTGTTTTGAGCAATCTAACCCTAGTTTTGTTTTTTTTTTTTTTCTTCTTCCCCATAAATTCTTGTTATGTTTAGTGAACTGTTTTGTAGAACTCCAGGGCTTTTCAGGAACGCATATATCACTCATGGCAGAACTGCCTATAACTCAGAATAAGGGGGGACTCTGTCTTCAAACAAGCATTCTTGATAGTTCCTATGTTTCCCTGATGGGTAGACAAGAGACCAGGTACTCACTTCTAAGAGTGGAACAACTTCCCAGGAGCAGGGGCAGGGTCTGGAACTTGGGAAGCAGAGCACCTCATGGTTCCTCTTTTATCTCCTCGCTCCAGACTTCCGGGCCAGTCGGGAGAAACCACGTGAAAAGGCCCAGAATTTTGCCGTTTACAAGCTTACAGATCTTGAGCAAGTCACTGAATCTCTGCAGGACTCAATATCCTCATTCTTTAAATGGGAAGGCAGTGTTTTGTTTGTTTTTAAATCATGTTTGTTTTTAATTTTAAAACCTACCTTTGAGTCTTGCTTTTGCCATTTACAGTTCTGTGACCTTGGACAAGTGACTTTGCTTTTCAATGCATCATCTGTAAAATGGGGGCTTTGCGAGAATTTGATGATACCATGCAAAGCGCTTAGCACAAGATGCGCATTAAGCCCCAATAGATTGAAGTTCCTATTACGAGAGGCGGGGAGTTCTGACTGCTGAGGTGGAAGAAACCAGAGCTGGTGGGGAAAGACATGGCTGTGATTTCCCAACGGACAGTGAACACGTCCTGCCAGCCCCATCTTCCCTGCTGAGGCCTCGCCATCAGCCGAATCCCCTAGGTGGCAGGAGCCACCAACCCTTCTCCAACGTTTGAGGCCGCCTCCCGCGGCGCTTGTCCCGGAACGGACTACATTTCCCGGCGTGCACCTCGGGTCGGGGCCCGAGGGGACGGGCAGCCAAGGGGACCGTGCTCCAGCCGCGTTAGAGGCTGCAGCCAGTAACCACCACTCACGCAGCTCCTCTATTTCGCTTTGCGAAGCCGGTCCGCCACCGTCAACCCCATCTTGAGCCGCGGACCCGCAGGGTCTGTGAGGAGCGCTTGGCGCCCGCCTCCTTCCCTCCTCCCGGCATCTGGCCCACCGGGTCCCAGGGAGGGTCCGAGGCCAAGCTTATCTCCTCGGGAGGATTCCTTCGGCCTCGTGGGGTCCCCACTGCGGCCCGAGGCTGGCAGCGGGGTTCTGGGAGCTAGGGGAACAGCCTCGAGGCCGCGCAGCCGGAGACTACAACTCCCAGGCGGCACCGCGGCGGCGGCGGCGGCGGCGGCGAGCACGTCACTCAGGCACCGCCGGCGGCCCCGGGAAGCGGCGCGGGCGGGGGCAGGGCTGGGGCCGACCGGGAGGCAGGTGCTGAGGATGGGGGCAGCCCGGCCGCCCCGCGCGTGAGAAGGCCGAGGGGCGCGCCACCCCATCCCGGGGCGGGCGCCCCCGGGGCCCCGCCACCCCCACCCCGCCCGGCGGTCGTGGCCCGGGATGCGGAGCCGGGGGCCGCCGGTGGAGCTGCGCGGGGTGAGAGGCGTGGGGAAGGGGGCTGCCTGCTTCCCTCACCCTCGTCCCCCACCGGCGGGCCCCGGCAGGAATTGGGGAGCCGCGCGGCCAGGCCCTCTTAGCGCCCTGACATTTGGGGGAGACAGGTGAACCCGCCACCCTATCCGCACCCCGCCCCGCCTGGGCAGCTGAATCAGAGGGGACGACCCTGCCCTTTTAAGGAGGCTTTTTCTTGCTCCTGCGGAGGGCCCCCGCCCCCAGCCATGGCCTCCAGGAGCCCCCTAGAACCCGCAGGGACTGCCCCCCATCCTGGCCGCCGGGGCCCGCCCTCTGCATCCCGCGGGCAGCCTGTGTGAAGCGGCCTCCCGCAGCCCCCGGCCCCTCCCCCATGGAGGAGGAGGAGGGGGGGACGGCCAAGGAGTGGGGCACGACCCCCACGGGGCCCGTCTGGACCGCGGTGTTCGACTACGAGGCGGCGGGCGATGAGGAGCTGACCCTGCGGAGGGGCGACCGCGTCCAGGTGCTTTCCCAGGACTGTGCGGTGTCGGGCGACGAGGGCTGGTGGACCGGGCAGCTACCCAGCGGCCGTGTGGGCGTTTTCCCCCAGCAACTACGTAGCCCCTGGCGCACCCGCCGCGCCCGCGGGCCTCCAGCTGCCCCAGGAGATCCCCTTCCACGAGCTGCAGCTAGAAGAGATCATCGGTGTAGGGGGCTTTGGCAAGGTCTACCGGGCCCTATGGCGCGGCGAGGAGGTGGCTGTCAAGGCCGCCCGGCTGGACCCTGAGCGGGACCCGGCAGTGACAGCAGAGCAGGTGCGCCAGGAGGCCAGGCTCTTCGGAGCCCTGAAGCACCCCAACATCATTGCCCTCAGAGGCGCCTGCCTCAGCCCCCCACACCTCTGCCTGGTGATGGAGTATGCCAGGGGGGGCGCACTGAGCAGGGTGCTGGCGGGCCGCCGGGTGCCCCCTCATGTGCTGGTCAACTGGGCTGTGCAGGTGGCCCGGGGCATGAACTACCTACACAATGATGCCCCTGTGCCCATCATCCACCGGGACCTCAAGTCCATCAACAGTAAGTGGTGTCCTCCCCCCAAAACTTGCTTCCACCGAATCTTAGGAGGTCAAGCCTAGGTGGTGGGAAATGGGGACACCAGAAGATATTGCCTAGGGCAAGAAGGGGCAGCGGTATACCTTCCGGGCCAAGTGAGGGAGGAAAAGGAGGCTTGGAAAGGTTGAAGGACCGCCTGTCTCCCAGGCTAAGAGTCACAGTAGCTTAATAAGTATGTATCCATGAACACTGTGACAGGCCCTGAACTCCTAGCATGGACAGCACAGGGCCTGCCCTCATGGCACTCACTGTCCAGCCATGATGCCAGGGTCCACCGGGCAGAGACCGAAAGAATCTAGCCTGGAGTCAGAGTTTCTGACTATTTACTATTTACATTTGGGGCTGGATGATTGTAGGAGGCAGTTCTCTTGTGGGTTGTTTAGCAGCATCCGTGGCTTCTAGCTGGTAGATGCCATTAACATTCTCCACCAAAGACCAAAACTTGTCTCCAGACATTGCCAAGTGTCTCCTCGGGGTTGAGAACCACTTCCTGGAGTCCTCTCAGGCCTCTGCCCCAGCCAGAGTGAGGGAGGAGGGAAAGGGATGTGCCTTATGTAAAAGCTTCCAGGCTGCCTGGCTTATCACAGGCTCTCAAAACTTGATTGGTTGGTCGAATGGGGACTGGGGCCAGCAGGAAGAGAAAGCTCCCCAGGACCCACCTCTAGATCAAGGAGCTTCTCACGATGTCAGCACATATTAGTTGAGCACCTATTAACAGGAGCCCAACAGGGACCAAGACCGCAGTGGCCTCACCCATTTCCGGAGCGCCTGTTGTGTGCCACACCCAGTCCTGCGTCCTAAGGATATAGCGGGGGAAGAATCCTACCTTCCTGGCTCTCCCAAGCTTCCTCTACCCCATCTCACTCCCTTTCATTTCTGCATGCATCTATTCTTTCATTTTTCATTTGGTGTTTGCTGGGCCAAGTCATGTGCTAAGGAGAGGGATCAACAGGGAATGAGGCCAGCATGTTCCCTGCCCTCCCTGGAAATGTGAGGATTTCCCCTTTGTTCTCACATTTGGACTCCCACATCTCTTCTGATTCCTGTCAGTTCCACACCCTGAAATGTGTTTGAATCCGTCCCGCTATTTCTGCAATGTTGCTATGCAGAGCCACGACCACTGCGAGACCCTAGAACAGAGGGAGTGGTCTTCCTTACCTTCCAGGCCTTACACTTGTACACCAACCGAGCTGCCAGGTGCTCAAGGTGTGCCAAGCCCTGTGGCGGGGCCAGGGAATTGAGCAAAGACAGACACAGATGGTTCCTGCCTCCCTGATGCTTAGACTCCTCTGACATGCTGGGCAAATAGAGGCAGGACCACCAGCATGCTCCCCTTGAAGGCTGGGGTGCCTTCCTGGCCTCTCCTCACCCCTCTGATTCACAGCCTGAAGGTGGGGTATAAGGACATGCCCCCAGGCCTCTAGGTTTTCCTGTAGCCAGTGCCACCTGGATATGGCGTTGTTGGGGCTCCTTAGGCCAGGGCTTCCTGCTCAGCCAATGGGACAAGTCCATGCCCAGGACAGGTCACAGGGCCTCCACAGCACAGCTTCCTCCATTCATCTTTCCCTAGGAGCCCCTTGTCTGGTGTCGCTCGTACATTGGTTCATTCAACCGATAATTCTGAAGCAAAATTAAATATACTAGGCCCTATCTTACGCGCTGGGATTACAGAAGTGACCCAGGCAACATCTCCCCACGTAGAAGTTATGGTCTAGTAAACAGAAGTAGATGACTGATATTTAGGTAGGTAGGTAGGTAGGTAGATAAAATTTCCAGATAAGATCAGGGGGCTCTGAAGAAAATAAAACAGGCAGAAGGAGCTCTTTGAATCAGATGGTCAGGGAAGGCAATACTGGAGCAGGGACCTGAAAAAAGAGAACCCAGCCTTGCAAAGGTCTGGGCAGAGCAAAGGTCCTGAGGTGGAAATAAGCATGCCTTGCTGGAGAAACAGCCAGGAGACCAGAGGGGTTGGAAGAGGAGGAATGAGGGAGGGGTAGAAGATGAGGTCAGAAAGGTAGGCAGGGCCCAGATCATAATGACCTTGGAGGCCATGATGAGGATTTGGGGTTTTGTTTTGTTTCGTTTTTAACGTAGTGGAAGCCATCAGAAGATTTTAAGCAAGGGATGATGCAGAAATGAAATATAAGACCATAGTGTGTTCCATCTGTCACAGGGTCACCCCACCAACAGAAGAGGTGGGGACTCAAGAAGGGAAGCATGGAGTCACATGCTAGAGAGTCGAGGGAGGCTTCTGGGCTTTGATGATAGTAGAATTAGCTCACTGTTGTTATGACAGGAGAAGTCACCAGGAATGGTCAAAGATCTGGGGGGAGAAGTAAAGGCCAACTATGGCCACATCACACACTAATAATAATAGCTAACATTTTTAAAGGGCCTACTGGTGCTTCACCTTACTACAACCCTATAAGGTAAATACTATTATCATCCCCACTTAACAGAGGAGAAATCCTAGCGTTAAGAAGAATAAATCATACAAGGTTATGCAGCTGATAAGCGGCAGAGCTGGGATTCACACCCAGGCAGGCCTGTACACTTTGGGGCCTGTTTGATACATGCTGGTCGAATATCATAGCAGTTAAGAGATTGGGCTCTAATGACAGATGTAGGTCAGGTCTTTGCCCCACAGTTTTCTAGCTATACACTCTTGGCCAAGGGACTTCATCTCTTTGAGCCTCAGTTTGCCAGTCGATAAAATGGGTTGCTTTCTAGATAATCCATGTAAAGGCCTAGCACAGTGCCTGCCATATCATAGGCCGCTGATAAACACCAGCCATGATTATAATTGTTGTTAGTAATAGCCCTAGACAGCAAGTTGGAACCATTCAATATGCTTGGGGGATATAGCCGTCAGACTTTGTCACAGTAATGCTGCGTAGCAAACCACCCCCAAAACTCAGGGTCTTAAAACTTGATGTCATTTATTGCTTCTCACACACACGTGGGCCTGATGGAGCGTGAGCTGACTTAGGCGGGCCTCAGCAGGGAAGACTTTACTCCAAGTACCTCCCATCTACCTTGGACCAGCAGGCTGGCCGAGGCATGGTCTCGTGGTGATGGCAGGCAGATAGGTGAGGCCTCTTAAGGCCTAGGCTTCGAAATGGCATTCTGTCACTTCTGCCTTGTTCTGTTGACCAAAACAAGTCCTAGGGCCAACCCAAGGTAAAGGAGGAGGAAATAGACTCTTCCCCTTCCGTGGAAAGGAGTGCAGAGTCAGGTGGTGAAGAAGGTGATGCAGAAAGGGGTAGATCTGGGCCCCTGAATGCAGTCTGCCACAGGGGTGACAAAGGCAAAGGAGAACCACGTTCATCCCTTCTGCTCAGAGTCTAGTTCCCACCTCACTGGTGGCCAGGAATTCAAGGCCTGAACAAAGGAGAACCAAGGCTTTGGGCTTTGGCTACCCACCTTTCACGGAGCTCCCCAGAGCCCAGGTTAGAATCAGGAGGGAAGCAGACCCAGAGGAAGCTCCTCCTCCTTCATGGGAGCTTGGGGCAGGGATCCGACTGGCATGGAAGCGTCCACGATATTCCAGACCAGGAAAGGACCTGCTGCAGAGGGGGGTAACTCATGGTTACTCATGGTTAGAGGGAGAGAACAAGTAGGAGATTTCAGCTGAGGCAGGCGGGCAGGACACTCAGGTCTGCAGCCCAGAAGGTTGGGGTGACCCATCTTTCTTCCTGCCCCACAGTTCTTATTCTGGAGGCCATCGAGAACCACAACCTCGCAGACACGGTGCTCAAGATCACGGACTTCGGCCTCGCCCGCGAGTGGCACAAGACCACCAAGATGAGCGCTGCAGGGACTTATGCCTGGATGGCTCCGGAGGTTATCCGTCTCTCCCTCTTCTCCAAAAGCAGTGATGTCTGGAGGTGCTGATGGTGGGGCTGGGGAATCCGGAAATGGGGGAGGGGAGGAGGGTGTTTCAGAGTGGGAGGGACAGTCTCCTGCGGAAGCTAGGATCCAGGCCTCACAGAGAGGCCCCCTGGCAAGGTCAGACCATCAAAGCACCAAAGCAGGTGTCTGCTTGCTGAAGTGGCAGCTGAGAAGGACTTGGATTCGAGCGGAAAATTACGAAATACAGAAATAGGATGTCAACACCAAGGGCCCCTCAGACACCATCCAGTACAGCACCCCACTTGTCAATAGGAAATTGAGGCTTTGGAGGCATCCTTTCATCCTTCCTTCCTTGCTTCCTTGCTTCCTTGCTTCCTTGCTTCCTTCCTTCCTTTCTTCCTTCCTTCCTTCCATCCATCCATCCATCCATCCATCAGCACTGGGTGCTAGGGATACCGCAGTAAAAAAAATCTAGACACATTTCCTGCCCAGAGGAAGAGTAAATAAATAAACAAATACACAAGAAGCTGGGGGGAGGGGGGGAGCTGGTTTTAAGTTAAAAAGTTGTAAAATAATTTTCCAAAGATAAAGAGTTAATCCACCAGAACAAAGCATGAGATAGTATTAAGAGCCGGGAGGTAAATCGAAAGCACTCTGAGGGCTGGAGGATGATGTTAGGGAAGGCTTTTCTGAGAAATGACACTTGAGCTGAGTTTTGGATGATGGTAAGAAGGAGCCACCCATGCAGAGTTTGGGGGAAGAAGCTTCCCAGGCAGAGGGGACAGTGCCCACAAAGGCGGTACTGACGTGAGAACGAGCTTGGTCTATTCCAGACACAGCCGTGAGGCCGGGGGACTGGAGCAGAGGAGGCAAGGAGGAAGGTGGTAGAAAATGACATAGGAGAGAGAGCGGGGGACCCCGCAGATGAGGGACCGGACGCCAGGCTTTATTCTAAGTGCAGCGGAAAGCCATTAGGAGCATTTATGAATGGCACAATCTGGTTTAGCATTGCAAGGCTCCCTCGGCTGTAGGATGCAGAATGGATTGTGGGGGACAGGAGCGGGGGCAGGAGGCCAGCGAGGAGGCTGTTGCCATCTCACCAGTGAGACTTGATGGCGACAGCAGATACTCTCCAGCCTGGGGCCTTCTACTGGGAGGGAGCCAAACCCAGGTCAGTCCCCAGCTAAGGCTCCAGATGGACCAAGTAGCAAAGTCATGGCTTCTGGGCAGACAAATCAGACAGGAAGTCTCCACTAGAGCAGTGCAGCTCTTTGGGGAAGGTTCTAACTGGCTTTCCATTAGGCATTCATTTGCCGTACCAAACTGCACAGAGCCATATCTCCGTGGCAAGGAGCAGAAAATCCCCAAATAAAAACAAGCCTGAAGTTTCTGCTCTCCTGTAAAGCCCAGGACTGATGTGGTGCTCCCGGTGACAGGAATTCAGGGTCCTATGTCAGGGTTCCTCAACAGGGGCGTCACTGACATAGAGCAAGGTAATTCTTTCTTGCGTGGTACTGCCCTGTATTTTTTAGGATGTGGTTCCCAGCCACCAAACATCATAGCGCTCCCCGGTCCTTGTGACAATCAAAACAGCCTCACAGGTTTCCAGCAACACAGGTGAGGTGGAGGGTTCACACCACCCCCAGTTGAAAGCCATTAGTATTTTCTTCCACCTTGTGTGGTCTCCATTCCAAAGCTCACTTCATCATCCAAAACGGCTGCTTGAGCTCCGGCTTTTATGTCCACATCACAGCAAGCAGGCAGGAAAAGAGGAAAGGACACCAATTCTCCTTAAGGACTCTAAACTTCTAAACTTCGGGACTCCGAGGACTCTCTTTAACTTCCTGGAAGTTAGTTGCATATTACACGTCCTCCCGCACCCCACTGGCCAGAACCATCGCCATATGGGCATGCTTAGCTGCAAAGGAGGATGGGAAATGATTTCAGGCAGCAGATGCCCAGCTCACATTCACCAGTGCTGGCACTGAGAACGACAGGGAGGCCGTCAGCCGTAGGAGGGCAGAGGTGGTGTCCATCTTGGTCCAGTGCCCAGAATAGCGTCTGGCACACAGCAGACATTTATATGTCAAATGCACGCGTGGATGTGGGGGAGCTCGGGGACTCACTGCATGCTGGACACCGCACAAAATGGTGTTCAGTTTACTGGAGAAGGTGGACCGGCAGGTGACCGGAGCACAGTGGTGCGTGCTCCAGTGTTGTGTATCCTTCAAGGACACCGTCATGGGCATCAAGCATGAGCCCAAGTGTGGACTGAGACCAGTCCGCTTACTAGCTGTGTGACATTGAGGCAGACAGTTTAACCTCTCTGTGCCTGCACCTGTCCCCCGGCTAAAACGGGGGTCATACCAATACCTTCTGCCTTACAGGGCTGTTGTGAGGATTACTGAGAGCGCCTAGCACAGTGCTGGCCTGGAGTAAGTGCTTTATAAATGTTAAATAGTGTTAACTTGTTTTTAGAGGTAAGTGCTGAGGGTTCTGTGGGAACATAGAGGAGGGGGTCTCTCATCTAGCTTTGGAGGCTGTGGAATCAAGGAAGCCTCCCTGGGAGAGGGGACACCTGAGTTTTGACTGAAAGAACAGTTACACACAGGGAAGGATGTTCTTGATGAAGGAGACAGCATGTGCAAAGCCAGAGGTTAGGAAGAACAGGGCTTAGGGCTTGTTCAACTTGTTCAGCGAAGCTGGGGTTGGTACGGGGGCAAGAGGGCTTAGAGGCAAAGTGGCCGGGGACGTCAAAGGTCAGGGCTAAGAAAAGTGGCTTTGTCCAGGGGGTACAGGTGAGACACTGAAAGTTTTCAGACAGGGGTGAGGAAAGAGAGGCAGAGCAAAGGCAAGACATCAGACAGCCAACCCCACCACATCTATTTGAGATCAGGCCAGCGGAGGTCAACCATGTTCTCGTGGCCTCATCAACCAGCGCCGGATGTGGGGGTGAGGGAGGCCCACCACGGGACCGGAGGCAGGGATGGGGTGTAGGTGAGCATGGGGGTGGGCTGCGGCATCACCCTCCCTCTTCCCCACCTGCAGCTTCGGGGTGCTGCTCTGGGAGCTGCTGACGGGTGAGGTCCCCTACCGTGAAATCGACGCCTTGGCCGTGGCATATGGCGTGGCTATGAACAAGCTGACGCTGCCCATCCCCTCCACGTGCCCCGAGCCCTTTGCCCGCCTACTGGAGGGTGAGCCAGGGCCCTGTGGAGATAGGCTCAGCTTGGGTGGCAGGGGCCCTCGGGCCAGACCTCACCCCTTCACATCCATCCATACCGGTGGGCCCAGGAGTGAGGGAGAAGGGGCTGCAACCATTGGACCACAAACTGTCTCCCCTACAGTTGGCTCTGTGTCCCCCAAACTGTTGTTCCAGCCAGGCCCACAGCCCTTGAGGGCACCTGTTAGCATTCGCTGGCCCTGGGATTCTTCCCTGATCCTTGATTCGGCCACAAGTGAGGGAGCAAAAGCCAGGTTTCACTGTAATGTTGCCAGGAATTTGGCTTTGAATTCCTTCCCTCAGTTCCATGGAAGTTGTTTGTCCACAGTCCCCTGAAGTCCTGTCTTCCACAAAGCAGGGTGATGCCCTAGAGCATGGCCACTGACCTCTCCACCCCCACTGCTGTCCCCCCCACCCCCACCCCAGAATGCTGGGACCCAGACCCCCATGGGCGGCCAGATTTCGGCAGTATCTTGAAGCAGCTTGAAGTCATCGAGCAGTCAGCCCTATTCCAGATGCCACTGGAGTCCTTCCACTCGCTGCAGGAAGACTGGAAGCTGGAAATTCAGCACATGTTTGATGACCTCCGGACCAAAGAGAAGGTGAAGGCAGGGGGCACAGTGGGAGGGATGGAGCAAGACCCTTGCATTTCTGATGCCTTTGGTGGGGCAGAGTCCCTTCTCCTGAGCCCCAGTCTTTGGGTCCATGCAGGGCTAAAGGGGCCTTTTTTGCGTATTAAGAAAGGGGCCTGTTGGCAGATTAATAAGAAAAAGGCACCCTGCACTGATGCTCTTACAAGTGATACTGCCTGATGTCTGGGATTGGTTTAAATTTTTTTTTTTTAATTTTTTAAGTTTATTTATTTGAGGCAAAGAGAGCACGCAGGGAAGGGGCAGAGAGAGAGGGAGAGAGAGCATATCCCAAGCAGGTTCCGCACTGTCAGACTCTGCACTGTCTGCACGGAGCCTGACACAGGGCCTGAACCCACGAACTGTGAGATCATGGCCTAAGCCAAAATCAAGGGTCAGATGCTTAACTGACTGAGCCACCCAGGCACCCCTAAATTTTTTTTAATGTTTTATTTATTTTTGGCAGACAGAGTACAAGCAAGGGAGGGACAGAGAGAGAGAGAGAGACACAGAATCTGAAGGAAGCTCTGTCTGCACAGAGCCAGATGCCGGGCTCTAACTTGTGAACTGTGAGATCATGACCTGAGCTGAACTCAGACACTTAACTGACTGAGCCACCCAGGCACCCCTGAGATTGGTTTTAAAACACAACAGCGAAAATGGGAGGGAGGGAGAGAGGGAGGAGACAAGGAAGAAGATACGTGAAAAAAGGTTTGCCAAGTAAAAAGAGTTGTTTAGGTGGAATGATGAGAATTGGGGGCACTATTCTGTCTCTGCTTTTGTGGATGTTTGAAATTTTCCAAATTGAAGAGTCAAAAACTTAAAGGTGAAAACTAAAACCACCCCTTTCTTTGGGCTAATACAGCCTGGAGCACCGGCGACCAGCTTGGCTGGTGAAGAGTGAGTTGGATTGTGCCCCCAATTTGCCCCTTAGCAGGACGCCCTTGTGCTGTGCCCCCAGCAGACCCAGTAGCCCCCAGGTCCATCCCCAAGGGGCTGACAGGTGAGCCCCTCGCCCCATCTTCTCTCCAGGAACTCCGGAGCCGTGAGGAGGAGCTGCTGCGGGCGGCCCAGGAGCAGCGCTTCCAGGAGGAGCAGCTGCGGCGGCGGGAGCAGGAGCTGGCCGAGCGCGAGATGGACATCGTGGAGCGTGAGCTGCACCTGCTCATGTGCCAGCTGAGCCAGGAGAAGCCCAGGGTCCGCAAACGCAAGGGCAACTTCAAGCGCAGCCGCCTGCTCAAGCTGCGGGAAGGCGGCAGCCACATCAGCCTGCCCTCCGGTACCGCCCACACGCCTTACACGGCCCCCAGGGGCTGCTGGGAGCGTTCCTAACGCGGGGTTTACCTCCTCCTCCTATTTTTTTGAAAACTTTTCTATTGCTGAATGTATCACACATGTGGAAAGGGGCCAGAAACCCGTCTAGCTTACTGGGTTAGTATAATCACCCCCACCCAAGCAGAGAGAACCCGCAGCCACCCCACATGCCCCGCCACGCGCTCCCTCCCAGCACAAACCCCCGGCTGCCCGCCAAGAATAAGGGCATTCACGTCCTTACTTTTTAAAAATTGTTATTGTTTTGTCTTCTTTTTTTTTTTTAATCTTTTAATCAGCTTTTTTTCCCCCTTGCATCTTTTATTCTGCAGCATTTCCCACAGTCTGGAGGCTGCTGCTTGCGTCTCCCCAGTATGACTTACCTTGTCCTCTGTCCCCTAAATTTCCTATTAACTGGTATTAAGTTAAACTATGTGAAACTGCTGATGCCCGGCCCTTTTTGACCAAAACCAAAACAAGTTTCATGTGGATCAACCCAATAGGTTTGTCTCAAGGCATAATCAGTTTCAAGTTCCCGTTCGGTCTCTTCCCCACCCCCACCCCCCAAAGATCGCTTCTTAGGTAACATGACCCCGCTCACCCATCATAAGACATGATGTCTGCTCAACCCTCTCTTTGTAATGTTATAAGCCATCATGCAGTGACCAGCACAGCACTGGCCAACAGATATCTAATGCAAGCCACATGGCTAATTTTAAATCTAGTAGCCACCTTAAAAAAAAAAAAAATGGAAAAGGGAAAAAATGGAAAAGAAACAGGTGAAATTGACTTTAACAATATATTTTATTTAGCCTGATATATCCAAAATGCTACA
This sequence comes from Felis catus, assembly GCF_018350175.1. Lineage (NCBI taxonomy): Eukaryota > Metazoa > Chordata > Mammalia > Carnivora > Felidae > Felis > Felis catus. The sequence goes on along the minus strand of NC_058382.1, from coordinate 14,328,502 downwards.
GTGTCACATGTATCAATACAAGAAAAATTGTTAGAGATTTTAACCTCTTTTTTTCCACACCCAATTCTTGAAATCCAGCGTATATGTTATGGTTACAGTGTACCTTGGTCCAGACGCTTAATTTTCCTCAAAAATACTTGACCTGTATTTGGGTTTCGTGAAATTTATAGTTGAAAAAAAGTTGATTCACATCCCCAAGATTTGCATCAAACATGCTTAAATGTTTTCAATAACCGAACTGAGGATCCATTTTTAAGTTTAAATTTAGATTAATTGCGACTACACAGATAGGTTCAAACTCTCCAGCGGCTCAGATGCAGTGGCCACACTGCAAGTGCTCAGTGGCCACTTGTGGCTAATAGCTGCCACGCTGGACACTTAGGCCTAGATCTGTAGTCAATCCTTAGTTAATTAAGGACCCCATTAGGATCCTTCCTCCCCAATTCAAGCGTGCGCCCGAGGTCTCTGGAGGGCTCATCATGGTTACATGGCTGTGCTTCACCCCAGAGCTGCCGATTCAGAGGGCCTGAGGATGAGTGCTGCCCCTGAGGTTTGCAGTTGACGTGGATGCCGCCGCTCTGGAGACCACAGTTTGCGAACCCCCGTTTAAGGAATGAAAACAGTGGCGTTCCATTCTGGCATTCCTTCTATCCCACAAGGGGAACTTCTCCAGTTACCCACGGAGCATCTTGCTCAGGAAAGTCTCTTTCTTTCCACAGGCTTCGAGCATAAGATCACAGTCCAAGCCTCTCCAACCCTGGACAAGCGGAAAGGATCCGACGGGGCCAGCCCCCCTGCAAGCCCCAGCATCATCCCCCGGCTGAGGGCCATTCGCCGTGAGTATCTCCCAAGGCCCTGACCAGTCAGTAGTCCACAACGTTCTGTGGACATTTACTGGGCACCGAGCTGGAGGAACAACAGGGACAAGACAGGCGGGGTCCCCTCCCTCATTCTCATCAGGGGTCAACAGACACTAAAGTGGTACATATACTATAGTGATAAGCTCTACAAAGGAAAGCAGGGAAGGGAAATAAAAGAGGAGAGGTGCTGTTTTACATCAGGAAGGCCTGTGTAGGGAGCTGGGGTTTGAGCAGGGACCCGGGTGGTAAGAAGGAGCGAGGGGGGTCAAGATCCGAAAGAAGCGTGTCCCTGCAGGAGGGAACAGCAAGGGCCAAGGCCAGGGGTGGGAATAAGCAAGGCATGTGTATGGTCCTGGGAGGCCAGCTCGATTGGACTGGAGTGAATGGCAGGGAGAGGAGTGGGTTTGTGGTCAAGGTTGCAGGGGGCCAGGTCTTGCTGGGCCTAGAGAACCGGGCTCGCTAAGGAACCTGAACTGGATTGTATTCTAAATGCAGTAGGGGCCATGAGCCGGGCAGTAATGTGATAAAACGCACCTTGTCCCTCCGGCTGCTGTGAAGGGTGTGGACTGTGGGAGGCTGGAGCGATAGGGGAAGACAGGAGACAAGGGGAGCGGACCGGACTGGGGCTGTGGGCGGGAGACGGGGCTACGCGGCAGAGGCACAGCCAGCCCGGTTTGCTGATGGGCAGGATACGAGGCTGATCCCCTCAAATCTGTTCTGCCCCATCGGTCACCCCTGGCTTTGCCCCACATATCACCCCCTTCACACCTCTGTCGGGACCCCTGCTTGTACCAGGCCCCAGAGGTCATTCTCATGGGGACACCAACAAAGACAATGACCATGTGGTGACAGTACTAATGTCAGGGTACTTTCAAAGTGTGGGAATGAGAGCGGTAGACTCTCCAGGGAACAAACTCCTCCACAGCTGGAGGCTTGAAGAGAAAACTGGCAACGAGGCTGGGAAAAGGACTGAAAGGAACAGAGTTCCAGGTGAAGGGAACAGCCTGTGCAAAGGCATGGAGGTGTGGAAACACCCACCTGGGAAATGATAGACATGGGGTCCCAATCAAGGCACTCATTGCCCTCTGCCTGCATACCCAGACTCCATTTCCTCTCTCTCCTCCTTTTCTCCCTCCCTCCACACCAGCCCCACAGGCCTCCTGGCTGCTCTAAACACCCTAGGTATGGCCAGCCACAGGGCCTTGGCCTAAGCTATTCCCTCTGCCTGAAATGCTCTTCTCCCTTGTATCCACTTGACTCACCCCCTCACCTCCTTCACATCTTTGCTCAGAGTCTTCCTTGTCAAACATGACTTTTCCTACCTCTCAGACTCCTTTCCTGCTCCGTCTCCCTCACGGCACTTACCGCCTGTCAACTCCCTACACAAATCACTCACCTAGTATGATTCTTGTTGGTCATCTGTCTTCACCCCTAAAATGTAAACTCCCAAGAGCAGGGGGTTTTCTCAGCTTTGCCCACTACTGTCTTCTCAGCACCTCCCATGGGGCTTGGCATATGGCAGGTGCTCAGCAGACATGTGGGAATGAATAGATGGCTGATGGGCTTCGCTGTGAGGAGTGACGGGAGACAAAGCTGAGGGAAGGCAGGGAAGTACATGCAGAGCCTCTACTGTCAGGCTGAGGAGCTAGGACCTTGTCCTGACAGCAGTAGGGAGCTATGGAAGGATTTAGAAAAGGGAAGGGTTGAAGATCCTTTGGACTTCTGGTGGACAGTGGATGTGAGAGTGAGGGGGGGAGCCCAGTGGGGACAGACTGTCCAACACCCAGTAACCAAGTGGCTTTTCTTGGCCCAGTGACTCCCGTGGATGGCGGTGGCAGCAGCGGTGGTGGCAGCGGTGGTGGCAGTGGGACGTGGGGCCGCAGCGGGCCCCCAAAGAAGGAAGAACTGGTTGGAGGCAAGAAGAAGGGCCGGACCTGGGGCCCCAGCTCCACCCTGCAGAAGGAGCGGGCTGGAGGGGAGGAGAGGTATAGGCACTGGGAGCCCACCCCTGGCCCTGCACGTTGCCCCCAGGCCCAGGCAGCCAGGAGGCCTGCATTGCAACCGTCCCTATCTCTGGTGCCCCCTGCAGGCTGAAGGCCCTGGGGGAAGGAAGCAAACAGTGGTCATCCAGTGCCCCCAACCTGGGCAAATCCCCCAAACACACACCGATCGCCCCAGGCTTCGCCAGCCTCAATGAGATGGGTAAGAGGGTGAGGGTGTCTTTAAAATGGAGAGGGAGGGGCATCCGGAGGGAAACAGAACTCAAGACGAAGAGGTGACCATCCCCCCCCCCCCCCCCCCCCCCCCCCCCCCGCACTGGGAGGAGGAATCCGATTTCACTGGACCAGTGGGTAGGAAACATTCCCAAAATGGGGGAAGGGCAGCCCCAGGGTGCAGGGTCATTCCTAGAGGCTTTGGGAGGAGAATGATTTGAGAACCACGTTTAATGGGACTTGGTGGCCTCACTGGCAGAAGGGGCTTTCTGGGCAGCCCCTTGCCCACCAAGTCTCCGGGGGCGGCGGGGGCTGCGGCCAGGCCCAGCCCTGGAGGCGATTGACGGCCCTCTCCCACTTGCAGAGGAGTTCGCGGAGGCGGACGGAGGCAGCAGCGTGCCTCCCTCCCCCTACACCACCCCGTCCTACCTCACGGTGCCGCTGCCCGCCGAGCCCTCCCCGGGGGCGCCCGCGCCCCTCTCCCGGCCCGGGCACGGCGGCCGGCGGCGCTGCGAGCTGGCTCTGCTGGGCTGCGCCACGCTGCTGGGCGCCGTGGGCCTGGGCGCCGACGTGGCCGAGGCGCGCGCGGCCGACGGCGAGGAGCAGAGGCGCTGGCTCGACGGCCTCTTCTTCCCGCGCGCCGGCCGCTTCCCGCGGGGCCTCAGCCCGCCCGGGCGCTCGCCCGGTCGCCGCGACGACGCGGCCCCCGGCCCGGGCCTGGCGCCCTCGGCCACCCTGGTGTCGCTGTCGTCCGTGTCCGACTGCAACTCCACGCGTTCGCTGCTGCGCTCCGACAGCGACGAGGCCGCGCCGGCCGCGCCCTCCCCGCCGCCCTCCCCGCCCAGCACCAACCCCCTGGTGGACCTGGAGCTGGAGAGCTTCAAGAAAGACCCCCGCCAGTCTCTCACGCCCACCCACGTCACGGCCGCGCGCGCAGTGAGCCGCGGGCACCGGCGGACGCCGTCTGATGGGGCGCTGGGGCAGCGGGGGGCGCCTGAGCCCGCGGCTCCCCGCCCTGGTGAGTGAGGCGCCCACACCCAGGGCGCAGAAAACCGACCCTTCTCCCCTAACCCCACCAAAGTCCCAGGTCCCAGCCCAGCGGCGACGCCCTAGATGTCAGGGTGGCCTCTTGCTTAGCATGGGGGGAAGGGTCTGTGTCCCCATGGTCCTCACTGCTAGAGGCACCGTGGGCCCCCAGGTGATTGAGACCCAGGAATGCTGGAGAGGTGGCAAACTAATGCCTCCAGGGCCCAGGTGGGTGGCATTAATGGCAACAGTAACAACTATGGGTAACACTCATGTGCTAGACACTGTTCCCTCTACATTTTTTATGTTTATTTTGAGAGAGAGAGAGAGAGAGAGAGAGAGAGAGCCTGAGCCGGGGAGGGGCAGAGACAGGGGAGAGAAAATCCCAAGCAGGCTCCATGCTGTCAACACAGAGCCCAGTCTGGGGCTCCAGCTCACAAACTGTGAGATCATGACCTGAGCCGAAATTAAGAGCCAGGTGCTCAATGGACTGAGCCACCCAGGCGTCCCTCTATAATTCATTAACAAAGACAAAGGTGATTAGGACAGGAGTTAACTACCTACTACCAGGCACTGTGCTACGTGCTTTGTTGTTTTATTTAACCCTCACCTATGTAGTGAGCTGCTGTCATCACCATTCAGAGATAGCGTCATGCCTCAGGTCTCCGTGTGCGCACACACCCAGTGCCACATGCATAAGAGGCTTCAGACGGATGAGGGCTTTCTGTATCTAGAGGGATGACGAGGAAACAGGCTCTGATAGGTTAAGGAATATGCCCAGAGTTGCACCCAGTTGCATGAGCAGTTCGGAGTCGTAGGGGCCTAGGTGAAGGTCCCACCCCTCCTGGAAAGTGGGCCCAAGAAGAGCAGCAGATACCTCAAAAGATGTCAGAGACCCCAATGCTCATGTGATGATCCTGGCTTTTAAATGCCATCCTCTGGCCCACCCCGTTGACCTCATCTGATCCTCTCTTACCAGGCCCTCGAGACCCCCTGGACTTCCCCCGCCTGCCCGACCCCCAGACCTTGTTCCCGACCCACCGCCGGCCCCCCGAGTTCCCTGGCCGCCCTACCACCCTGACCTTCGCCCCAAGACCCCGGCCGGCTGCCAGCCGGCCCCGCCTGGACCCCTGGAAACTGGTCTCCTTTGGCTGGACACTCAGCATCTCGCCTCCCAGCAGGCCGGACACCCCAGAGAGCCCTGGACCCCCCGGCATGCAGCCCACGCTGCTTGACATGGACATGGAGGGGCAGAGCCAGGACAGCACAGTGCCCCTGTGCGGGGCCCACGGCTCCCGCTGAGGCCTGCCCCCCACCGCCCGCCTGGGCAGCCATGAATGTAGCGCCCCAGGCCCCGCCCCAGCCTACCGCGACACAAGGCAGGGGAGGCCCTGGGCAGGATACTCTATTTATTGGGGAAGGGGGGAGGGGGTCACTTAATTTATTCCTTTGTACCCCAGAGGGTGGGGCCCTGTGCCCACCCTGCAGTGAGGGGGGAGGGTGGGCAGGGATACTCAGGGACAGGGCACATCATAGGGATTCGGCACAAAATGCAGCATTAAAGGTAACCCCTGCCCCCTACCGCTCTTGGCTGTGTCTTTCCCCAGGCCCTGGTCCTGGGGCACCCCACTAGGATCCCCCCCATCCCACACTTCCTCCCTGAGCCTCTGGGTTTCTGGGGTCCAGGGGGTGAAGCCCAGGTGCACATTCCCTCTCCGCCTCCCCGTCCCCACAAGACACCACACAGAGGCTACAGTCACCAGTGACAAGTGCTTTACCAGCAAACACGTGAGTCAGGGGAAGTTACATGGTGAGGTGGGAGTGGGGGTAGCGACAGTCCCCCAGGTTGGCCTTAGCCTATGACATCCCGATTCCCTGGCCCCGCCCCGGCCCCAGCCCCGGCCCCACTGTCTTCCCGCTGGAGGCTGCGACGGTTCATCTTCAGCTGGGTCAGCTGGATGTAGCGCAGGACATTGGTGTCTGCAGGGGAGGCGGGCACGGCATCATCTGGGTGTCCTGGGGCAGCTCGCACCTCATGGTCCCCAGCCTTCAGTGCCCTCCACCCCCAAGCACAGCTACTGTTGCCAAAGCCTTTACCCCAAAACCCCAGCCACAACAGGCAGAACGGGGGCTTTTCTTTTGCTGTGCCCTCTGCCAGGAATGCCTCTGCTCACAGACTTCTGTCGTACTCCCTCCCCGCCCCGCCAGCCTCCCGTAACATCTGCCTGTTCTCTCTAAACCTCTCACCAGGAAAACCAGTCTTGCCTCTGCCCCCACAGCCCTGTGTCCTGTACCTGTTGTGCGCCCTTTTCATTGGCTCTCAATACGAGACTATTGTCTCTGCACCACGCCCCCCCACACACACACACACGTGCACCCTGTGATGTCCCAGAGGGCAAGCAACAAGCCTCCAACTGGGCCAAACCTGCCCCTCCCACCCCTGCCCCTGCAAACGTCTTGTCATTGCCCACCCTGGGTCTGCCTCCCTGCGAGTGCTCAACAAGTAGCGGGTGGGTGAAGCGCCCGGGTGAAGAGGTGAGTGAGTTGGGTTCGTGAGCGGATGAATGAGTGGGGGGTGAGTGGATAGGGAGTGGCTGAGTAGGTGAGTGGGAGGCTGAGGATGAGTCAGTGACTGAACCGATGGGAGGTGGTTGGGTGGATGTCAGAGGAACATGGGTGAGTGAATGGGGGGTGAGCGCCTGCGTGGGTGGGTAAGCAGTAGGTGGATGGAGAGGTGAATGCTGGGGAGGAGGCACAGCACTCCCTTGAAGCAGCTCGGCTCTGATCCTCCCTTGTTCCCTTGTTTGCTCTGCTCCAGCCCCTTTCCCTGCTTTGTCCACCCTCACCTGTGGGCTCCCGGCTGCGGGCCTCCTGCAGGTAGCGCAGCGCGCGTGCATAGTCGCCCAGGTGGTAGAAGGCAATGCCAGCGCGGTAGGTGGCCTTGAAGTTGCCCTGCTGCTTCTCCAGGACCTTGAGACAGTACTCGCGCACCCGCTCATAGTTCACCAGCTCCGACTGCAGCAGGCAGGCTGCGGGGACACCGGAACCGGTGCTCACGGAGCCTGACGGCACCCCCAGAGCTCATCTGACTGCTAGGAGCCTGGCCTTCAGGCTGCAGGAAGCCCCAGCCCTTTCCCTTGGCTGAGCCGGGCCTGAGGGACTGCTCAGGCCCCCGGGGCCGCCAATCTTCTGACCAATTGGGATAGAATCGTTCTGCGCCGCCGCTAGAGGGCGCGAAAACAGACAAGCGCTCCCGGGCAATTAGCTGGGAAGTTTCTGCAGGGGAGAGTACTAAACACAATCTCAGGTGAGGGGTGGGGCCTTGAATCGGTAATCCAGGGTAAGATTTTCTCATCTGAGGTTCGCAGGTGACAGCCCAGAGCCCATTTCTTGCCTCCCAGCCCTTCCATCCCTGTGTCCCCCTACGTCCCCAACGCCTCTCCTTGATAAATTCTGGGGTCTCCCTTCACAGACCCCAGGTCTGTTTCATTCAAGCCTCCAGTCCCCCGCTCAAGGCTTCATGATTGCCCGTCACTCCCTACTCCTCTCCCGTATGCGTCCCCCGACGGCCCCGTACCCGTGAGAGAGTCATAACATTCCACCTCCGTGTTCTCCACCAGGCGCCGCTGCTCCTCGCTGAGGCGGGCTGGCCCCGGGCTGCTGGCGGGCCCGGGGGCGGGGGCGGGCAGACCTCCAGGGCGGGCTCCCTGCGCCGCCTTCAGCTGCAGCAGTGCCCGGTGATACTTGCCGATGGCTTCCCGGAACTTCTTCTCTCGGTAGCAGCGCTGGCCCTCCGCCTTGAACGCCACGGCGGCCCGCAGGCTGCTGTCGAGCGCCGCGCCCAGGCCTCCCGACGGCTCTGGGGCAGGGCTGGGCCGAGCCGAGCCATGGCGGGGGCCCGGGCCCGGCGGGGAGAGGGCGGGAGGCGGGCGCGGCGGAGGCTCCGGGGCAGCGCTGAGCATCAGCACCGGGGACAGCGCGCCGCGCTGCATTGTGGGAAACTCCTGCGGCCGCCGCTGCAGCTACCGCATCGCCCCCCGCGGGGCCGGTCCCCACCCTTTCTCCGCCCCCGCACCTCCGGCAGTCGACTCCGCCTGCCCCCTATGGGTCTAGAGAACCCCCTCAGGACTTTCCCATTCTATCCTCCAAATCAGCCCCAGCCCTAGTTCTTCCGCCGGCCTCTCCCTTGTTCCCACTCCCCTTACCTCCCACCCTCCTGCCTGCTCTCCTCCCCCATGCCCAAAGCTCCCAAAGCTTTCTAGAAGGAAAAGACAAGTCTTGGGGAAAGAGCAGGAAGAGATCAACCTCGTTGGAAAACTGGTTTTCAGACCCCTGGTCATTTCCCATATTTGGATAAGAACACAGGTTATGGACTCAGGCTGCCCAGAGTCAATTCCCTGCTTATTTTCTCACTAGTTGTAGCACTTGGACACATCACCCAAATTTACCTGGGACTCTATATCCTCGTCAGTAACGTAAGACAATGATAGCAGCTTGCAAACCCATTTGTCATCTATGCAACAAATACTCACTGATATATTTTCTGTGACCAGTTCTGGTCTGGGTGATGCCGGGAAAGAGCAGCTACTGAGAGAGCCTTGGACCCTACTCTCTCTGAGCCCCTAGTCCGTGGGGAGACAGACCAGTGACCCGACAGTGACAGCCCAGAGTGGGCTCGCCCAGGAAGCTCAGACAAAGTGGCCAGGGTGGGATAGGGAGACACAGGCAGGGGGTTGAGCCCTGGATGGGGGAGACACAACAGGTTGTCAGGGTCCAGAGGAGGTGCCTGCCCTAGACTGAGGCGGTGAGTGAAGGCTTCCTGGAGGAGGGGATCACTCTATGAACCAAAGAGATCTGCTTCTTGTCCTGAGTTCACTGTCTGGGGAGGAGACACAGTGGGAAAGCAGACAAGGGACAGCCCGGAGTGAGCGGCACAATAATGCACAGAGAAGGAAGCATGTGAGAGGCTTTTGAGAGAAAAACAGGGTGAACAGGTGAGCGGGATGGTTGTTCTTCCACTCTCCTTAGCTGCTCACTTGGTGGTGGGACCTTGGCCAAGCTCCTTGATCCTCCTCCACCCTGCCTTCCTCCTGTGTGACCTGGGGATACTATGTGAGTGTATTTCAGAGTAGTTGTAGGGACTGAATTATGTTATGTAGGTAAAGCGCTTGGCGCAGGGCCTGGCACAGGAATGGGCAATTAACAACCCCTGTTTCTTATCACCCATGAGACTGTGAGGTGTATGATCTTAACAGCCTGGCCCCAGGGGCACCTGGCTGGCTCAGTCAAGAGCCTGGCCCCGAGTCAGCACCCACGTATAGTTGTTGAATGAATGAGTGAATGAATAATTTCGGGTACTGTATATATGCCCACCCTCCCCCACACCTGCAAGACCCTGGTTTGGGCCTCAGCTCCAAGCACCAAGCTTATATTTCCATTCTCCCCTCACCCTGCCACCGCACATCCTCTTTCTGGAGGCCACACAGCAGGTCCCACCCTATAGGTCCAAACCTGAACTCAGCACTTAAATATTTTCTGAGCACCTACTAAATAGCTAGGTGCCAGGGGCTCGGCAGAAACAAGGGACAAGCATACCTATCTCACAGTCCTGCTAGGATGTAGTGCTAACAATTTCCATAACACCTACCGTCAGGCACTGTCCTAAAGTTCTATGTACTTATTAACTCACATTCTCATCACACCTCTATGAGGCCAGTGCTGTAAATATACCCATTGACACTGTGGCACTTCAGGGGTTAAGTAAATCAGATCCTATTTATAGAACACTTGCTATCAAAGACCCATACTACCCCAGACTGATGACTCTCACAGGCCGGCATATTATGTGATGTGTTGGGCTTGTCCAACCACTAAAAAATAGTGAGTTTGTTGCTAACTTATAAACGTAGAGATACTTATGGAACCGTAGATGTTCAGCTACACTTGAACAAAATCTGAAAATCTGACAACATCGAGGTAGCATTCCTTGCGGCTGGGGCAGGTGTTCTCAGCTTCCCACAGCCCCCATCCCTCCCAGTTTCTTCTCAGCCTGAGACCAAGAGCCATTCAGATTGCAGCGTCTCTGTCCATTTATCTCCAGTAGGCGGTTACGCTTGGGATGCTAGTTTTAGGTCGCGGAGCCGCGCTTGCGGAAGGCCGCCAGTGCCCCCTGGCGGAGAGGTCCAGAATTCGCCTCGTATCTCCCAGCCGCCATTAAGAGACTTGGTAAAGAAGATCCAATCAGAAAAAATGAGAGGCCCGGAAAGTGACCAATCAAAAGCGAGAGAGGGGTCGGAATTCGACCAACGAGGACAGAGAGCGCTCAGAATAAAAAAAAACCTCTTTTATTGAACTGGGAGAAGGATAAACAAGGAGAGTCTTTTTTTGATGGGGTGTCCAGACTCAGGGAGGCCCGGGCTGGGGGCGGCGGAGCAAGCGGGCGGCGGCGAGGCTGGTGCCCTGGAGCTGGGGCCGCGCGTACTTGAGGAAGGTGGCTGCGCGGCCGGGCGCGGGGCCTCGGAGCGCGGCGCGGGCCATGCACGGCTCGAGCGGGCGCAGCTCCGCGGGGCTGCGGCGGGGAGACGGAGAAACTGAGGCGGGGGTAGGGGCAGCGGTGAAGACGACCTGTCCTCGGACCAATCAGGGGGTCTCGGGAGGTTGGCCTGGAGGGCGCCGAGGACGGGCAGACCCCCGATTCTCCCCCGCAGGACGAGGCCAGTGGAGAGCAGGAGGGGGGCTGAAGGTGGACAGACATCCAGCTCTACCCCGGAGGGTGAGGGGTAGAGGGACGGGCTGGGCGAAAAGAGGACTCACCCTGGCATCCAGTTAAATGGTTAATAGAGAGGTGGGGGGCGCCCCTCTGGACACCCCATTTGCGGCCAGAGGGGCAGCTGGGGGACTCGAGGTTGGCCAACCTCTCATTCTCAACCTTGGGACGCAGTTAGGATCTTCCGAGGCCAGGAAGATGCTCTATCTTCCACCCTGGGGCAAGGTTAAGAGTCCCCAAATCTAGACAAACACCTCATTCTCGGACACCCCCAGACTAGACAGGCACACCATTTTCTCACATCCAGAAAAATCAAGTCTGGGTGCACCCCCTCCCCTGGCTCCAAGGTCTCTCATTCTCTGAGACGGTAAAGACTGTGACCGGGAAGGGGCGCCTGGGTGCCTCGGTCGGCTGAGCGTCCGACTTCAGCTCAGGTCATGATCAGGTCAGCTTGTGAGTTTGAGCCCCGCGTCAGGGTCTGTGCTGGCAGCTTGGAGCCTGGAGCCTGCTTCGGATTCTGTGCCTCCCTCTCTCTCTGACCCAACCCACTCGCATTCTGTCTCTGTCTCTCTCAAAAATAAACATTAAAAAAAAAAATTTTTTTTTTTTTAAGTAAAAAAATAAAGACTGACCAGGAATGTAGGTCCCTGGAGCCATACCTGTAAAGCGCCGGCTCCAGGCCGGAGCCCGCCCCGTCGAGCAAGCGATGCGCCAGGCTCAGCGCCGCAGCTGCGCGCCGACCCGGCTCCCATCCCGCTGCCTCGGCCTCCAGCAGAGACAGCTCCAGAAAATAGGTGGCAAAGAGCGTCACCTGCCAAAGCCCCGGGGAGATGAGGCCACGCCCCAACCCCCGTACAAGCCACGCCCCTGCCCCCCTGGCCCCGCACCTGGGGGCTGCTCCCGGCCAGCGCGGCGAGGAGCCCGAGGCAGAGTAGCGGGCCCGGGTGGTGCAGCCGGAAATCCAAGCGGCTCAGGATGCGGCGCTCTGCGCGCAGGAGCTCGGCCCTCGAGAAGGAGCCAGCGCCCAGGAGGCAGAGGGAGGCACACTGCGGGTTGGGGGTGGGGTGGGGGAGAAGACGTGGGGGAGTCTTGGACCCCTGCCCTGCAGCGCTTCAGTCTCCGTTCTGGACCTCGATTTCCTAGTCTGTAAAGTGGGGCCATTGATTTGTTGTCTGGAAGCCATGGAGAGCACAGGCTTCAGAATCAGACCTGGGTTCGAGTCTTACTGTGTGACAAGGACATCACTGAAGCTCTGAGGCTCCGTTTCCTCGTCTATAAAACGGAAATAGTCCTCTCTACTTCACCAGGCAGCTCTGATAAGGCACCGGCTGGAACTACTCAAGGGCCACAACGACTGTTGTTCAAGACTGACTCCAAATCCCACCTGTTTGGGGCAAAATGTCCTTCCCTGGGCCTCAGTCTCCTCCTCCGGTAAAGGGACACCGTGGTAGCCCTGACCTCATACAGATATGCTGGGATTCCAAGAGTGAGTAAAGCGCTAGCTCGGCACACGGTAGGTGTTTCCTCTGTGACGAGGCGAGAGAGGCTTCCACCCTCCCAAGCCCCACTCCGGAAGTACCTCGGGAAGCACGCATTCCTCCATTTTGCAGGCCACGAAGAGGCAGGCCACGCCCAGCAGCTGCAGGCGCTGGAGGCGCACTCTGCCGGCGCGCAGGTAGGAATCGAGCAGGTGCACCGCCAGGTAGAGCGTGTCCCCCGCCAGGCCCAGGTACTCCTGGGGAGGGGCGTGAGTGACCACCGGGGATCTAGGCTGCGACGCCGGCCCAGCCCTGCCCCCTCCCGGATACGTACGTGCACCTGGATCAGCCAGTCCACCACGAGCGCGCGCATCTCCGGGGTCACCGCGCGGGGCAGGGCCCTCCGGGGCAGCGCGTGGCACACCTGGGGTTGGGCAGGGACAGCCTCACTCTCCACACCTGTGCTTCGGCTTCTCGCCTGAGCTCCAGCCCTAAGTGCAGCAGCCTCCTCGCACCGACTGGGGGAAGCGTGAGCGCCCCGCCGCCCACCCCCGAAACCGGCCTCCAGTCTTCTCCAAATGTGCCTCTATTCCTTGTCCCCGTTAGAGCCTTGGACTTTGTTCCGGACGCCTCCCTATCCACCTCTCCAGTCTGTAGCCCTCATGGCCACGGGTCCTCCTAAGCATCAACCCCTGGGTTTCCAGACCACTAGTGGTCACCAGCCCTCCACTCATTCTCAGATCCTCCCCCCCCCCCCAAGGGCCTTTCTAAAATACAAAACTGGCCAAGGAACTCCCCAGCTTAAAACCCTTTCATGGCTGCCAGGACCCTCAGGAGAAAACCCTAACTGCTTTCTGATTCTCAGGCACTGCCCCCGCCCCCCCGCCTCTGACCCCCCTCCCCCCAGTGCCAACACTGCCAACCTCTTCCCTTGTCTCCCCTCACAACCCACACTCCAGCTACACCAGCCTTCTCTAGCCCTAGACTATGCCAAGCTCATTCCCACCCCAGGGCATTTGCACGATCCTTCCCCAGCTCCCTGCATTGTCGATTCCTCAGCCCTTCAAACCTCAGCTCAGCTTTCCTACACAGAATTCTCCCTACACCCATTGCACTCCCTCTCGGTATTTTCAGTCTGGAGATAACCTGTTTCCTTGTGTGTTTTGTCTGTTTGCCTCCCTAGGCTGCTGGCACAAGGGCAGGGATTTCTCTCTGGATCACAGCTGTATCTCAGTTCCTAAAAGAGTCCCTGGCTGGGGAGAGACAACTCACAAGATGCTTCTTGAATAAATTCATCCCTGCGGTGTTTCTCCCGACAGTGCCTATCTTGCACAGGTATCTGCGGACTTACCGAGCCTGCACTTTGGTCTCGGGGGGCCTTTCTGCAATGACTGCCTACATCGGCTTGGCTGTCCACAATGACAGCAGACTATGTTGTTCATGACAGCATCCCCAGGGCCGGGAATATGCTCAAAAACATTTGGTAAGAAACCGCTAAGTGTTTGTAAGCGAATACATGTCAGAGACACGCGGGAGGGGCTGTGCACTAGCAAAGGAGGGGCTGCAGGCCGCCGGGCGTTCCGGAAGGCTCGTGGAGTGGGCCAGCCTGAGTCTCGTCAAACCCGCACCCCTCTGCTGCCGTCCGGGCCGCGCTCACCATGACTTCGGCGAAGATGTTCCCAGCGTACTCGCGCTCTCCCGCCAGTCCCAGCGCGCTCAGCGCCTCCGCCAGCCCGGGCGGCACGCAGGGCCCCGGGGGCGGCCGCGCCTGGCGTCCTGGAGACACGCTCGCGCCCTCGCGGTTGCTGTCGGGGACCGGGACGCTCGGAGGCTCGGGGTCGGGCGAGGCAGCGGGACCCTGCAGGAGAGAGGAGGGGTCTGGAGTCAGCGCCCCGGAGACAGTCCCGGGACGCGGAGAGGGGGGCGGTGACCCTAACCGCTGCCTCTCACCAGCATCCTCCAGGCTGGCGTCGAGATCCGAGCCCAGCGCCCACCTCTTCCCGCTGGAGCTGAGGACCTGTGGCGGGCGCTTTAAACGTGCCTGCACGCATGCGTGCCGAGCACCCGGGCAGGTGCAGAGGCAATGGCGAACGCCCCTCCAAACCTAAGGTCAGGCAGCTGGAGTCAAATCCTCTTCCTGCTACTAACTGTGTGATCGGGAACAGCCCCTCCGAGCCTCCCTTTCCTCAGCTGCAAAGTAGGGATTGTTTCCAAACGTGTAAGTGGTCAGTCTGGGCTGGCGCAGCCACCTCCTCGCTGCTCCCCGGTCCCCATCCCCTGTAGTCTGTCACCCCCATTCAGCCAGAAGGGATCCGGTGCACGCCCAAGTCAGATCCCACCCTGCCTCTGTTCACAACTCCACCGTGTCTCCCATCTCAATGGGAAAGTCCATGAGGTCCTATCTTGTCCTCCCCACCAGCCCCACCCACCTTGGAGCTCGTCTCCCAACCTCCCCCACCGGCCTCCTGGCTCGTTCTCACCCACACGAGGCACGCTCCTACCCCAGCACCTTCGCACTCGCTGTTCCCCTTGCCTGAAATGCGCTTCCCTCAGATCCCTCATTTAAGGTGTTGACTCAGATGTTACCTCCTCTGTGAAAAACGCCATCCTGAGAATTTCCTGTCTCCGTTCTTCACACTTGTTCTCTCGCGAGCACTTACCGCCTCATCTTAGTTACTCTCTCCTGACTAGGATGTGAACCCCATGAGTGCAAGGCTTGCCTTCTGTTTTGTTTTGTTTTGTTTTGATTGCTGTATTCCCAGTGCCTAGAACAGGGTTTGGCGCGTGGCAGGTCCTCAAGAAATAGTTGTTGGATGAGTAAGTGAACAGGCTGGATAGTGAACAGGCAAACAGTGGCTTGCAAGGACCTGATGAGGTGATGTTGGAGTGAAACCCGAAAGACGAGCCGGGAATGCAAAGGTGGGGTGCGTGGAGGACCGGAATATTCCAAGTGGTGGAAACAGCATGAGCAAAGGCACTGAGGCAGGAAAGGGATTGCTATTTTCAGGCACCGGAAGGGCAGAAAGCCTGGAAAAATGAGCAGAGAGAGGATTGTGAGATGCTGAACTAACAGCTTCCTGTCAGACTTACAATAAAACCCAAACCCCATACCTTGGCCACAAGACCCCTTCGGCCCACTGTTACCTCTCTAACCTCGTTTCCTTCCCCATCCCCCTCTATTCCCTTTGACGCACCCCCCCCCCCCGGCCTCTTCGTATTCCCCAAACACACCAGGCACCCGCCTGCCCCAGGGCCTTTGTACGTGTCGTTCCCTTTGCCTGAACACTTGGACAAAATCTAGGTATTTACATTTTCAGAGTATCTCTACTCAAGACACTAACTACAAAGGGCATGTAGTAACTTTACAGCAGAGAGCTGTGACAGACCCCACCTTCAGTCGTGGGACAGAATCTCATGTGCCTCTCGAGAAGGTGCACCGAGAAGGGCACATCATTTCTGAAAATCCCTGTCAAAGGTAGCTTGAATAGAACCGTGAGGAAACATTGGGCAACAAACTCTCAGTGGGGGACATTCTGTAAAGTGCCCCCGCAACTGAACGCAACATGGCAGTCGTTAGCCAGGTCATTTTTATTTTGCTGTGACCACTGGTCAAATCTGATAAAGATCTGAGAGAAGAGGGTTGTTTCAATATTAACTTCCTGACCTTGATAACTGAACTGTGGTCATGTAAGAGAACGTTCTTGTTTTAGGGCGGATATGTAAATATGAAGGGGAAGAAGGAGGGAATAATCATAAAATGTCACAGGAACCTGCATGAAGGGTAGATGAGAATTCCTTGCACTTTTTTTTTTTGAGTAGGCTTCATGTCCAGTGTGGGAGCCCAACATGGGGTCTGAACTCTCAATACTTGAGATCTAGCAAGACCTGAGCTGAGATCAAGAGTCAGACACTTGGGGGCACCTGGGTGGCTCAGTCGGTTAAGCGTCCCACTTTGGCTCAGATCATGATCTCACAGCTCATGAGTTCGAGCCCTGCGTCGGGCTCTGTGCTGACAGCTCAGAGCCTGGAGCCTCCTTCGGATTCGGTCTCCCTCTCTCTCTGCTCCTCTCCCACCCATGCTCTCTCTCTCTCTCCTTCAAAAATAAAAACATTAAAAAAAAAAAAAAAAGTCAGACACTTAACCAACTGAGCCACCCAGGTGCCCCTGTACTTTTTTTTTTTTTTAATGTTTATTTTTGACAGAGAGAGAGAAAGAGAGAGAGAGAGAGAGGGAGGGAGGGAGGGAGCATGAGCTGGGAAGAGAAAGAGGGAGACACAAAATTCCAAGCAGGCTCCAGGCTCTGAGCCATCAGCACAGAGCCTGATGCACGGCTTGAACCCACCAACTGTGAGATCATGACCTGAGCTGAAGTCAGACGCTCAACAACTGAGACACCCCATAAATAAATAAAATTTTGAAGTACATTTATGGGAAGTTGCAAAGACAGAAGAGTTCCCCTTAACAGCCCACACCTAGTTTTCCCTCAACATCTTAGCGTAGTACGTTTGTCACAACCATGAACCAATAGGGATAGCATCCTCATCAAGAGCACTTCCTGCCAACATGAGATACTCTGTTGATGCTGACCTTGATCACCTGGCTGATACAGTGTTTGTCAGGTTTCTCCACTGAGAAGTTGCCCCCCCCTCCTTCTATACCATCCACTTCGGAAGGAAGTCACTTTGCTCCCCCTCCTTGAAGGCACGGTACTTACAGAAATTCTACAGAAATGACCTGGAATTCTGTACACGTGTCTGTCTGCACCATTTACCATTTATCTCCATGCCAACTTGTTTATTGTGACTCTGGGTGTAACCCAGGACTGTGCTATTTTTGTTGCTCGAAGTACTTTCAACTTTGCCCAGTGGGAGCACTGTCCATCCGCTCCTGTATGCCTTCACATACCCCTAACAGTAAGGCTCTGCTTTGCAGGTTTTTTAAGTTTATTTATTTATTTGAGAGAGACAGAGACAGCGTGGGGGGGGGGGGGGAGGGGCAGAGACAGAGGGAGAGAGAATTCCAAGCAGGCTCCTCGCTGTCAGCCCAGAGCCCGATTTGGGGCTCGAACTCACGAACTTTGAAGTCACGACCTGAGCCAAAACCAAGAAAGAGACGCTTAACCGACTGAGCCACCCGGGCGCCCCTGCTTTTCTGGGGTTTGAGCAAGCCCTTACTTTGGGGCACTATGAGGGGCCCCAGGCCTAGAATCATTTTAGTACTATTTCTGAAAGTGTTCTTCTATGAGCCTGCAGTTACTTACAAAATAAAGTTAAAAATCTATAAATCACCACACATTTTCCGGAAAATTATCGGACAGGTGTTAAAATACAGCCACCCTGGAATGTGGGCCACAAAAGTGCCAGAAAGGTGGATCCTTAAGGTTTATTACAGCACTGTCAGTAGCAGCAAAACATCTGGAGACCGAGTAAATTGTCAACTGGGGGGGGGGGGTCTGGATCGGGTGAGGCATACCTGCCTCGTGAGAGGAGCCTCATGAAGCAAGGTCCCCAAAATGCAGAGGGAGAGACTCATTTCACCAGGGACCAGCCCACCCTAGTAATGTTCATGTGTCGGCAGGAGCGTTGGGAAAACGTGGCAGGCATAGCCCAGGGACTTGGCATTATTCACTGGGACAACACAACACCAAAGGGAAAGAGCCTTTTTATGGTGCCAACGAGAACGCCGGGAAGGGCATGCAGGGCCTGGGATCTGCGTGGATTTTCACTTTTTCTTCCTCGTACTTCGGTGTTGCTTGCATTATTCACTCTCACACACACACATGACAAAAGACAAAGTAATCCACTCAAAATTAAAATTTTCCAATTGGTAAAATTTTATTAAAACTCTTCCACCTGAAACTCCCTTTGGGAAAAAGTTCTACAGAAGGAAGCACCACTACATCTGGGGAATCTATGTTCGCCCGAGGGAAGTGTTCGCGAGCCTGTGGGCCCAGAGCCGGGGACCAGGGACCAGGGACTGCGAGGCGATCTATCGGACTGAGGTAGGCTCAGGATTTCCTTGGAGTGGGGCGGGGAGATGACGAGAGAAGGAACTGGCACCGGCTGCCTCCGGGGCCTTGACTGGAGGGAAAAGTAGAAGGCTCTCCTTTAGAAGCTTCTACTGCTGCTGGTCTTATGACCACCAGCACGTGCTTTTGTAATTAAATAAATAATAAAGTCCACGTGAAGTAAGAAACGGCCACGCCTTCCCGAGTCTAAACTGGCCCTGACTTTTCTCTGCTGCCCTCACTCAAGATCTCAAGGACTCCACGCGTGCGAAGCAGCCCTAACGCCTGGCGAAATCGGACACCAAATTCATCTGTGCCAGGGCAGCCCTGGTCCCAAGGTGCGGGAAGGGCGGTTCAAACTCGGGAACCACAGGTAAAGGGGACAAGCTCTCAGAGGGTCCCAGAGCTGGGGGAGGGCTGTGACCAAACCAGAGGCATCCATCTCGACTCCCATGCATACGCCAAGGATTCTGTGTTGGAATCGGGGGGCCTCGAGGCTCCCTGGTTTGGCATAAATGGGGAGAAGGGGACTGCATGCGATGCCCGGCCCTGGGACTCCAGGGTCACGTGAAGGGCGTCCACTGCCACACCTGCACTCCCGGGGCTCAGGGGCGCCTCGCACGCCCTCCCCTTTCAGAGCCAGCCAACCCCCCCCCCCCCCCCCCACTTTTAGCCCAGGCAGCTTCTGAAGACCGGGAATGGCCTCTGCCCGCCGGAGTCACAGCCCAGACCCGGGCAGCTTCCCAAAGTCCTCAGCGGCTCCCACCCGCAGCGGCACCCACGCGGAGGCCCAGCCACCCGCCCGCGCCCTGCCGCCCGAGGGGACACAGCTCCAGATGGCCAGGCCCCGGCACGGCAGACGGGTCCTCGGGGCAGGTCAGTGGGGCCGGGCTCTGCAGGCAAGTAACGGCCCAGGGCGGTGGGCCCCGGTCTGAAACGAGTGTCTTTATTGCTTGTACCGTACAAATGGGAGGAAGGGGGAAGGCCAGTGGGGAGGACAGAGAATTGTCAGATAAAGGACATACGCACACAGAAAGGAAAAAGACCCCCACCCACCCAAACCAACCCTCACCCCACCCTAGGATGTCTCTCTCGGAACTACCTAGTACAGGAGGTGGGGCAGGGAGATCAAAACCACAACTAAATTCCACACACCGAGAGATGTTGGGTGGTGGTGGGGGGATGGGAGGGAGAGCGGGCAGCAAATGGATCCCAGGTGTGGTCCTCCTGCTGGGCCAGCACCCCTCCCTCAGGGGATGAAATGCTCAGGCCCGGGGACAGGGCCCAAGCCCACACACACCACACACTCAAGGCCGAGACACGCTTGCCCTCACGCACACATACCCAACACACATGCACGCACACACACACACACACACACACACACACACACACACGCCCGTGTGCATCCACGTCCGGGATGCAGAGGGACATCCACAAACACACACAGTCTGAGGCACGTACCCCTGTGCCCACAGCACTGACACATGTTCACCTTAAGGCTGCAGAACGTGGGGCCCAGAGGCGGGGGGTAGAAAGGGGCCCGGGAGCCTCCCCTTCTCAGAGGCCCCCACCCCAGTACGTACCAGAGACCCCCCCCCACCCCACCCCCTCTTCGACCCCAGTCCATGGGGCCCAATACTGTCTTGGTGCGAGATGTGTAACAGCCGGGGCTGGCACCCCTCCGCCCCAGGCGGAAAGAAGGGGGTGATCCCAGCCCCCATCCTTGGAAAGAGCTGGGGCTGGGCCCGGGGTGCAGCGGGAGTTAAGGCCAGCTGGAAGGAAGCCCTGGTAAGGCACAGGACTGGGTGGCGGGGAGGCCAGTCCCCAAATGTTCCTCCTGCCTCATCCACAGGGTCAGGAGAGCAGCTTGGGAGGCTGGGGAAGGCGGGGCAAGGAGGCAGTGCCCATCCCCCAACCACACGAGGGAGCCCTGGACCCCCAATCCCGCACCTTCCAAAGGCCCCAGCCTGTCCCTAGACATTATTGCTTTTCTGCCCCTGTGGGATGAGGGGCTGGGCTGCCCGAGCCAGGCCGCTCTGAGCCTAACAGCAGGGCACGGAAGGCAGCACCGGGGCACTGTCCGCGGGGCATCATGTCCCACAAGGTGTCCCCTGAGGTGTCCCACGAGAAGGCGACCTCTGACAGAGGCAGACTGCCTGCAGGCGTCTGGCCAGAAATTCAGGCAGGACCCACAGCCCCACGCTTCGCCCCTCCCTGGGGCTCGTGTTGATTAAAAACCGGAATCCCTCCAGCGGAGAGTCTCCCAAAGCCTGGTCTGAGCACAGAGGTGAGGACAGGACAGGATCCTGGAGGCAGGGCCGCTGGGACCGCTGAGGTGAGTTTGGCAGAGGGCTGAAGAAGAAACTGGAAATGGGGGTGAGCAGGTGAGAGATGGGGATGCAAACAAAAAAGGCAAAAATAAAAAGTTTAAAAACAAGAGAAAAGCCCCCGGGCGGTGATGGCAGCCGTGCGTGTCCCGCGGCGGTGGTGGCAGCAGACGGCTCTGCTCACTCGCGGATGCTGGCTGAGTAGGAGAACTGGGGGAAGTGGGTCCGCTGGTCCAGTTCGAGGGAGCCCAGGCTGTCATCTGTGGGGGGCAGTGGGAGGTGGATCGGGGAGAACGGGCCTGCAGATGGCCCGGCACCCCGACCACACCCCCGGGAGCGGGCAAGGGGGCCATGGGGGCCCAGCCTCAGGAAGGGGTGCAGGTGGCGGGAACCCCCAGCCGGTGGGCCATCGGTGAGACCCTCCCCTCCGGCGCCACACTCTGGTCTAGCCTAGACCCTTGGCCCCCGCCGACCAGCCCCCACGCACAGCCAGAGGGGCTTCGGACGGCCCGGAGGCAACCCTGTCCCCCTCCTGCACAAAACCGCTCTGTCGCTCCCCATGAAGCAAGTTCCCACTCCTTCCAACGGCCCCCAAGGTCCTCTGACTCTGGCCCCATACCCCCTCTACCCCAGCTTCTGCAACACTCCATCCCGAGTGCCATTCCTTCAGCCAGGAACTTGGCTCAGCTGCCCGGCCCCCCCACCCCCCAGGAAGCCCCCCGCTGACTCGCAGGCCAGGTCAGGCATTTCCTCTGGGTTTCCCCAGTCCCTGGGTTTCTATACCCTCGACCTGACCACTCTGGGCTGTCACCCCACCAGGCCTGAAGCTCCCTCAAGGCAGGGCCCAGGGCCGTCTCAGTCACTGCTGTCCCCAGCACAGCCCAGCACTGGGTGGGTGAGAATCAACGAACCAATCCAGCCCCAGAGACGTGGGCAATTTGGGAAGACAATTATGAATGTGCCATCCCAACAGCGACAACTTCCTGTGTCTCCTGCCCAGACCCCTCCCCGCTGAGCTCTGGAATGTGCCGTGGCCAACGGCTCCTGGCGGCCCTCGCCGGGTGTAAAGGTGCACAGACCAACCAACAGCCAAAAGCCCTTCGAGCCAACCGCTGGCAAACTGCCCAGACACGGGGAGGGGGCCTACGAGCTTCCTCCCCGGAACCGGGTCAAGGGCAGACCCCACCCCTCCGTACCCAGCCAGGCCCACGGTGGGAGGGCCTCAGACACTCACAGCGGTCCGGGGGCGTGATTGTAATGGACTGGGCGGTGAACTCGTCGTCAAAGTACCTTGTGTCAACCTCAGAGGTGACCTGAGGTTTGAAGGGTGGCAGGAGCTGCGGAGGGAAGGAACCCAGACTCAGGACCCAGGGGATGGGAGGCCTTGGCCAAGATCACCCTCGAGGGGCACTGCAGGAGCGGGTGGGCGTGGGGCTCACCTTCTTCTGCACCACGTCCTGCCAGTTGACGCTGAGGAAGAACCTGTGCTCCATGACCTCCCTGGCATCGCTGGGCCCCCCGCCGAGCCTGGGCAGAGATGGCCATGAGTACCCGCCTCCCGGGCCAGCGGCTTCTGGGAGACGGGCCTTCAGCGCAGGCCCTGAGCGACCTCTAGTGATTCTGTCCTGGCCACAGACCACCATTCCACACAGGAGGAAACCATGGCTCAGGGAAGGGGCTCTCGGCCCTGGGTCACAGCCCCGGGGGATCCCGACCCGGGACTCCGAGTCCAGAACAGGAGCCGAGAGGGTGGCCTCGGCCACCCTCGGCCAGGCTCAGGGCTGCCGTGACCCTCAGCACACCCAAAGAACGAGGCAGTGCGGGCAGGGCGCGAAGGATGGCCTGGCCCCAAGCGAGTCCCCCCCAGGGCCCAAGCTGCGGGGACTAGTGGAGGCGCCGTGGCGATGACACACAGGCGTGCGCCTGTGGACCTGGCCGCCTCCGAGCGAGGGGACAGCGCAACAGGTAGCACTGGGCCGGGCGGGACAGACTCCAGCCCTCACCTCTGCTTGGGGTCCTTCTTAAGCAGCCCAGCAAGCAGGGACTTGGCCTCAGGGCTCAGTGTGCGTGGGAAACGGATCTCCTCCATGAGGATGAGCTCGAAGAGGCGCTCGTGGTCCTGGTTGTAGAAGGGCAGGCGGCCGCACATCATCTCGTACATGACCACGCCCAGCCCCCACCAGTCCACCGCGCGGCCGTAGTCGTTGTCCTCCAGCACCTGAGCAGGTGAGCGGGGAGGGGCGGTGAGGGGCCGGGCACACGCCTGCCGGGCAGCGGGGCTGGGAGGGACCCACGGAGGGACATGGCGCTGCCTGTGGCCACGGAGGGCCATCTAAGGAATCGCAGCACGGCCCTCACAGGGTCTGCGCTGGGGAAACCACACGGGTCCGAGGGCCTCTCCTCCCTTGGCCTCGCACGCCCCCGGGACCTCCAGCCTCAGGCACCTCGGGTGCCAGGTACTCGGGCGTCCCACAGAAGGTTTTCATGGTAGCCCCGTCACTGATGCCCTCTTTGCACAGTCCGAAGTCAGTGATCTTGATGTGGCCATCTTTGTCCAGCATGAGGTTTTCCAGCTGTAGGAAAAGTCAACGTATCAGGGACGCGTCTTCCCAGGGTTTCCCACCACCGCTCCTGAACCCCACACGCCCTGGCCATTCCCGCGGAGAGCTGTGGCCTGGGGTGGTAGCTGTCGTGCCAGGGGCTCCAGGCCGGGCACCGGGCACACCCCTAGCACAAAGTCAAGCCCGTGAGGCTCAGAGGGAGGCCAGCCCCCAAGGGCAGCTGGAAAAAAGCCAGGCAGAGAGAGACGGGAGCCGGGCTCTGCCCACCGGCTCCCCACAGCCTGGGCTGCAGCGTCCAACTCTCTGAGCAATGCCAGCTTTCTTCCTCCACTTCTTTTCAGTAGGCTCCACACCCAACGTGGGGCTTAAACCCACCACCCCAAGATCAAGAGTCACATGTTCTACCGACTGAGCCAGCCAGGCGCCCCTCTTCCTCGACTTTTAACCAAACTTAACACAAATGGGCAATTTAGTGGGCTTCTGTGTAACCTCTACCAGGCCAAGGGAGAACGTTACCAAGACCCCTAGAACCCTCTAGGGGCCCCTTGCCTGTTATTAACCATCCCCTCAGCTGAGGAAGAACTTTACTCCTTTGCTTTTCTTTAGTTTCCCCACCTACGCATGCACCGTATGTTTAAACAACACAGATCTGGGGTGCCTGGGTGGCTCAGTCGGTTAAGCGTCCGACTCCGGCTCAGGTCATGATCTCGCGGTCCGTGAGTTCGAGCCCCGCATCGGGCTCTGTGTCGACGGCCCGGAGCCTGGAGCCTGCTTCGGATTCTGGGTCTCCCCCTCTCTCTGCCCCACCCCTGCTCATGCTCTGTGTCTCTCTGTCTCTCAATAATAAATAAATGTTGAAAAAATGATAAAAAAATAAAAATAAATAAATAACACAGGTTTGTACGGTCTGTCCTGGCTTCCCCTCAACGTGAGCCCGTGAGGGGTGCAGCACGGCTGCAGGGCTGCGGTTCACTCAGTGACTGCTGCGCAAAGCCCGACCGCGGGGCGCCACCGCAGTGCGTTCTAGCCGTTCTCCGACAGCGGACGCCCGGGTGGCTTCCAGCTCGGGGCGAGCGTGAACAGCGCTGCCGGCAGTGTGCGCGCATCCGTGCTCGGTTCCCACCGTGCATAAACCTGGGGCAAAACGGCTGGCTCACGGGGACGTGTCCACTCGGCTTTGGTGGATTCGGCCAAACTATCTCCTGCGGTGCTTGTACTGATATTACCTCCACCCCCATCCCTCCCCATTCCCCGCACAGAGGGGTGTGTCCACCAGAGGCTGAGAGAGGCCTGCGGGACCTTAGTGTGGGACAGCCAGCCGGGGCCTAGGCCAGAGGGTGAGTGGACTCGGGAACACCCCCAAGTCAGAGCCTCCCTGGAGGGGGAAGTGTGGGCCTGAGGGCACAGGCCCGGCCTCCCCGGTGCGAGCCCCACAGGTGCCACAGGCCAGGAGGCAACCGCACACTCACCTTGATGTCGCGGTACACCACGTCCCGCGAATGCAAATACTCAAGGGCAGAGACGATCTCTGCACCATAGAAGCGGGCTCGCTCCTCCGTGAAGACTCGTTCCCGGGACAGGTGGAAAAACAGCTGCCAGCGGAGGAAGGAGCAAAAAGTCAGATATCGGCCCAGAGGAGCAAGAAATAGGACCCTGCCCCTTGGCCCCCAACACCGAGCCCAGTGACACGGTGACACCTAGTCCACGAACCCGCAAGTGACGGCAAGAAGAACCGAACCAAGCGAGAGACAGTGAGCAGGGAAGAACTCACGTGAGTAAACGGAGTGAGGCACGAAGGACGAAGGACAGCCAGGAGATGCCAAGGGGAGAGTGAGTGGGGACAGCATGAGGGGACAGGTGAGGGAGGGAGGGGGGTACAGCAAGAAAGCACAGGAACACGAGTCATGAGCAAGTGACAATAAGCTGCGGACCGGTGGGACAGATGAAGCCAACAACGCGGAGCCGGTGAGTGACGCCACATGCAGAAGGCAGGGTGCGGGGGCCGAGGGGCAGGTGGCAGCCGGGCCTGAGCAGCCCAGTCACAACGAGTGGCGGACTCTTCCTGTCAGAACACGGGGGAAGGCGGAGCGCTGGCAGGCCCTGCCCCGCACACACTTTCTCGGCAGCCGTTAAGGACGCCCTCTGCCGTCTGGCCGCCCCCCTTCCCGCAGCCTCTCCAGGCCTCTCTGGGCCTGCGCGTGCCCCCTGCCCACTGACTCGCTAGCTGTGTGAACTTGGGCCAAGCCGCCTGACCTGAGCTTTAGTTTCCTCGCCTGTGAAATGGAGATGGTGACGCCTGCCTCGAGGACGAGGGGCCATCCAGCCAGGCCCCCTCTGCCCCCTCTACGACTGCCCTCTGCCTCCCACGATACCTGGGAAGGAGACGTGGGAACACTGACGCGGGCCACGCTCACCTCACCACCGTTGGCGTATTCCATCACGAAGCACAGGCGGTCGTGGGTCTGGAAGGCATACTTCAGTGCCTGGGGAGGGGGGTGGGGGGCAGGAAGGCGGCCAGGGTGGGAGTGGGAAGAAGGCAGGCTCTCCGCGGACTCTGCAGGCACGCTCCCCACCCCGGCAGCCGGGGCTCAAACATCAGCTTCCCCTTTTGGGGTGTGTGAGCGAGCTTGTGGCTCTGAGGGCAGGGAAAGGGTTACTGGGCTGAAGGAGGCTGTCCTCAGCCTTCAGCTAAGCTTCTGAGAGGTGCGGCCAGGGAGATACCCAGTTCTGCGCAACCAGGGCCACTTTACCCCTCTTCTCCACAGTCAGGGTATAGGTCTGCTGGCTGGAAGCAGGCAGTGGCCTGGGAGCCAACCCCAAAGACAGGATGGACAAATGATGTGCCAGTAAACAGCAGTTCTCAAACTACGCTCTAAGAAGCCCAACAGAAAGTTCCTTAGAGGACCCCGAGTGACCCCTCTGCTCATGACAAGTCTAACTATTCTCTGTCTTCTACATCAAAGTACCTTGTAAAAGTATGAACGGTGTCGTGGTTTACTAGGACACTGGACAACAGCTGAGCTAAAGAAATGACCCATCCCATAAGCCATCCTGTATGTGATCCATTTAACTGATGGCTGCTGGCCTTGATGGGAGCCTGTAGCCCAAAAAGGCATCTCCTCAGACCAAGCTGACAAGCAGCACCAGAATTCATGTCCTTCTAGAATTACATTTAAAAACAGGAACAAAAAAATAACGTTCCCACTTCGACCAGCTGGGCTAAATGCCTCTAACTCATCGAGTGGCCATGCTCTCCCGGAACCATCTTGTAATGTGGTATCATCAGCTGGCTGAAGCCACGAAGCCACCATCTG
The DNA here is from genome assembly GCF_018350175.1 of Felis catus. Taxonomy (NCBI): domain Eukaryota; kingdom Metazoa; phylum Chordata; class Mammalia; order Carnivora; family Felidae; genus Felis; species Felis catus. The sequence goes on along the minus strand of NC_058382.1, from coordinate 14,301,946 downwards.
TGAAGAAGGTGCCACCCCCGGGGTTTGATTCAGGTCATTTGGGGGAGCCCAACAACACCCAGCCCTGGCCACCTGGCTGACACTAAGTCCGTGCTTCATGGCGGCAGGGTTGGGCTCTTTTCCCACATGGCGCACGCAGAGGCCAGGCCCCGCCTGAGAGGGAAATACCACTCACAGTGAGGAATGGGTGCCTGGTGTTCTGAAGGACCCGGCTCTCGGTGACCGTGTGGGCAACTTCATCCTGCAGACAGAGGCTGCGTGAGGGGCTGGGGGGCAACACCACACCTGCCCCCCCGACCCCCGGCCCAACCTGAGGGAGGGGGGAGCAATGCTTTGGTGAAATGCAGTTCTAGTCCTAAACACACACCGAATGGCATGGCGGGAGTGGAATGTTACCATCCTCCGGCCACAAGGAAACGACGGCCCCAGACAAGGCCAATCAATCAGTGGCTCAATCTCAAAGCTATGAGGTGAGAAGTCGCTGGGGACTTTACGAAGGAGGTGACAGACTGCCAATGTTAAAATTAACACCCCTAAGGAGGGACAAGCAGGCATTGTAAGACTCCTGAGGTGATGCCACAGGCAGTGGGAATCCCCACGTATAAATGTTCTTGCTGAAAGAGGGAAGTGGATCTAATCAGGATTCCACCCGCCGCAACGTGTGGTCCCCATAGCGGCTGGCAGCCTGTCGCCTAGGAACTTGGGGAAATGCAGATTCTCAGGCCCCTCCCAGACACTTGGGGGTGGGCCCAGCACCTGCTTTGCAGGCCCCCTGGGGCCACTCTAACATGGGCTCAAGTTTGGTTTCTAAACACACAGCAGTCACCCGAGCTGCTAAAAATCCTGACCTGCCTGCGGTTCCCAGACACTGGCTCTTCCCGGGGCAGGGGTTGGTGAGTCTGTCCCTAGGGAACACTTGATAATAATGTCTAAAGACATTTTTGATTGTCACAACTGGGGGGAGGGGGTGCTACTGGCTTTAGGGGTGAAGGCCAGGGTGTGGCGACTCATCCTACAGTACACAGGACAGCCCCACAGCAGAGAATGATCTGGCCCCAAAGGCCAACAGTGCCGAAGCTGTGGAAGCCTGCCTTGGACCAGGCACATAGGGGGCTGTTCGTTTTGCTGGGGTGAGATCGTTGTTCCGTTATAGTCTTTATGATCTTCATCTGTTAAAGACACATACCTAAGTATCTCTGGGTGAAACCATATGACATCTAGAACATGCCTTTAAGATACTCCAGGACAAAAAGGAGGGCAGAGCTAATAAAACAAGACGGGCCAAATGTTGACAATTGTGGAAGCTGGAGGCTGGCTACATGGGAGTCCACAGTATTTATTTTTCTTCTAAAAATTTTGTGCATGTCAGGAATTTTCCATTTTAAAAACTTATTTAAAGAAGGGAAAAAAAAAGAAGAGAATTCCATTCTGGCCCAGCCTCCTAGTGAGAGGCCCTGAGCCAAGCCCCGACCCTCACGGCCTCCCCACAAGCCCTTCATGCCCCAAGAGACCTGCCTGCAGGCCCTGATGACGCCTGCGGAGTGAAGCCCTGTCACACTCCCCACCTTAGTCCTCCAGGTGCCCAGAAGGTGGGGTGGGGTGGGCCTCAGGCTCCCCGAAGGCACAGGCGAGCGTGCTGCCCAGTGCGCACTCCCCACCGCAGAGGCCAGCCAGAAGTAGCCCTGGGAGCGCCCACCTTGGCAATGATAACTTCCTTCCGCAGGATCTTCATGGCGTAGTAGCGGCCGCTGGCTTTCTCCCGCACTAGAATCACTTTGCCAAAGGTGCCCTTGCCCAGAAGTTTGAGATAGTCGAAGTCATTCATGGTCTGCCCAGGAGGGGGAGAGAGTGGGGCAGTCGGTGCTTGGCACGTGGCCCACGGGAAGACATTTTAACAAAGAGAAAGGAAACATCGAAGGACGCTGTTGCCAAAACGCTCTGGCGGGAGCAGGAAGGGAGGCTCTGGGCAGTGACTATTTGCTGTGAAGTGGCCTTCAGCCTGGCTCTCCCAGGCAGGGGACCCCGGGAGGCTCGGATGTGGGGGCAGACAGGTCTTCACAACCTCCCGTGATGTGGCTGCCCCTCACCCCAAGTGCACCCATGTAGGCCCATCCCACAGGGCAGTCAGGACACATCCCCGGCTACGCTTTTGCACACACCGTGTGGAAACCAGGGGAGGCAGGGCCAGTGTTGTGCGGGGAGGGGTACTCACAGCCTGGCCACCGGCCCCCCAGCACTTACCACCTTGGCCCGAGCCTTGCTAACTGCCACTTCCATCTCCTCGGCCGCAGAAGGGTCACTGGGGGAGCCACACTTATAGTCCATGGGGTCCTCACCTGGGCCCCGCTGCTTAAGGCTGTTGGCAACCATCTGAATGGCCCGCATCCACTCCTCCCTGTGTGGGGACACATCCAAAGAGCTGTGAATCCTGGGAGCCTGGGCAGGAAGGACTGAGCCCCTACCTCTCCAGTGGGAGCAAATAATCAAACGTCCTGGAAATTTCTTTCTTCTTTTCTTTTTTTTTTTTTTTAATTTTTAACGTTTATTCATTTCTGAGAAACAAGAGAGAGAGCACGAGCAGGGAAGGGGCAGAGAGAGGGAGACACAGAATCCGAAGCGGGCTCCAGGCTCCGAACTGTCAGCACAGAGCCTGACACGGGGCTCGAAATCACAAACTGCGAGATCATGACCTGAGCTGAAGTCGGACGCTCAATCGACTGAGCCACCCGAGGCGTGCCAAAAGCCCTGGAAATTTCTGACGAGATCTGTCTGAGCCAAGGGAAGCTGATGGAACAGGACTGCAATTTTGCAGATTTTCTGGCTGCAGAGGGTAAGAGAGGCCGAGAACGGAATAAGGACAGAGACCATCTATGTCCCGGGAGTGGCCTGGCCCGAGCACCACTGGAAGTCAGGCAGCAATTAAATGACCAAAGAAGGAGACCACCTTTCTTCACAGCCGCCTTGAATGAACCACCACCCTGAGCCTGGGATAAGAGAGAGACAGTGCTCCTAGGGATTCCTCCAGAACAACCTCAAGCACAATGTTTTGTAAAAGCGAACCAGGAGTAAGAGGAAGAATTCATTGGCTAAAGAAAGCTGAAGATCTCATAAGGCAAGATCCCTGGAGGGGGTTGTCCGCCAGGAGGGCGCAGGGACAGAGGTTCCTGGCGGGGCAGGGACGCAGAACAGAAGGTTGCGGACCGGGAAGCAGGTCCCAGCAAAAGGGAGCTTGGTTTGAGAGTAACTATTTCTGTAACTCATGATTTAGAATTTGTTCGGAAATAACCTTCTTTTGATACCTACTTTCTGTCTCTAGAAAGGGAAAATATATCTAGGGAAAAAAAGTAAAAATGACCAGAGACCACAAAAAAGAAACCAGGAGGCTGAAAGATACATTTCCGTACCCCTCCCATTTCTGAACCCACCACACAGTTTCAGGTGGTTCGACCCAATAGAAGTTGAACCCCCTATGGATTTTGCTTATGTCTACAAAACAGCCACATGAATAGGGAGAAAAGCATAATGTTCACAAAGAATGAGAAAACTCAAACAGCACAAAGAGGCAACCTCCCAAATTACAGCAATTTAATAAGCCTCAATGCAGGACGCCTGGGTGGCGCAGTCGTTTAAGTGTCCAACTCTTGATCTGGGCTTGGGTCATGATCTCAGTTTGTGAATCTGAGCCCTGCATTGGGCTCTGTCTGAGCTGACGGCGCGGAGCCTGTTCGGGGTTCTGTCTCTCCTTCTCTCTGCCCCTCCCCTGCTTGTGTGCGCTCTTGCTCTCTCTCAAGATAAATCAATAAACTGAAAAAAAATTTTTTAGGGGCTCCTGGGTGGCTCAGTCGGTTAAGCGTCTGACTCTGGCTCAGGTCATGATCTCACGGTTTGTGAGTTCGAGGCCCGCGTCGGGCTCTATGCTGACAGCTCAGAGCCTGGAGCCTTCTTCGGATTCTGTGTCTCGCTCTCTCTCTGCCCCTCCCCTGCTCACGCTCTGTCTCTGTCCCAAAAATAAAACATTAAAAAAGCATTTTTTAAAAAAAAAGAAAAAAAATTTTAGATAAGCCTCAGTGAGATCAGCCAGTCAGCCACACATCGTTCAGAATCACCCCCAGCCCCAGGCAGCAGGTGAAACTGTTCCTGCACACCCGAGGCACCGAGGCCCCTGGCCAGTGTCACGCACAGTGCAAGTGGCCTGAGAAGTTGGAACCACCTTGCTGGGCTGCACTCAGTCTCTGCTTCCTCACATACTGACAGCCCCCAGCGACTACAGTCCACCAGTCCTGTGGCACCAATGTCCCCAGGTTCTGACGCTGCTGGAATCCGGGTGCATCTTAGTCGGTGGCCTATCTCAATTTAGGTGGGCACTGCTTTTGCTTGGTATTCTATAAAGACCCAGTGTGTCTCTGGGTGACGGCACCTGGGACCGAATGGAGTGTGGCAGCAATACTGTGCTCGCCAGCTGGCCAGCCGTTGGGAGCTGCAGAGAACGCACATGAAACATCTATGCAAGGAGACCCCCTGTAGCTCCCAGGAAGGAGGAGGCAGATCCATGTGTGGGCTTGGGGTGACCAGAGATACCTTAACGGAAAAAAGAAGGTGCAGAACAGTGCGGAGGGGCACCTGGGTGGCTCAGTCCGTTGGGTGTCTGACTCTTGACTTCGGCTCAGGTCATGATCTCATGGTTCACGAGTTCGAGCTCCTTGTTGGGCTCTGTGCTGACAGCGCAGAGCCTGCTTGGGATTCTGTCTCCCTCTCTCTGCCCCTTCCCCGCTTGATATCTCTCTCTCTCTCTCTCTCTCTCTCTCTCTCTCTCTCTCTCTCTCTCTCTCTCCCTCCCTCCCTCCCTCCCTCCCTCCCTCTCCCTCTCTCAAAATAAAATAAAAATAAACTTAAAAAAAAAAGAACAGCGTGGAATGTGACACTACTGGAGGTAGAAAAGAGGGATTGACGCACAGACACGTGTATGCACACCGGCACAAACACCTCTGGAAAGACGCCGACGCAGGGCCCTGGCTGCCTCCAGGGAGGGGAGCTGGGAGTCAGGGGCAAGGAAGAGTCTGATTCCACTGTCCCCCGATTACGAACACTCCCAGGCCACTCACCCTTCCTTGTGCATTACAGATAGGGAAACGGAGGCACAGATTTAAAAAACAAAATTCAGGAAAAACACAAGTCGGTGCTCTGAGCCTGGTAGCTGCAATCACAGAGGGCCCGCGACCTTCGAGAGCCGAAGGGCAGGGCTGTTCTCGCTTCGATCCACGACCTGGTCTGAACCGAGTCATCACCAAGCCCAGAGGTACCAGTTCACACCTGGGAGCTCGGGGTCTCGACATGGCCTTGCTCACAGGAGATTATGCTTCAGAAGGCAGAGGTGTGACTGCTGCCAGCACAAACATCAAGGGCTGGCACACTGGCCCTCCCGAGGCCGAGCCCGGGGGCCCCATAGCCCATGTTCGTCAGTCCCATGAAGGCAGGGATCTCGTCTGTTTGGACGTGGGTGGGTACTCAGGTGGTATCTGGGGAATGAGTGAGCAAGGCAGCCGAAGTTCAAGTGACCCCAGACCCGGGGCACATGGAGCCCCGACGCACATGCACGCAGAGCAACACTGGCTTCTTCCCTCTCTGAGCCAATGTCTCAGGCTGCCATTTCTCAACTTGTTTTAACCCATGACCTCTCTGGAACAAATTACAGTGTAAATCCCTATCCCCACATTAATGTTTCTCTTTTCCAAAGAAATGGGGCAGTGGGTGGGGGGCACATCCCACGATCTGCTTTATCAGATCACGACTGTCCTCTTAGAAGTTTTTAAATGTTGACTTATGGTGTAAGACCATGGACTGAAAAAAACAAATCACCAATCTCCTAAGAGACACACTAAATACATTAAAAAGAAAAAAATACATATATAGCTCACGTACAGAGATCTTGAGGGATTGTCACATGAGTAAAGCAAGTTAAAGGGGCACCTGGGTGGCTCAGCTGGTTGAACCACCGACTCTTGATTTTGGCTCAGGTCATGGTCCCAGGGTCGTGGGGTCAAGCCCCAAGTTGGGCTGCTCGCTGAGCGTGGAGCCTACTTAAGATTCATATTCTCCCTTCTCTCTCTCTCTCTCTCTGTTCCCCTGTCCCTCCCCCACTCGCTATCTCTCTTTAAAAAAACAAAACCAAAAGGCAAGGTAAAGACAAAGATGCAGAGTGTGCCATCATCTCTGTTCGTAAGCGGGGAGAACACAGTCCATCGACAGAAGCCGGGTAAAGAAATGACACATCCCCGGCAGGGAGCACCAGAGGCAGCTGGAAGGAGTCTCTCTGGGCTGCACACCTGGTGGCGAGGAGCACGGGCCTCAGAGCAGCACGAGCCGGGGCTCGAACAGCCGCTCCGCCACCAGGGCGAGCTCACCCCTCCCTCCTCGGGAGACCAGGCACGCTGAGGCGCGGGTGAGCTGCTGCGCACAGGGCACAGCACACAGAAGTGCCGGCCCCAAGGAAGGTGTCAAAGACGCCGGGGGAGGCCTGTCCCATCCACCCTGGCTCACACCGCCCAGCCCCACAGGGAGCCAAGGAACCCCCAGAGATGTAGGAGGTTGTTCGGGGGTAACTGGGGCTCTCCCGCTACCGGACAAGCCCCCGATCCTGTTCCAACTGGGCCAAGACTGCAAGGTTGCGGCACAGAATTCCAGAGAAAAAGCAAGGGCCTCCGTCCAGGATACTCCTTAAGGGTTTGCAACATGGTGTCTGGGGCAGAGGGGAGCTGCCACCCACAGCTGGGGCCGCCGTGCTTCCACTCCTCAAAGGAGAGCCCCCAGGGGAACCGACCCCCTTTCCCCAGAGACACGATGAAAAAAAATAAAAGCTCCACAGACACCAGCTCATTCCATACTCATCAAGAACACCGGAGGGGGGCGGGCATTTCTGATGCGGAAACCGAGGCACAGAGCGGTGGAGTCACTGGTGGGGGTCACAGAGCCAGGAGGGGGCCAAGCAGAGACTCGCAGCCAGGCCCCTACACCTCTTCTGGCGCCACGCTACCACTCCCTGCTGAGAGTTACAGCTTCCTTCCCAGAGGAGACCCAGGGGGTCACACGGGGCGCTCTGGCAGAAGACTCAGGGGACGAGGGACACAAAGCCGGGAGCCCAGGAGTGGAGTGAAGGCAAGCCGCCCCTTGGGAGTTCTGACAGGATCAGATTTCTGTTTTAAGTCTGCAGCTGCCATGGGCTGCGGATTGGGGGGCAGGGAGAAGCAGCATCAGGGGGCTAGGGCTGTCCTCAGGACAAAGTGCCCGGTGGCAGAGGGGACAGAAGAGAGAAAAGGCACCAGCAAGGGCAATTCCACGGGAGGAGCCCGGCCCAGACGCGTCCTCCTTTGTTCCTCACCACAGCCAAGGACCTGAGCTCCGCTACAAGACGGGGCACAGCACTGGTCAGACTCTGCAACCCGGGCCCAGCCCCACGCTACTCCGCTGAGCGGCACCAGAGACACCCCAGGGGGAAGCCCACTGAACCGCAGGTGGCAGGCCTGTCCTCAGCGCGGCTTCAGAAGAGCCGACAGCCTGGCCCACGGCAGACGGGGGGCCTCTCTCCCTCACCAGGGACCCCTCTGATCCAGAGAGACCCTGACAGCTGGAGGGCCTCTGGGGTCCCCTTCTGTTTAGACACCCTCAGGTGGGCTGCCTGGCGGGGAAAATCCACGCCTTTCAGCTCTCCTCCCCTTTGTCCTCCACCTCTGTGTGTCTCAGTTTCACTACCAATATCCCTGGAAATGCTGTGAGGATAAACTGAGTTAATATACGTAAAGACCTTAGAACACGGGTGCCTGGCTGGCTCAGTCAGTGAAGTGTCTGACTCCTGATTTCACCTCAGGTCATGATCTCACGATTTGTGGGATCGAGCCCCATGTCAGGCTCCACGCTGATACCATGGAGCCTGCTTGGGATTCTCTCTCTCCCTCTTTCTCTGCTCCTCCCACACACGTGCTCTCTGAATGAATGAATGAATGAATGAATGAATGAATGAATGAAGCAACTCACTCCCTTAAAAATAATACTTTAAAACCGAGTCTGGCTCAATAGAGAATTAGTTTTAATTATTCTTTTAACTCACTCAACAAACACTTACTGAACACCTACTTATGTTCCTGACAGAAATACATAAATAGAAAGTGTCACAGCTGGTAGGCAGGTGCTATGAAGAAAAATAAAGCAGGAGAACAGCAGGGTCATGGCGGGCAAGGCAGGACACTCTGAGAAGGTGGCATTTGAGCAGAGACCTCACGGAGCTAAGGAGAGAACCGTAATGATACCTGGAAGAGGAGGTTTCTAAGCAGAGGGAATAGTAAGTGCAAAGGACCTGAGGCAGAAGTGTGTACGGCATGTTTAAGGAATAGCAAAGAGACCGCTGTGGCTGAAGTGAGGGGGAACTAGCAGTAGGAAATGATTCTGGAGAGGAGACCAGATCATGTAGCACTTTGCAGAATATGGCATAGACTCTGGAGTTCACTCCCAGTGGGATTAAAAGCCACTCAGAGTTCCAAGCAGAGAAATTACATTTATCTTAGTGATTTACATTAAGAAGATCATAATAACATGATGCATTATTATGTATACCTGCTAAGACCAAAGATCTGCCAACTTCTCCTATAAAGGGCCAAATAGTAAATATTTTAGCTTCATAGGCCACCTGGTCTCTGGTACAACTATTCAACTCTGCGGTAGTAGGGCAAAAGCAGCCATAGACAGTTTGCAAATGAATGGATGTGGCACGTTCCGATAAAACTTTCTTTGTAAAAACAGGAGGCTGGGCCGTGGTTTGCCAGCCCTGATTTCCAGTATACAGAAAATATAAGCAGAGAGGAACAAAGTAAACAATGCCAAAAAGCAGTAAGATAACACATCCAGAGTGCGAGACATTCTACAAGACAGTTTCCCCAGCTTGTTTAAAAAAAAAAGGGGGGGGGTGGGGGGGGGGGGAGAGCAAAGACGGAAGACAGGGCTGAACGAGGTTAAAACGGGCCAAAGAGACAACATGTACCTTGAGCGAATCCTGGTTTGAAAAACATTTTGCGGACAACTGGGGAAATTCCAGTAGACATGGATACGGACAGATTGGTAAATACTATACTATGAACGCTCACCTGGGTGTGGTAATGGCATCATGATTCTGTAGGAGAAAGTCAGAGGTCTGCTGACGTATTAAGGAGCAAAGCGTCATGAGATATGCACGGAAGTTCACAGTTTAGCATAAAACAAAGCCACATGAGGCAAACCCGGCAAATGGCCGGACTGCTGAGTCTAGGAATTGTAGGGTATCTGGATGTTCATTTCTTGCACTAGTCTTTCCACTTTCCTGTACATCTGATACAAGATGGCGGGGATGCAGGGGAATCTTGGGAAGGCAGGAGAGGCTACCAGGAGCCCAGAGAGCAGGCTGTTTCAACATCTAGACAACGTCAGTGGCCAGTATGGCCGTCGCTGGCCCTCCCCTGCCACCTCTCCCCAGGCTCAGGCCTATGTGGGGCAGGCCAGTGAGGACAGCCACAAATGAGCGCCCTCCTCTTGCCAGCTCACACGTCCCGCAGGGTTAAGGTCAGGCACCTGGAGTCTGGTCTCAGAGCAGCCCCAGCAGATTTCGCTCCAGCAGCAACAGTGGCAGGTGCTAAGAAAAGGAGCAAGGTGAGGGCCGTCCACCCACCCCTTCCCAGTCCTGGTAAAGGGATTCTTCCCGACGCTGAACAGCACAGAATCCCACTGAAATGGAGAGTGGAGCCACCAAAATGCTTTGCCGGCTCCCCACTGCTCCCTTTCCAGGCTTGCAAACTGTGTGCCAGGTACTGCTGAATCAAGGCTTTCCTGTTTATCATCCCCCTGAATCTTTTAGCAACCTTGTGACAAACCCCAATTAATTCACGGCCTGCCAAGCCCTGGGGAGGATCTCCAACTGGAGTCCAGGACCTGGCTGAGCTCCACTTCCCCTCTTCCAAGACCCCTGACCCTGGATTCTTTAGTGACACAGAACCCACTGTGGTCCCTGTGATGGATGACAAGCTGTCTCACTTCCCGGCCTTTGCATATACTGGTCCCCTTTCCTTGAGTCACCTTCCCCTTCTTACCCGACACCTTCCGACACCCAGGCCCTATATACCTGATGGTCTCTGTCTGCTGTTAGTGGCAGTCCACAGTTTTTGTCCCCAACTTCCAAGGGAGTAACACCTCATGGCCCAAGATGGGAGGTAGTTCTGTTGCCTTCAGCAGAGCAGGTGTATTTTTAACTCTGGGAAGCACGCACTGACAATTATAATACATATTGTGGAAACACGTCTTATGATACTGTTTTGTGTGTGCTCTAGATATGCACTGTTCAAGAGGGGGGTGACCAGGGCGCCTGGGTGGCTCAGTCGGTTAAGCGTCCGACTTCAGCTCAGGTCATGATCTCAAGGTTTGTGGGTTCGAGCCCTGCGTCGGGCTCTGCGCTGAGTGTGGAGACTGCTTGGGATTTTCTCTCTCTCCCCCTCCCCCACTCGTGCACACTCTCAGTAAATAAATAAATACTTAAATATTTAAATAAATGTTCCATTTCTCGGCTGCACTAGACACATTCCATGTTTTAAAACCTCAACAGGACCTGTGACTACTGGCCACCCTCTTAGACACCACAGGTACTGAAATCTTCTATCATGGCAGAAACTTCTCGTGGACGGCACTGTTTTAATGGGTTCACTGGAGGGTTAGCTGAAGCCACACCCACCAGACAAGCCAAAGGAGTGTTTCTCAAAGTGAGTCCCAAAGGCACAAAGTGGGGAGAAAGAGATCTGCGATGCATTACAAAGGCCCAAGCTCCCTCGTACATGAAGAGCTTCCAAAAACAAGAAAAAGACCAACTATGCAACAGAAACATAAGCAAAGGATATGAACAGACAGTTCAGAAAGGGAAACTCACGTGGCTCCTGAACACGGGAAGAGAATGCTCAAGCTCACCCACAGAGAGAAAAAGGCCAGTGAAAACCACCTTATGGTGCCATTTCCCACCGATCGGACTGGTAAAAATCTAAACGTTTGAAAACAAAAGGCTGTGGGGACACTCTGAGATATCACGTAAGAGAATCACTTCTCAAAATCACAAGTGCATATTCCCGGTGACCCAGGAATCCCAAATCTAAGAATTCCTTTTACGGATTCACCCGCACATGTATCATGCGAGATAAGCACAAGGCACTTCGCCGCAGCACCGCCTATAATGAGCCGAAGCCCGGAAATATTCACCAATCACCACTCATAAAAAACTGCTAGGTGACCTTGGGGACATACGTGTGCAGCTGTTTAAAAGAGAAACTAAACGGCGAGCCTGGGTGGCTCAGTTGTTAAGCGTCCGACTTCAGCCAGGTCACGATCTCGCGGTCCGTGAGTTCGAGCCCCGCGTCAGGCTCTGGGCTGATGGCTCGGAGCCTGGAGCCTGTTTCCGATTCTGTGTCTCCCTCTCTCTCTGCCCCTCCCCCGTTCATGCTCTGTCTCTCTCTGTCCCCCAAAAAATAAATAAATGTTGAAAAAAAAAATTTTTTTTTTTAAATAAAAAAATAAAAAATAAAAGAAAAACTAAATGGCGAGCCTGGATGGCTCAGTTGTTAAGCGTCCAACTCTTGATTTCAGCTCAGGTCATGATCCCTGGGTCATGGGATGGAGCCCCGCAATGGGCTTGCACTGAGCGTGGAGACTGCTTAAGATTCTCTCTCTCTCTCTCTCTCTCTCTCTCTCTCTCTCTCTGCCCCTCTCCCCGACCCTGCGTGCTCTCTCTCTCTCAAATGAAAACCAAACCCAATACAGCAGCTGCGGTGGCTCTCTATATCTCGGAGCAGAAAGATTCCCTAATATACGTTAAGTAAAAAAGCAAGTTCTGAGTACAATGCTACCTTTTGTGTAAAAAGAACCAAGCAGGGGAGCCAGACCAGAGCAGGGTGCAAAAGTCTCCCTGAGTGAGCTCGTCCACCCGTGAAGCTCTCCGAGGACACAGGACAAGAGCAGTTAACCCGAGGGCAGGGGTGGGGGTGGACAGGGCAGAAGTGAGAGAAACCTCCTTACACTGTTTGATTTTGGAACTAGGTAAATCTGTATCGTCTCTTCTGATGATTAAATTGATCTTTTTAACACTGGCTCTCTGGACCAGCTGCTTCAAAATCAATGGCGATGCTCATTAAAAATGCAGCTCCCTTGGGGCGCCTGGGTGGCTCAGTCGGTTGAGCATCCGACCTGAGCATCGGCTCAGGTCATGATATCGCAGTTTGTGGGTTCGAGCCCCGCGTCGGGCTCTGTGCTCACGGCTCAGAGCCTGGAGCCTGCTTCGGATTCTGTGTCTCCCTCTCTCTCTGACCCTCCCCCGCTCATGCTCTGTCTCTCTCTCTCTCTGTCAAAAATAAATAAGACATTAAAAAAAAAAAAATTAAAAATGCAGCTCCCCAACCCTCCAGGGATCTGCAGCCAACGAGAGACCCTGAAGTAGGCCCAAAGCTCCGTACTGTTAAGCTCTGCCCATGATCCCAATGCACGCTCCAGTCTAAGAATACAGAATGAGGTCTGCAGACTAAGAACCCCTGCTCTTTCTAGCTCTCAGAAGGGCTGAGAACCGGAAACTCCTAGGCAGGGGGCCCAGGGGCCCTCCTCCTCACACTAGGCCTGGCCACTCTCGAAGGGTGGCTACACAAAGGCGCACACTTGCCTCTCGTCTGGAGAGTCTACGTGGAAGGTCCTCTCGATGACAGTGGTCCACTGTAGGCAGCGTATGACGAAGGTGTTGGGCCGTGGTCTCTCAGTCTTCATCAGCTGGCACTCTGCAGGCAGAGAGAGGACAGAGGCAGGAGGGTGAGGGAACAGCCCCGCCGGCCTGCGGCCCACAATCCCCGAGCCACCTTCCTGTATGCCAGATGGTGTGGAGATACGTTAGTGACTGAGTCAGCCCTGGCCTTGTCCCTACGGGGCTCCAGGTCCAGTGTGTGTCAGGGAAGACAGCTCAGTGGTCATGGGGGAAGCCCAGGAGGCAGCCGACCTAGCAGAGAACTCAGGCATATCCCAGAGGAAGGGGCATCTCTGCACCGAGTCCTCAAGGAGAAAGGAATGTAGTCAGTCGTGCAGAAGGGCGCTTTGTATACAGAAGCCCAGAGGTAAAGAGTCCAGCACAGTGAGGGAATGGTAAATTCTGCTCTAGATGTGAGGAGGGGAGAAGAGAGGGCCAGACTGCAGAGCTTGGGGGGTGTGGTGACGAACCTCGACTTTGGCTTGAGGGCAAAAGGGAGCCATGAAAGGCTTTCAATAGGGAAGGGACATGAAGAGATTTAGACAGATCCCGCTAGCTGCCTTGCAGACAGTGACAGAAGGGAGACTGGGAGCCTGGGGAAGAGGCCGGGACTATGGCAGAGTGGGGCCACTAGGATGAGGCCCAGATCTCTGGCCTGCACACTAGGAGGCAATAGGGCCCTCCCTGAGATAGAGACAGGGTAGATGGAGTTGGGGAAGGGGAGACTCGAAGGCCAGTTTGGGACACGGTGGGTCAGACGGACCTAGAAAACATCCAGGGAGAAACGCACAGGAAGCTTCTCAGGACAGGCTGGCAGTTCAGGTGAAAAACTGGTGCAGGGCATAGCCACATCAGAGTCACCAAACCGCAGGGAAAGTGACCGAGACAGGCTCTTAGCAGGACAGAGAGGGAACTAGAATTGGCTTCAGAGAGCATAGGTAGGAGCAGACTCGAGGGGTGACGCCGGGCAAGAAGCTGGCGCAGGGAGCCGGTGGGAGAGGACGGTGGTTGGGGCTGAGGAGCTGCAGAAGAGATGGGGCTTTCTTTGAAATGTTCTTAGGAGGTGGGACGATGAGGACACGGTGACCAATGAGGTCACCAGGGAAGGAAGGAAGCAGAGGGTCAGGGGCAAGACTGTGGTTCTGCAAGGCCAGGCAAGGGATTTGGGCCGGTCAAGCTTTCCCTGGCCAGGGTCCACTGAAAGGCACCACTTGGGGTACCACAGGGGGGACGGAGGACGTCAAGTCGGCCCTGTGATCGGCTGAGTGGGAAGCCACGCTGTCTTAGGTTAGAGGGACAGAGAAGTGTGCTGTTACCAGAGCGCAGGACGCAGGCACCTGACACCAGCCAGAACCATGGGGCCTGGCCAGCAGACTTAGAAGCGCAGAGGCGTGCTGCCTGGGGCGAGGGGCTGGGGAAATGCCTGGCTTCTCCCTTCTTCCTCCTCCCCACTGGCTACCCGTTCAGCCCTCCCTCCTGAGGCCCAGCTGACACAAAGGTGAGGCAGAGGGGAAGGGTGGGGAAGGGTGGGCAAGGGACCCCGAGGGCACGCAGGCCCTGCACAGGCCTGCACCCAAGAGAGGCCAACCCCCACGTGCCCCCAGGACCTGCCAGCGGTTCTCTGAGCACCTGAACTCTGGCATGGCGTGCCCCGAGACGCACCTGCGACAGAGAAGTTGTTTAGCGGGGGCAGGGTCTGGTCTGGGGCATCAGGCCGCTCCTTGTATCCAATGAAGGAGCCGTCACTCTTCAGCAGGAAGTACCGGGGCCTCCAGGTCTTGATGTATTCACCTGATCAGAGGCAGGGGGAAGGGAGAGAGGTCAGGGCAGGCTGACAGCACCTCACAAAGGGCACCTGGGTGGGAGGAGGGTTGATGAGAGGGCAGGGAGGAGAAAACCTCCGGGCAGCCCCTGCTGACGCAGACTGGGCGCTGGGCTGGGCCCCAGTGATCCAGAGGTCATGCCTGGCAGGAAGGCGCCTGCTGCAGTGCCCCAGGGCACCAGCTGCCTCAGCGTGTGGCCAGCAGCAAGCCATCCCAGCCATCCTTGCCAGCGCGTGGCACAGTCCCAGGGGAGGCCCAGGCTTCTAAACACACATGCCCTGTGGCCCTGTAAGGCCAAATCCCATGGGCTGGTATTCACCAGGACAGCCGTGCAGGTGGATCAAATGTCACAACACTGTGCCAGGCAGGGTATAACTGTTGCTGTGCCCTCTGAGTGCCCCTTGATTGCCTCCATTTGTTCTAACCACGAATATCCAAGCACCCCGCGTACACACATCCACACTGCAAGGACCCACTCCTCAGAGGGCTGCTAAGGATTAAAGTAAGATGGTGAGGGGCGCCTGGGTGGCTCAGTCGGCTGGGTGTCTAACTTCAGCTCAGGTCGTGATCCCGTGGTTGATGAGTTCAAGCCCTGGGTCGGGCCTTGTGCTGACAGTTCGGAGCCTGGAGCCTGCTTCGGATTCTGTATCTCCCTCTCTCTGCCCCTCCCCTGCTCTCGGTCTCTCTCTCAAAAATAATAAATATTTAAAAATTTTTTAAAAAAGTAGAAACCCGTAAGTCCATCAACTAACAGATAGATAAAACGTGGCATATACATACAACAGGGTATTAGTCATAAAAATTACTAATACATGGATGAACCATAACTTAAGCTAAGTGAAAAGGGCTTATCACAAAGGACCACAAATTATAGGATTCCATTTATATAAAATGTCCAGAGTAGACAAATCTATAGGTGAAAAGCAAATTAGTGGCTGCCTAGGACTTGGGAGCAGGGGAGGAGGTAGTCTGGAGGGAGACTGGAGGGGAATGGCCAAGGGGAAGGGCAGGTTCCTTTTCAGGGTAGTGAAAATGCTCTAAAATGGATTGCAATGATGGATACATGACTCTGAATACACTAAAAGCCACTGAACCGTATAAATGGCTGAATTGTATGGTACGCGAATTACAGCCCAAGCTGTTAAAAGAGACGGCAACCATAAAGCATCCAGCTTAGGGCCCAACACACCACAGGGACTCAGCAGATGCTCTGTTATCATCAGTCCACTGTGCAAGCAAGCAAAGACTGCACCAGGCCCTCAACTCACACGGCGTGATCACAGGATGGGCTCCAAGCCATGTGTGCTGTGTGGCCTCCAATAAGTCACTTCACTTCTCTGAGTCTTTGTCTCCTCTCACGGGGATATTTGTTAATTGGTGACAATGATAAGATAACATTCTATGCCAGGCACTGTCCTAAGTATATTATGGGTTTTAACTTATTAAATTCCTTCCAGTGTGGATACTAAATGACTCAATGTATATAAAGTTTAAAAAAAAAAAACAACAAAAACCTAGCAAAAATCCCAAATTCAACAGCACAAAGGAAGGAGATGACCAAGTGGGTTTTATCCCAGGAATGCAAAAGTGGTTCAACATATGAAAATCAATCAACGTAATCTACATTAATCAAATGAGGGGGGGAACCACATGACCATTTTGACTGCTGTATAAAAGTATTTGACAAAACCCAACACCCTTTCATGATAAAAATACTCAGCAAGCTAGGAACAGAAGAGAATTTCCTCCACAGGATAAAGGGCATCTATAAAAAACTCACATCTAACACCATTCAATGATGAAAGACCAAAAACTTTCTCCTTAAACATCAGGAAAAAATGAAGCGGTCTACTGCTTCCACCACTGCTGTTAAACACTGCACTGGAAGTTCTAGCCAGAGAAAAAGAAGAAAAGAAGATAAAAGGCATCAGACTTGAAAAGGAGTAAGTGAAAGGATCTTTATGTGCACATAACATGATTCTATGTATAAGAAATCACAAGGAAGCCACAAAGTAATGATTAGAGCTGATAACCTCAGCAAGATCCAACACAAAAACACCAGCTGTTGTTTCTACACATCACCAATGAACAATCCAAAGAGGAAATTTTCTAAAAATTCCATTTATAATAGCACAAGGAGGCAAAAGATGTACATACTAAAACCCACAAAACACTGCTGAAAGAAATTAAAGCCCTAAACAAATACAAAGACATCCTGTGTTCATGGATTGGAAGGCTTCCTATGTTGAGATGGCAATGCTCCCCAAAGCAATCTAGAGTCAACACGGCACCTATCAAAATTCCAACAACCTAGTCTGCAGAAACAGAAAAGCCAATCTTTACATTTACACAGAATTCAAATTCATAGGGCAAAGGGTCTAAAAGAGCCAAAAACAATATTGGGAGATGGGGGGAAGAACAAAGTAAAAGAACTCACGCTTCTCGATTTCAAAACTTACTACAAAGCTACAGTCATCAGTCAGTATGGCCTAAGGATAAACATATAGACCAATGGAATAGAACCGAAAGTCAAAAAATAAACCCACATATCTATGGCCAATCGATTTTCAGCCAGAGTGCTAAGACTAGTCCATGGGGAAAAAAACAGTCTTTTCAACAAATGGTGTGGGACAACTGGAGACTCACATGCAAAAGAACAGAACTGGACCCCAGCCTCACACATTATACTATATACAAAAATTAACTCAACATGGATCTACTTAAAGAGCTAAAATGGTAAACTCTCAGAAGAACATGAAACAAGTCTTCATGACCCTGGATTTGGCAATGAATTCTTAGATATGACACCAGAAGAACTAGAAATAAAAGAAAAAAATTAAGGGGCGCCTGGGTGGCACAGTCGGTTAAGCAGCTGATTCTTGATCTTGACTCAGATCATGATCTCACAGTTTCTGAGCGTGTGCCCCTCATCGGGCTCTGCATTGATGGCGTGGAGACTACTTAGGATTCTATCTCTCCTTTTCTCTGCCCCTCAACTGCTTGTGTGTGTGTATGTGTGTGTGCATGTGTGTGTGCGCTCGCTCTCGCACTCTCTCTCTCTCTCTCTCTCTCTCTCTCCAAAGAAATAAACTTAAAAAAAAAATTAAGTGGATCATTAAAAATAAAAGTTCTGGGGAGCCTGGGTGGCTCAGTCAGTTGGATGTCTGACTTCGGCTCAGGTCATGATCTTGCAGTCCGTTGAGTTTGAGCCCCACGTCTGTACCAATAGCTCAGTACCAACAGCTCTGTACCAATAGCTCAGAGCCTGGAGCCTGTTTCAGATTCTGTGTCTCCCTCTCTCTCTGCCCCTCCCTACTCATGCTCTGTCTCTCTCTCTCTCTCTCAAAAACAAATAAACATCAAAAAAAATTTTTTTTAATAAAATAAAACTGTGCAGAAGATGTTATCAAGAAAATAAAAGACAACCAACAGACTGGGCAAAAATATCTGCAACTCATAGATCTGATTAAGGGTCTAGTATCCAGAATATATAAAGAGTTCTTACAATTCAACAACAAAAAGACAATTAGCCCAATTAAATAATGGGCAAAAGACTTGAATAGCCATTTCTCTAAAGATATAAAAACGGCCATCAAGCACATGAAAAGATGCTTAAGATCATTAGTCATTAGAAAAATGCAAATCAAAACCATGATGAGGTACCACTTCACACCCACTAGGGAGAACTGTAATTTAAAACAGAGAGAAAAGAAAAGAACAAGAACAAGAACAAGTGCTGGTGAGGATGTGGAACAAAAGGAATCCTTGTGCACTGCTGGTGGGAATGGAAAATGAGGTAGCCCTGTGGGAAAGTTTGGTGTTTTCCTCAAAAATTTAAAAATAGAGGGGTGCCTGGGTGGCTCAGTCGGTTGAGTGTCCAACTTCAGCTCGGGTCACGATCTCACGGTTCGTGAGTTTGGGCCCTGCATCAGGTTCTGTGCTGACAGCTCGGAGCCTGGAGCCTGCTTCCGATTCTGTGTCTCCCTCTCTCTCTGCACCCCCCCCCCCCCGCCCCCTGCTCACGCTCTGTCTCTGCCTCTCAAAAATAAAGAAAATAAAAAATAGAATATATTATAGGTTATAAGTATGGAATACACAACCCTGATACACAAACACAAATACGTATATGATCTAATCACACAGAATACATTAAGTTATGATTATAGAACGTATGACCCAGTTTATATCACCTGTATAAATACAGGTTACAGAGAACATATGCTCCAGCAATTCCACTCCTAGGTCTGTACCCAAAAGAGCTAAAAACAAGTACCCAAATACTTGCAAACAAGTGTTCGTAGCAGCACTGTTCACAATAGCCGAAAGGTAGAAATAACCCAGATGTTCATCAACTGATGTATGGATAAACAAAATATGGTATTTTCATACAACGGAATATTGTTCGGCCAGAAGCGGCAAAGAAATACTGATCTGCACTACAACACGGATGAACCTCAAAGGAGTAATGTTGAGCGAAAGAAGCTGGGCACAAAAGGCCACCTACTGTATGATTCACTTACACGAAATGGCCGTAATAAGTAAATCCTTAAAGACAGAAAACAAATTGGTGGCTGCCAGGGGCTGGGGGTGGGGGTAGGGGAATGGGGAGTGACTGCTTAGTAAGTACAGGGTTTTCTTTTAGGGTGATGAAAATGTTTTGGAACTAGACAGAGGTAGTGGTTACACAACATTGTGAATGTACTAAAAGGCTACTGAATTGTACACTTTAAAAGAGTTAATTTTGTGCTATGTAAATTTTACCTCAACTTTATTTTTTAAGTTTATTTATTTTGAGAGAGAATGCAAGTGGGGGGGAGACGGGGGGGGGGGGGGGAGACGGAGGGAGGGAGGGAGGGAGGGAGGGAGGGAGAGGGGGAGAGGGAGAATCCCAAGCAGTCTCCACACTGTCAGTGCAGAGCCCAATGCGGGGCTTGAACTCACCAACTGTGAGATCATGACCTGAGCCAAAGTCGGATGCTTAACTGACTATGCCACCCAGGCACCCCCTCACCTCTATTTTAAAGAGCAAAACAAAAAACCCAGAAAAACTCACCTAAGGCTACTGGAAGTTAGGAAAAAATGTTACTGCTTGGGAAGGACAGAGGACTTCTGCACATTAGTTCTGGAGTGAGTTTATGATCCAGGCACTTACCTGTGGTGTTTTACATATTGATAATAAGCTGAGGAAAGGAGGAAGGGAGGAAGGGAGGCAAGGAGGGAGGAAAAGAAAAGAAACCTAGAAGGACAGGAAAAATATCCTCGCAACAATCCCGTTTTACAGATGAGAAAACTGAGGCCCAGAGGTTTTTATTACTTGCCTAAGGCTCACAGTTATCAACTGGGAGAGTTAGGGTTGGACCCAGGTTTGCTCCATCCAGAGCCTACACTCTTGACCACTACACTGTCTGCCTCAAAACTGGCAGACAGGGGCTGGCCTGGTGGGGACTGGCAGAGGGTGTGCTGAGGCTGTGTCAGAAAGGGGACCAACACATGGCATGAGTGACTCCAAGAGTCGTGCTCTCACTTTGCCTGTTCCTTGAACAGACCCTGCTCAGCAAGAGGTAGCCTGTGGGCCAGGCCTGGAGATCACAGTGTCTGCAATCAGAGAGCCACGTCTCTGCCAAAACCTGGGGCACATCAGTCTTCCTGCTGAGCCTCAGCTTCCTCGCCTGTAAGATGGTGCCCACCTCACAGGGCAGCTTGGAAATGCATCAAAATTGGGCTTGCCTAGAGCAGAGCCCATGCCTGGCACAGACAGAATGGGCACACGATAAACTAGGGCTCTATTATTTTAACCACCAGAGGCAGGGTGCGATGGCACAGGTGCCCACCTTTCCTTGCCTGCCTCTGCTCAGAATGGTGGGCGATGGGGGCACCTTCCTTGCCCAGTTGGTAGAACATGCAAGTCTTAACCACGAGGTCATGAGTTCAAGTCCCATGTTGGGCCTAGAGCTGACGTTGGGGGGGGGGGGCGGGGGGGCGGGGAAGAATGGCCCAGGAGCAACATGCATCCACGTGCACCTGGTGCAAACCCAAGATGGCTGTGTCCCAGCTGGGCCATCCCAACAGCTCATCTGGCCCCCTGCAGCATGAATGGAGACCCTGAAGGCCTAAGAGGGGCTGAAGCCCATTTAATGCCATGGGCAGCCCTAGACCAGAGACAAAGCCCCGCCCTGGCAACAGTTCTCTGACCACCTCCAAAGCCCCTCACAGTGCAGCCCCGTGAGCCATTGGCCTGGAGAGACTCAGGAGCCTGAGACCCTGGCACACCCTAACGTATATACCACCTACACACAATCTCAACACATTCACTCAACAGTTACTGAGCACCCACCGCATGCCAAGAACTTTTCTAGGCACTGGGGATACCACAGGGAACAAGCCAGATAAAATCCCTGCCCTCATGCAACCGAGTATGTCAGAGGTCTGGGTTGTTAACCCATTTTACAGATGTGAAACCAAGACTCAGAGGTGACATAGCTTGCTTGCAGTCACCAAGAGGAAGTGGCAGAACCAGGGTTAGAACTTTGACATCTGCCAAGGTTCAGAAAGTTTCACTGACAGCCCCAGACTCAGGGCCCACCCTGGGCAGGTGGACCAAGGTGACTCAAATACCACCCCTGCCTTGAAACGGCAGTGGGAAACGGGTCTCCCCTGCTCAGTCTGATGGTGGAGGCCTGGCTCTGGGGACCACCTCCATCCCTCCTCACTGCTGTGTCTGCAGCCTGGGACAAGGCAGGATGGGTGAGTGTTTCTCCCAGTTCCCACAGGGCTGGCGCCATCAGCCTCCTTGCCCTCTTCAAACACGCCCGGCCCACTCCCTCTCTGGACTCACCGTTGGCCCCTCCACCTGCACTCTCCTGTCCCAGTTAGCTGTGGGGCTCGCTCTCTGGCCTCCTGCATATTTTTATCAAATGTCCCTTCTCGGTGAAGCCCTCCCTGCCTACCTTGTTTACAACAGCTCCCCCCCACTGCCTCCCACACCCCCTTCTCACATTGCTCCATTTTTCTCCACGGCCCTTACCACCACTGTCCACGCTCATCCATCAGTGCCACCCACCTTTCCCCACTAAGTGTGAGACCAACACAAGGAGGGGGATCTGTGCCTGTCTGGTTCATTGCTGAATTGCCAGTACCTGGAACACAGTGGCTCTGCTCAGTAAGTGTTTGTTGACTGAATGGATGTGCACAGAGAACCGCTACCACCAAGCTTGGCCCTCTCCCTCCCTAGAAGGTCCACAGAAGCCAAGACAGTCGGCCTCCTTTACTCCGCAGCGCCTGGACAGCTGCCCCCCTAAGCCGGTAAGCACCACGCTTCTGGGGACAGGAGGCCCGGGGGTCTTACAATGTAGGACGTTAGCCTCCTCGCTGTAAATGACTTCATTTCCCTGGGCCTCAGCTGCCCACCAGTACAAGCAGAGGAGGCCATGCCCTGGCTCCTGATACGTTGGGCTCAGATCTCCTGCAGGGTTAAGGCCAAGGTCCCTCCCGTGGCCTCCAAGGCCCAGCATGGTTGGATGCCACATTCAGCTCACCCTCGCTCCCCCTGCTCCAGCCACCCAGGCCAACTCAACCAAGCACATTCCCACCTTCGTCCCTGCTGCCCCGTTCCCTAGGACCCCCTTGCCCAGCTCTGTGTGTGGCTCACTCGCTCCCCTCCTCTGGGCCTCTGTTCACTGTCCCCTCCTCAGAGCGGCTGCACCTCAGAGTTCCTACTTCTCACAACAGCACTTATCACCTCCTGGCAGCACAGATCTGCTTCTCTGTTCACTGTCCCCAGCCCCCACTGGAATATAAACTCCGTGAGGACACCACATGTCCCAGGAGCCTGGGAGCCTGGGACCCTGGGACGGCCTGGCGCACCACACACACTCAGTGAGTATGTGCTTAAAGAGTGAACGGGGGATGTCACCCCACTGTATGACTTCAGTGAAGTGACTTCCCCTCCCTGAGCCTCAGTTTCTTCATTTATAAAATGGGGCTATGAATGAGACCACTAATATGGAGGCAGACTCGAGATCCGGCCTGGGGGCCCGTGCGGGGTGCCCAGGCAGATCTGTGGCTCCCCAGGCTGCTGCTGAAGGAGATTCCATGAAACAGGCTCGTAAGGAGCTCCTGGCCTGGGGCAGGCAGGTGGGGCTCGGCACGCAGGCTCCTCGGGCTGTAAAGACCCTGTACCTCTGCCTCCCCGGGCACCAGCCGCCAGAAGGAAAGCCAAGATAGAAGGGGAGACACGCAATCCGGTGGACGAAAGCAGCCCCTTACCACGCTTGTGGAGCCAGCCTTCTTTGATGACAGACACCTCATTCATGGTGGCAGCGTAACACGCTGTCACCTGGCTTGGGACAGCTCAGGGCAGCAGGACATGCAGGAGGTGCGGTGGACAGAGCACAGTCTGCAAGACAAGAGAAGAGCCCATCAGAGTGCGAGAGGGATTCGGCCGGGCAGGGCAGGGCCGGGCCGCAGCCCCTACCCTCAGGGCGGCCAGGCTCTGCCCCCCAGCCCCCCACCCCACCAGCTGGCTGTGCTCCTGCTTGTGCTCGGGGTGCTCTGCAGGGTGGAGTCACAAGGACAGCCCAGTGTGAGGGGGAAGATGTGGCCTTGTCCTCAGGGATTCCAACTGGGGATTGGGGGGAGCCTGCCCCCGCCCTCGGGGCCTCACTCTGGAGGGCCTGGCGGCTCCTGGGCGGCTCCTTGGCCCACGTGCAGGCCTTGCTGAGCAGAGGCAGCCCTTCCAGCCACCTTCACCCCACACTGGGCTGGAGGAAAGGGAACCACGGCTCCACCCCATGTCGCTCCCAGGCCCCCACGCTGAGGTAACCTGGGATGAATCAGACAGCCCTGGGCATCGGAGGGATTGCTCAAAGCCACCAGCATCTGCCTGCCCACCCCCCCCACCCCCCCGCACCCAATACACTCGCACGCACACATGCACGCTCTCTCTCCCTCCGCCCCTCCCCTCCTTCCAACCTACTACCCTCGGCAAACCAAGTGCCCCAAAACCCCTGCGCCAAGCCACCCCAAGTCACTCTCTCAGCCTCGGTCCCCTCTTTGCCCCCAACCAGATGACCGAGGGAAGACAAGTCTCTAACGTTCAGGATCTTGAAGGAGACGACAATCTACGCATACGCACTTGTCTGGGGCTTAGGAGTCGGTCTGGGGGCTCAACCGAGGCCGTGGGCCCTTCCCCAAGACCTGCACTTCCGTCCTCAGGGACCAGCAGCCGACAGACTGACAGACGCCGAGGCCTCCGGCTTCGTCTCAGGTTCCCAGGGTGGAAGGGAGAAGGGCAGGAGGCAGCCGCCCGCTGGGCCCCTACCTGGAGCCACAGGCCTGGACAGGGGCCACGGAGCCCAAGGCGCCTTTCGCCTTTCCCGGCCTGGGGTTATTTGCGGACAGCAGGTCAGGAGCCACAGCGGCCCCCGGAGAAGTGGCAGCTGGCTCTAGGGACACCATGGGCATCAGCTTTCTCTCATGCCCCAGGGGAGCTGGTGGGCCGGACACACTACTGCCTGGCATGTGACGGTGGCAGGCTGCCCGGGCCCGGGCCGGGTAGGGAGGTAAGTGGGAGGAAGCGAAAGGAAAGACAAGATGGACAGTGACAGGGAAGTAAACAGCGGGGTGAGAAATCACGTTCTGGACTCCGAGCTGCAAAGGCAGGGCCAGGAGCAAGCAACGGGGGCTCCCTCCCACAGCAGGCACGACCAGCACCGAGTGGCTCACACCCCACGGACGGAACACTCAGCATTGCAGACCCTCCACCCTGAACATCCCACCAGCCCGGGCTTCCACCTCCAGGGTGACTGGTCTCTGAATCTGCCCCGCCCCGCCTCCCGCCCTCCTGGTGGCCTGGCTCACTGGCTCACGTCCAGTGCTGCCCTCTCCCTCAAGTCCCCCCCCCCCTCCTCCCTAGATCTCTGCTCCGTTACTGCTCCCTTTCATCTGCCCCCCATTCAGCAGCTAGACTCCCCCAACCTGACCCTGTCCTTCCCCCACTCGAAACCCCTCCGTGGCTTCCCGCTGGCCTCGGGAAAGAGCCAAGCTCCCTCACTTGGGATTCAAGGCCCTTCAGGACCCGGCCTCTGCTGACCTTCACTCCAGCTGCCTCCCGCCCCCGCTCGGCCCAGTCGTCCCCACTGTCCATCTACCCGCTTCCACCACACCCCTCCCAACTGCCCTGGCCTTCTCCCTGGGCCCTGAGCCTCTGCTCTCAACCCATATACTCCATCTAAATCCAGCCCCAGCCCTCCAGGTTAAAAACCCTTCCAGGGTTCCCCAGCGTGCTCAGAGAAGAAAATCCTTCCCATCATGAGTCTAATGTCACCTAGAAAGCTCTCAATAAAACCTAACGACCCTAACAATGACTGTTTACACCCAGCGCTACCCACCTCTCCAGCCCCTCCTCCCCACCTCCCTCTACCAGCCTTCTGTCCCTCAGACCCTTCCCTCTGGCCTCCATCCCCTGCACCTTCTGTGGGTTTTCCCTCCTCCAGGAAGCCTTCCTGACCTCAAGAGGCTGCCCTGGTGCTCTCTGTGCACCTCCTCGGCCAATTCTCCCAACACCTATAAAGTGCTAATTCTGCGGACCAGCACAGCACCTGGATATCTGCCGAGAACACAGTAAATGAACCAAAGTCTCCCCAAAGGCTTCCCGGCCACGGAAACATCTCCAAAGTCTATTCACACCACCAATCTTCTCCGAGCATGTCCTAAGCTCCAGACACTGCCCCGGGTACCAGAGATGAATCATCAGTAAAACACAGCCCCTGACTTCACGGCGCTCACGTTCTGGTGGGGCAGACAGGTAACACACAGGCACACGCAGAACACTATCAGCCGGTGGCGAGGCGCTGAGAAAAGTAAAGCAGAGGAAAGGATGGCAGGGAATACGGGGTGCGACGTTAGCCGTGTGGTGTGGGGGCCTCATGAGGAGGGAGTGAGCCATGCTGACATGAAGGGAAAAGAATTTCAGGCAGGGGAAGAGCAAGTGCAAAGCCCCGGAGGCAGGAAGTACTTGTAGAGCGTGAAGAACTGCCAAGGGGCCGGTGTGGCTACAGGGTAAGGAGCCAGGAGAGGGGGGCGGGGAGAATGCTGGGGGCCGGGTGAGGTGGTGGTGGCAAGTTAGAGAATTCCTTCCCTGATGCAGGGGCCGACACTGCGCTTTCCCTGGGACCAGCTCAGTTCGGAAGTTCCAAAGAACCGGGATGGAGAACCCAAGTCCAAAGGAGGGGAGGGCACAGAAAGACAGGATGGGGGGCCTAGTGTCCAATCTCCGCCCTCCCCCGCCCCCAGCCCTGCGACTTTACCTCCGTGATTCTGCACGTGTCTCGGGCGGTCGGCCACACTGAAGCACCTGCTGTGCGCAGAGGCTCAGCCTCCTGCCTGGCCCCCAGTGAACAGACAACACGTAGCCACCGTGATCAGAGAAAAGCAAAGGCAGCCAGGTGTGGCCAAGAGTGGTCAGGGTTACAGAGTCCGAGAGCCACTGCCAGCTGGGCGGCCTTGAACAAGCAGGGTGCCGGTGCCCTCACGGAGTCTCTCCTGAATGCTCCCAACCACCCCAGCAGGGGGGCCGTGACCGTGCCTGGGGGAGGGCAGAAGCTCAGAGAGTGCCAGCCGTTTACCTTGGGTTTCCCAGCTGAGGAGTGGTGGAAGCCCTGGCCGCTGCTCGGCACACCGGGGCCACGTTTTACATTCTCATTTCAGCAACTAAGAAGCCTGCAGCAGCTTGAGCAAGGGCAGGGGGAGGAACTGGAAGATCCCCTACGTCCTGCCTGGATCCTGCCCCGTCCTCCCACTGAGGGTGGCGCCTCGGCTGAGGTGTCTGTGACGCAGTCCAGAGGTGATGAAACACCAGGCACCGAAGCCAAGAGGATGGCCTGCTCCCTGGGGAGCTGCCGATGGAGGACGCCCAGGCGGGAGGACAGAGGACAGCCTCTGGAAGCCAGGTGTCAGCACGCAGGGGACTGCCCTGGCCACCGGCCCGCAGGCCACACACCCCACGGCAGGGAGTGCCTGTACGGCCCCATCTCCACTAGCTGCTTCCTTGAGTGTCCAGGCCTGAGTCCGCTGAGGGCCTGGACCAGATCTGCAGCTTGTAGGCTCAAGGTGAGCCGCCTGGGAGGCAAGGCGAAAAGAGCAAGGGCACCTCACAAGAGAGGACACTCACACAACCAAGGAACGCACACCGTCTCATTAGTTAGGGGGAAATGTGAATTAAAATCGCCTGCTAGGATGGCTGAAATTTTAAAGACTGACAATGCCAAGAGTTGGTAAGGATACAAAGGAATACTTCCCAGCGTAAGTATAAAATGGTTCAACCACCATGGAAAACTGGCAGTAAAAATTAAAACTCAGTATATGCCTACCCCATGACCCAGCAATCCCTAACCCACAAACCCTCAACAGAAAGGAGTGTGTGTATTTATCAAAGGGCACATACAACAGCAACACTCACAGTACCCACCCCCCCCCCCCCCATCTGCAAACAGACCGGATGCCTACCCACAGGAGAATGGACAAGCAGTGGTAAATTCATATAGCAGAACGTTCCTCTACTTAGAATGGACACATACAACAGGGACAAAGTGCAAGCAGGTCACAGTGAAATAAAAGAAACCGGACACAAAGCAACACATCAAGTGTGAGTCCATTCACAGCAAGTTCAGAACAGACAACGTCACACCACTTGTTTAGGGGTGCACTTCTCACTCATAAAACTATGCAGATGGGGCACTTGGGTGCCTCAGTCGGTTGAGTGCCTGACTCCTGACTTCGGCTCAGGCCATGATCTCACTGTTTGTGTGAGTTCAGGCCCCGCACTGGGCTCTGCTTGGGATTCTCTCGCTCCCTCTCTCTCTCTGCCCCTCCCCACTCACTCCCCCCTTCTCAAAATAAATAAGCATTAAAAAAAAAAAAAGTGCAGAACGTCAAGGAAACGAATCTGCAAAAGTCAGGAGAGCAGGTAGCTTTGAGAGCAATGGAGGGGGGATTTCTGGGAGCTGACCATACTCTCTTGTGGTTACGCAGGCCTCTGCTCTGCATCCATTTGTTATACCGTACCACACAAAATGGGCTTAATGTATTTTTCCGTATTTTATAACAACAACAACAACAACAAAAACTATAAAAAAAAGAAGCTGGGGGGGGGGCGCCTGGGTGGCTCAGCTGGTTGTTTAAGCATCCAACTTTGGCTCGGGTCATAATCTCACAGTGAGTTCAAGCCCTGCATCAGGCTCTCTGCTGTCAGAACAGTCCTGCTTCAGATCCTGTCTCCTCCCTCTGCCCGCCCCCCACGCCATGCTTGAGTGCGCTCTCTCTGTCTCTCAAAAATACACACACACACACACACACACACACACACACACACAGCTTCCCAGCTGTGTGGCCACAGGCAAGTGACACCCTCTGTGACTAGTGCTCCCATGTCTACAATGATCCCACTGGAGATGGGACATACGCCCCAGGAGGGAGCAGACAGCACACCCCCAGCCCCACAGCCTGGGGAGCAGGCTGGCATGGGGGCAGGGTACCTTCAGCTCTGCACAGAAGCAAGCTGAATGGGAATGAAAACCGCTGCTCGCAGCGATCTGTTCTGAACAGTGACAGGGGAAGGCGACTGAACGGGGGTCTCCAAGGAGGCTCGGACCACTCTGGCAAGCTTTTGTTTGTTTAAATAGCCGCTGACTACAGGAGTGTCACTGACTTACTCTATCGTTATGTCTCAAACGCTCTATGATAATTTATTTTAAAACTTCTTTAAGACAGAGTCACCTGGAGTGCCTGGGTGGCTCAGTAGGTTGAGCGTCCAACTTCGGCTCAGGTCATGATCTCCCGGTCTATGAGTTAGAGCCCCGCGTCGGGCTCTGTGCTGATAGCTCAGAGCCTGGAACCTGCTTCGGATTCTGTGTCTCCCTCTCTCTCTGCCCCTCCCCTGCCCATGCTCTCTCTCTCTCTCTCTCTCTGTCAAGAATAAATAAACATTAAAAAAAAAAAAAAAAGAGGCACCTGGGTGGCTCAGTTGGCTAGGTGACCACTCCTGGTTTTGGCTCAGGTCATGATCTCACGGTTCGTGAGTTCAAGCCCCGCATCTGGCTCTCCACTGACAGTTCAGAGCCTGCTTGGCTCTCTCTCTCCCTCTCTCACTGCCCCTCCCTGTGTCCCCCCTCTCTCCCTCGAAATAAACTTAACAAAACCATTAAAAAAACTTATTTAAGACATTTTTATTCCCATCTATTTGATTCACGGGTGTTATTTATTGCTCAGTGGTTTCCAAACTGTAGTAGCTCCTTCAGAAGCTTCATCTCACAGTGCTGGAGTCAGATCCATGAGAGGCAACTTACAAGACGATGCAGGGCCATTGAGGAGAGGCCCTAGTGGCAGCCTTGGGAAGGTACCAGGTCCCGGGAAGGGTCCTTCCAAACCTGTTTCCTCATTTGTAAGAGTAGGGCTGCTGGGCGAGGGGGTAGAGCTGTTGTAAAGCCTCGCTGAGCTCTCGTGCTTCTGTCCTCACATCTATAGTCTGGGATCCTGTGACCACCTGAGTCAGAGCCCATCCCTCCTGTGCTCAAACGCTCCGTGTCCCCATCTTACACAGAGCAAAAGTCAGAGGCCTTACAGGAGCCTCTGAACCCTATGAGGTCTGCACGGTCCTCCCTTTACTTCTCTAAACACACTCCATTTCGACGATACCTACTCCTGTGGCTCCCCCAGCACACCAGGACACCCTTACCTCAGGGCCCTTGCACCTGCTGCCCCTCAGTTGGGATACTCTGCTCCCTGGTATCTGCAGGGCCCCACCCCACTTTCTTCAGCTTCTGCTCAGGCCACTTTCTTTGAGAAGCCTCCTAGACAAAAGGGAGCACCCACCCTACCTCCCCTTACCCTTTAGTTTTCTCTGTAAGCACTTTATTGCTGGTGTGACCATATGTATTTACTTAAGTTATTATAGCTTATTGTCGACCTCCCCCCACTATGATGTCAGCATGGTAAGGGCAGGGGCTCTTGCCTGTCTTGGGCCTGCTGGATCCTCTGAGCCTTGCAGGGTGCCGGGTATACAGTGGGTGCTTCATAAGTATTTGTGGAATGAATGTGCAGAGTGAAGCCCTGTGCCCAGAACAGGCTCAGAGTAAGTTAGATTCCTTTCCTTGCCATTTATCAAGTTCTTTTTTCTCTGGCCCCCTCTCCCTGACCTGGTTTCTATGCCAGACAGCACAGATGGCACAAGGAGGCAGGAGGGGAGCCGAGGCTCTGCATCTCCTGGAGCTGGAGACAGCAAGGTGGGGCTCCTTCCCTGTGCTGCAAGCCCCAGGAGCCTGCCGCCTGCCCTCTAGTCTGCCTTCCCTACAGCTCCTGGAGGAGGACTTGCTCAGGAGATTAAATTCAAAGATAACAGGGGCACCGGGGTGGCTCTGTCGGTTAACCATCAAACTTGGGCTCATGAGTTCGAGCCCCGCATCAGGCTCTGTGTTGACAGCTCGGAGCCTTAGGATTCTGTCTTCCTCTCTCTTTGCCCCTCCCCCACTTGCACTCTCCCTCTCAAGAATAAACATTAAAAAAAATTATAATCCAAAGACAACAGGAACCTGTCCTTCAACAGGCGGCACCTGCTTATGGGAATCTGGAAGGAAAGGCTCACGGGGTGAGCGGAGGGAAACAACTCCCTCATGTGCCATCCGCAGCTCTGTGAACCGGTTCCGCGTTTTGGGAGGGCACTTCAACAAAACTAACGAAGTGGAAAATGTCCCTGTCGGAAATTCTCCTGCAAAAAATGCTTAGGAGGTTCGGAAAATGCACAGAGGTCGTCCTAAAGCGGGGTTTCTCAATCTCAGCAGGAGTGTTATTTGGGG
The DNA here is from genome assembly GCF_018350175.1 of Felis catus. Taxonomy (NCBI): domain Eukaryota; kingdom Metazoa; phylum Chordata; class Mammalia; order Carnivora; family Felidae; genus Felis; species Felis catus. The sequence goes on along the minus strand of NC_058382.1, from coordinate 14,271,497 downwards.
CCTGAGAATTCTTGTCACGGGGGCCGCTGTGCACAAGGGAGGTTTAGCAGCATTCCTGGTCTCTACTTGCTAAAGCCCACGGCACACCCTCCCCTGAGTTGTGACTATCAAAAATGTCCTCCCCCACTACCAAATGTTCCCTGGGGGCAAAGTCACCCCCTCACCCCCGACTGAAGGTGTAGCTGCTGAAACAGTGAGAGCCCGGAAGCAACCTAAGTGCCTGCACAAGGGGTCTGGCTCTGTAGTAGTGGCTGATGTGACCACACCAAAGAGTGAATGAGCGCCTGTGTTGCACTCAGCACACAGCACACGCCAGGAGACCTAAGCGCTCGGTACCTGTGAATTCGACCCTCCCAGGCACTTTTATAATCTTTTTTCCCCCCAATGTTTATTTTTGAGAGAGAGAGAGCACAAGTGAGGTAGGGGTACAGAGAGAGGGAGACACAGACTCTGAAGCAGGCTCCAGGTTCTGAGCTGTCAGCACAGAGCCCGACACGGGGCTCGAACTCACGAACTGTGAGAGCACGACCTGAGCCGAAGTCGAATGCTTAACTGACCGAGCTACCCAGGCGCCCCGCCCCCTCCTCCCTTTTCTGCAACACCAACAAGTACACAGCACACGGCCTAATTCTGATTCTTCCTCACACACTGACGTTCCTGAGCCAGTCGTCCTTGTCACCGTCCAAGTGTAAGTGTCTTCTACAGCATCGTCTTCAGAAAAGCCGTCACCCCATCATCGACAGGGGATGTTCCAGGGACTGGAGGCCAGGAGGAGGTACGCGTTTAAACAAAACACTGCACGCATAGGGGCGGGAGTCAAAGTTGCCTCCGGGACCAAATGCGCCTCAACTTCAGCTCTGCCACTTGCTGTGTGACCTTGGGCAAATCACTTCCCCTTTCCTTGCCTTAGTTTCCCCATCCGTAAATTAGAGCTAAGAACAGTACACACTCCAAGGCTGCCGTGAGGCATAAATGAGTTAATCCACATAAAGTCCTTTGAACTTTGCCAATGTGGCAAACGCTCAACACCTATCAGGTGTTGTTATTTCCTCTGGTGGGTAGAGACACAGGGACCCTCACTTCCCACGTCGCACATCTCTGTGCTACGTGAATTTTTACCTACTCTACCTCCTTGGTACAAAGGCAGCATTAAAGATACTTTTTTTCCCTTAAACACCACACACTCCCCCCAGCTGCCCCATCTGTCTGCTTGGAGCAGGTAGGACTGGAAGCAGACTGAAGAGTAGGCGGGCTGCAAAAGATACCGGGACAAGAATAAGCACAGAGCAGGTTTCCTTCTCTTCCTCGCCACCCCCGCCCCACACCTTCCCCCTCACCCCGCCACCTAGGGCCTTGCGGCACCCACAGAAATCATGGCAGATATCGAAGTCAGCCTGGTCACGGGCTCCAAACACACCGACCGCACCAGGCTGCAGCTGTGAGAGACCCTCCAACCGGAGCTCTGACCCTTCCCTCCCCTGCTTGGGGATCACATCCAAGGCTTTTGTGGAGACAAGGGCCCACCTGAAGTGGCCCCCGCCTATTCTCCTGCCTCATTGATCAGCAGCACCACCCCCACACACACTTTCCCCTTCTCCTGGTCCCTTGAACACTCCTTGCTCGCTCGCTCTCTCTCACCCCAGGGCCTTTGCACATACTAGTCCCCTACCTGGCCCTGCTCACCCATCTTTACCTGCTAAATCCTCATCTCCTCAGGGAAGCCTCCCCCGTCTGTCCTTGCCCCACAATGAGTCACAGATCCTCAGACCTTAGCCTTACCTGTCCCCTCACAGCACTTCCGTCTAATGTGCTCAGTCACCTGTACAATTATCTGGGTAATGGTGCCTCCCTCATTGGACTGGGAGCTCCACAAAGCAGGGATGGGAGTGTCCTCCTGGTCCCCACTGTGTCCCCACCACAGGCCGGGCCTAGAGCTTTCATTAACTAAGGGTAGCGGTAGCAAATGCAATCCCAGCTTTTGGGGCCAGAATTGTGTCAAGTAAAGGCAAAACAAAAAAGTCCTGAATTCATTCATTCCACAAACCTGGCACTTAGGCCGTGTCAGCACTGCTCTACTCACCAGGAGGCAGCAGTGACCAAAACAGAACTCCCTGCCCTGGGGGAGTTTGGGGGGGGGGGGAGGGTGGTCAGGCCTCAAAATGAAGCTAAATGAATAGGCAAATTACATGCTGTAACAGAAGCTGACAAATGTCACGGATAAAAGCAGCAGCACACCGAGGACTAGGTCTGTGGGAAGGGGTAAGGGTTTCCGGTTTTATCCAGGGTGGTCAGAAAACGGCTCCCTGAGACGGTGAAATGGGAGCAGAAACCTGAGAGATGAGGTAGCCACGGGGCCAGGGGGGAGGGGAAGAGCACTCCAGGCCGAAGGAGGGTGCCACCAAGGCCAGGGGTGGCCTGCACGAGAGCCAGTCAGGGCACGTGTGACTGCGGAAGCCGGGGTGCCTGGCTGGGCAGGGCCTGGGAGTTCACCGTAAGGGCTGTGGCTGTTTCTTAGGGACAGATGGGGAACCGTCTGGCTGGAGGTGAGGCGGGATGCGGAGCTCCTGGCCCCACTGAGGCGGGGGTCGTATCACAGCCGCCCTCTCCAGCTGTCCCCGGAAGAAGCCCTATGCACTGGCCCGACACCCTCACCTTCTGGCTCACTTGGGGACCACAAGGACCCACATTTTACCAAAGAGGAAACTGAGGACAGAAGGACTGAGTACCCAATGCTGGGCAGCCAGGACGCAGGCGAGGAAACCGGATCACGTCGGTCCCAGCCCTGTGCCTCTTCCACCTCCCTCTGCCCACACTCAAGAGGCCGAGTCTCCTCCCACCTCCCACATCCCCTCCCACATCCCCAACGCCCTGCAACCCGGGCGCTGCCCCCCCCCCACCTTGTACACAAACGCAGGCGCGCACAAGTACACCGGACCCCCCCTCCGGTCTGGCTGAGGGGTTCCGGCCTCATAGGCTTTGCTCCATATCGTCATCTGCCTGTTTCCCTGGCCAGCAGCTCTGAGGCAGGGTCTGGTGGCGTGAGTCCCCTCCTCATCCCTAGGGCACCTAGGAGCAAACAGGCAGTCTGACCCACGGCTAACATTTACTGAGTGCTCACAACGTGCCGGGTCTGGATTCCTATCAATTCTCCTAGCAACCCTGGGAGGCAGATGCTATTACTATCCCCATTCTTCAGAAGAGGAAACTGAGACCCAGGGAGACTACGTCACATGCCCAAGATCACACAGTGGGTGAGTGCAGGAGATGGCTGATCTAGCCAACAGAACTTTCTGTAATAATGGAAATGTAGCTATAGCGGCTAGTGCAACTAAAAAACTGAATTTTTACTTGTATTTACACTTAATTCACTAAAACGTAACCAGCCACACACGGCTAGTGGCTGGCCTCCTGGAGGTATAGCTGTCCGGGACCTCTCTGATGAAGCAGTGGGGGGCTGAAGGGGCCCAAGGGGCTGGATGACCCCAGCCTGCCGAAGAGAAGCTCCCATGTGGCTCCATCACTGCCAGCCCGGACCCACCCAGCCCAGAGAGCTGAGACAGGGCTCAGAGGCCCAAATCTACCCCCAGAGGGCTGGTCAAGTCAAATCCTGACTACTACCTCCAGGCCACACAGGTCGCTTCTCTGAACTTCAGGGTCCTCATCTCTAAAACAGGACGTTACTACGAACCTGAGCATGTGCTTATGTTATCTCAAAAGATGTCTTTTTTTTGGGGGGGGGGGAGCAATCCAGGGTCATCATGGGGACCCAACGATACTTGCTTCAAACACAGCTGGGGATAGAGCCAGCGCTTTGGAAAAGAGGTGGTAATGACACAAAGGCCAACTCCAAGGTCAAGGGCCAGCCTGAGCCTTAGTTCATCAGAGCTATGGAAGAGCAGCTACGTTAATACTGTCACTAGTTGGTTAAAGGGAATCATCCAGATGATTCACGACATGCCCATATTAACTTGTTGAAAACAGCTAAAAAAAAGTAGACAAGTCGCAGACACTACCCCAAAAACACATGCTTAACACCCGCCACTACCCCCCACCCCCTCCAGGTCTTTGGACACCAGTCTGAGAAGCACAGACTTGCCTGCCAGAGCTGAGCCCTGCCACCCTCCTCTCCCGCCACCTCACTCTCCCAGCTCCAGTGGCAAGTATTCAAGGGTCACCACACTGAGGCATATCCCACCTCAGGACCTTTACCTATGCTGCACCCCTGCCTGGCCCGTTCCTTTGGGTTTTCATGTCAAGGCCTGAATGCCTCACCTTGGGAGCCTTCCCCAAGTTCCCCTCCCACCAAGTCCAGCCAGATCTCTGTTCCCTTCCTCGGCGGCACCCAGCACTTGTACAACAAACGCTACTTCTCTGCCTCCTCCAGGAGACTGGATGCCACTCCCTGGCATCTAAAACTATACACGGCACATAGTACGTACTCGATAAATTATCTGGTGAAAGAATGGGATACACAAATGATCAAAAATAGCCACGGGCTGGCTCCAGAGGCCTTTCAGGAATCAGACCCCAAGGCAGGGGTAGGGGAGTACCTCCCAACCTTCACCCCCACCCTCGGCTCAGGGAAAGGAAGAGGCTGGCCAAGGCCGGGGCTCTCTGGGCATTAGGGGGTGGAGAGAGGCAGCTGTACCCCATCTCCAAAGCAGGGATCGAACAGAGCTAATCCAGTCATTTCCAGAACAACTGAGGCCTACTTAGTGCTGGCTCTGTCTAGGAGAAAAGAAAACAAAAAAGATCATTTGGAACAACAGTAATGAGAGGTGTCTGGCTGGCTCAGTCAGTGGAGCGTACGACTCTTGATCTCAGGGTTGTGGGTTCCAGTCCCACATTGAGTGTAAAGATTACTTAAAAATAAGATCTTTAGGGGCGGCTGGCTGGCTCATCATTTAAATGTCTGACTTTGGGGGCACCTGGGTGGCTCAGTCGGTTAAGCGTCTGACTTCAGCTCAGGCCATGATCTCACAGTCTGTGAGTTCGAGCCCCAGGTTGGACTCTGTGCTGACAGCTCAGAGCCTAGAGCCTGCTTCGGATTCCGTGTCTCCCTCTCTCTCTGCCCCTCCCCTGCTCATGCTCTGTTCTCTCTGTCTCAAAAATAAATAAAAATATTTAAAAAAATAAAATAAAATAAAATAAAATAAAATAAAATAAAATAAAATAAAATAAAATAAAATAAAATAAAATAAAAAAATGTCTGACTTTGGATCAGGTCACGATCTCAAGACTTGTGGGTTCAAGCCCTATATCAGGCTCTGTACTGACAATGCGGAGCTGGAGCCTGCTTCAGATTCCGTGTCTCCCTCTCTCTCTCTCTGCCTCTCCCTGGCTCACGCCCTATCTCTCAAAAAAAAAAAATTTAAAAATTTTAATAAAAAATATTTTAATAAAAAATATTTTAATTTTTTTAAATCTTTATTCATTTTTGAGAGAGAGAGACAGAAGGTGAGCAGAGGAGGAACAGAGAGAGGAGACACAGAATCCGAAGCAGGCTCCAGGCTCTAAGCTGTCAGCACAGAGCCTGACGCAGGGCTCGAACCCACGAACTGTGAGATCATGAGCTGAGCCAAAGTTGGATGCTTAACCAACTGAGCCACCCAGGCGCCCCCCAAAATAAAGTATTTTTAAAAACACCACCACCACAACTAATGACCTCAGAAACAGTGGCCATGGCATTGATCAGAGGCAGAAGAGTCAGTCTTAAAGAAGCAAACTTAACCCCAGGTAGAGCTGGGTTCAAATTTCATGTCTGTTACCAACTAACACTGTGACTTTGGGCAAATCTAATAACCTGCATGGGCCTTCATTTGCTCACCTATAAAATGGGAGGAAAGTTACACTGAGCTCCCAGGTCATGGTGAGGACAGGTGAGAGCAGGCGCTTCAGGCCTTAGGCCCCAGAGCAGGGCCCTGCACAAAAAGGCCACCCTGCTAGCTCTCAGCAACACAGCATTCTATGTAGCTTTCTGTGCCTCAGTTTCCTATCTACCAATGGCAGTGACTCTTACCCACTCATAGGCTGCTGTGCCGGAGCTCAACGCATGCGCAGGCTCCTCAGCGTCATGTCTGGCTTGAGGGGGGCCAGGGGGCCTTGGTGATGGGTGTGATGAATATTCCTCCCTAGCCCTCCCCGGCAGGAACCTCACTCAGCTAATCGGCCTGCCACCTCCTCCCACCGCTCCATCAACAAGCCCAGGCTGGTTGCATCCAGAGCCCCTTGGCTGCTCTCAGATGCCCAACCTGACCCCAGCTGACCATCTCCAGCGGCAGCACGGATCCATTGGAGCACCGTCCCAGGAGGCCCCACGTCAAGCACTTTCTGACAAATGAGATCCCTGAATCCACCCTACAGCCCCGCTTGGAGGGGATGTTCCCATTTCCACTGAGCAAAATGCACCTCAAAGAGTTGACACAAGGACACCAGGGTTCCACAGCAACCAAGGGAGAGGCCAGGAGCAGGGTGCAAACCCAGGTCGGCCCGGACCACGACGCAACAACCCACCTTATGATGAAGACCTTGAAATCAGGCCAGGGAGGGCTAGGGAGAGAGGCGACAGAGCGGCAGCTGCCCCAGTCCCTTCGGAAAGGGCTCACGAGGTGGCAAACCAAGGCAGGCTTGGATTTCTGGCCTCACCCTTAGAAACAACATCTGCGGACGAGCTTCCTGGGCAGAACGGCTGGGCTCGAGGAACTTCCTGCACGGAACTCTACATGTAGGTCTTCCCTTAGCCAACCCCGGAGCGCCTTGCTGTCCCCTGCTTCACGCACCCAGTGCAGCCAGGCTCTGCTGCGGGTGCTGAGTTGGCGGTGGGTCCTGCCCCCAAGGGGGGCCAGGCCCGAGCTCCCACCCCCCACCCCTGCCCCTCCCACCCCCCCCCTGCTCCCTCGCTCCCTCCCTCCTGGTCCTGCTCCCAGGGCTGTCTCCCCGAGCTGGGCCTCTTGCTGCTTGGCTGGTTGTCCAGAAGAGCCTGCCACGGAACCACCCCACCGTGCAGCCCAGAGGCCTGGTGGTTGAGAGCCTTCCACTGAGGGCTCTTGGGAAGCTGAAGAGAGGCCCAAGGAGGGGTGTCCCTAGTCCTCCAGAGGCCTGGAGATCAACTGCAAAAGACACTCCTTTCCATCCCTTCCCACCCCAAAGGCTTTCTCCCCAGGAGAAAGACCCCAGGAGGTTTGCTCTGAGGGTCTCCACTCCTTCCAGGAAGACAGTTCAGAGACAGGCTGGCCCCTCTTACTGCACTAAGTATGAGGCTCAGGTGCAGGATTAGAAGCCACTTTCACCCACAACTACCAAGCGCCTTGCTGGTTTGGGAAGACTCTGGAGCCACATTGCCCAAATTCAGAGCCCGTCCCCAACACTGCCAGACCCGGCACAGGTTACCGAGGTTCTCCAGGCTTCTGCGAGGTGGGAATCAGAGCCGATTCCTCCTCAATCTAAGGGACCTTCACTCAAGTCTTCCCATGCTCCTTTTACAGCACTCTAATCCCTACCTACATGTCACCTCCTCCAGGAGGCCCTCCCTGATCACCGCAGCTAAAACACAGTAATATCCCCACACTCTCTTTCCCCTGATCCCTATTCAGTTTGCCTTCATAACACTTATCACAAACTGATATCCCGCCACAGATTTGTTTGCTGGGCACCTGTCGCCACTAGAAGGTAGGCCCCTAAGGTCCGGTCTTCCAAGTTCTAGAGCCACACCAGGAATGTGGCAAGCCCTCTGGCATACAAGCCGAGTGGAAGGTAGAATCAGTCGAGCCTTCATCAGGTATCACCGTTGTTCTGCACAGTTATTTGATATTAAGCCCAGCTGTTTGCATTGGGGAGGGGTAGGCACAAATCACCTCACCAAGCCTCCCCCCATCTGTCCCTAAACGGAACAGCCATGGGCCCTGGGGAATGCGGTGTGAAAACCACAGAGGAGGGAGGCGACCATCACCCTTGGCCGTTTCTAAGGCAGTGATTCTACTCAAGGGGGAAGTGGGAGGCATGTGAAACTCCCAGACCGGCTCTAAAATCCACCCCCCACCCCAGGCAAAAGCCTGAGTGAGAACCTCTTATGGCAAAAGGCACCCTCTAAATCTGACCACGCTGCTCCTCAGAGCAGTCTGCAAGGCTCTGACCCCTGCCCGCTCGAAGCCCCTGGCCTCCCCTCCCACACCCGCCCCCTCACTGAGGCCTCTGTGCCACAGGTCCCTGACCTCGCCAAGCTTTCAACTCTAGCACTGTGGTTCCCCCCCCCCCCCATGCCCCAAGGCTGTTCCTTCTCCTCACTCACCTGGTCGATCTGGGATCAGCTGGGATCAGCTCCGAGGCCTTCCTGACAGCTCAACTAAGGAAGCTCCCAGTCACACCTCATTTTAACCCATTGCCCGGCACCTCCCTTTAACCTGTCATTTCTTCACCAGGTTTAGGGCTTGTCTCCCTCAGCTCCATGGAGGTGGCGCCTCTGTTGAGTGTACCACCATGACCCTGCACCTGCACACAGCAGGTGCTCGATAAATGACAGCGGATCACCAAAAAGCTTCAGCTCTGCAATGCCTTAGGGATCAAATGCACACTTCTCCCCACCCCCCGCCCCCCTATGTGGCTCTGCACAGGTGACTCCCTCCAGCACTTCTGCTACTCACCCTGCTCACACCCAACCTTCTGCCTCAGCCTTCAAAAGGGCTGTTCTCACCAGGGTCAAGGCCCTTCCTGCTACTCCTGGTGGGCTGTGGCGGAGATTCAATAAAAGCACATACAGGAAGGAGGGTCAGAAAGAGCCTGCCGTCTGAAAAGGAGCTAGGTAGAGTCTGACCTCGGAGGAGCTCTGGGCAGCAACCGTGTGGGAGGAGGAGGCAGCCTGGGTACTGCATTCGCCACTCTTTATTTGATTATACGTCCCCACCCCCGCCCCAGCCCTCCAAAACCTGTTTCCTCCTTGGGAAAATGGAGATGCTAATTTCAGCCAGGCCCTCCTCCCGGTGTTCCCTGACAAGGATCTGTAACCGGGGAAGGGCCTTCAGAATCCTAGCAGAAATAATGAAGAATTACAATTGCTAAGATAATCTGAGGGCTCATCGTGTGTCAGGCACTCTTCTGAAATAGTGAGAACAGGAAACGTTTGCTGGAGACTGTTAGGCCAGCAGGGCTGTAAATGCTTTCCACAAATCAACCCATTTACCCTTCACAACAACCTACCAAGGGGAATTCTCATCCCAAGACACAGACAATGAAAGCTCAGAAAGGCTGAGGAACCTGCTCAAGGTCACACAGCCAGGGAGTGGTGGGGCCGGGTTGGAACCCCAGGCTCAGATAATCACTTCAGCGCAGCTCTTTACAGGGGTTAGAAAGCAGGACTCGGATTCCTGGATTCTGGCTGGGCCAGGCAGGGGAGCTGGACACAGGACGCCTGAGAGGGCGGAGGGTAGGGTGGGGGGAAGGACACCCTGAGGATGCCCTCAGGACTGCCGACTGAGCAGCCGCGCAGTGCCACGCACCATCCTAGAAGCTTCTCGTGGCTTGACTCATGAAATCCACACAGCAGCCTCAGTGGGGCCGTTCAGAGCCCACTGCACAAGGGGTGAACACTGTGGCCCAAGGTCACACAGCCAGAATGTGAAGGGACCAGAACCTGCACACAGGCCCACCACACCATCTTGTGCAGGGACATCTGACACCAGGGCCCCTGGTAGCTAGGTCATCCCCTGCATGTCTCCCCTGCTGTTCTCTCCTGGCTCCCGGCACACACTATGCACCAGCTTCAAAGACGCCCTGGCTCAACTCTGAGTGGGGGGACCAAGTTGCACCAGCAAGTCCAGAACCGCCGGACTGGCTGCCCGCAGAGTCCTGGGCTCCCAGGCTAAACGGAAGGGTAGGCCCAAGGGTGCAGCTGGCAGGGCCCAGGGCAGGGCCTTGGAGGTGACAGAGACCCACTCCAGGTTGGCACCTGGTGAACCAAGAACGCATGACACCAGGGGCAAGCTGACCTGGGTTCAAAGCCCAGCCTGCCGCCTAGGGTCTGACAGAGGGCAAAGCCAGTCTTCCTCTGAGCCCCAGTGTCTCGTTCCTCAAAATGGAGAGAGACACCCTATCCACCCCCGGGGGCAACTAACCCACCGCTCTAGTTATGTTGTCAACAAGAGGTTCACTGAGGCCAACCAGGCCCACGGGTTCCCGTCACGGTTCTACTACTTCTGGCTGTGACACAGCAGGAAAATCATTTCGCTTCAGTGTCTCAGTTTCCATATCTGTAAAATGGGCATCACACGCCTATCTAGCTCTTAGGACTCTAAAAAACAGGCATTATCATACTTACCCCATAGGTGTGTTTTGAGATTTAAATGAGGTCATGGGTCTAAAAGGGTTGCCGCATGCCTGACATAACAGTGGATGTCTATTCACTGGCTCTGGAAAGGATTTGCCTGTCTGTTGTTTCCCCTTCTAAAACAGAGATCGTGACAACAGTACGTGTGGCTCTAGGATGTGAGTGTTCAGCACGCTGATCCATGTGAAGCATTCTGAATAGTGTGTGGCACACAGAATCCACTCGATAAACATCAGCCATCAATCTCATGATTATTGTTTTTATTGCTGCTGTCAACCCCATCCAGCAAACCCTCTAAAAGTTGGCAGGAGACCAGAGAAACAAACCCCAGGTGGAGAAAAATTCTACAGAGCCACCACGGTCTCGAAGAGACTCCAGGGCCATTCTCTAGGAACCACAACCACAGAAGCCAGTCAGCTTGGAAGCCAATGATGTAGACCAGAAGCAACCATCTGCCCCCTTTGACCGTATCACCAGCCCACATTAGCCAGGTCAATCAGGGACTACAGCCAGCCCTCCCGGACACTCCAGACCCAGGGCAAAGGTTACCAGGAAAGCCAAGGTCACAAGTTGGCTAGGGAGCAGGGGCAGTGGCTCCAAGCACCCACCCAGTGACCACAGTGAGAAACTAGATCTGTGGGGGATTTGGCTACCCGAAGTCCTTCAGAGAAATCTCAAGGGTCAGGCTGGGCCAGGGTCCCCCCGCCCAAATCCCCTTGGCCTATGCAGAGAGGAACAGCTGGGAAAACAGCACTCAGCCTCACGGCCGCCTAATGGTGAAGCCAACTGTTATCGCCTGGTGGGGAGCGTAAACATGGCACATGACAGAAGGCTGTACAGCTACCCTAGGGGAGACACCAACAGCCTCATGGCCAGGATGGAGGAGCCCACCATGATCTGTATTGGCCTGATGGGCACCTGGCTCATCTGCACCCCCCCCCCCACACCCCCACCACAAGGTCTGGCCAGGACTGAACTCCCAGTGCTTCTCTGTGAGAAGAAAAGTGAACAAGGTTGAAAGGCAGACCACAGAGGACCCACCTGATTACTCTAGCAGAGGCCTCTTGCTGAGCCCAAGCAGCCACCAAATGAGAGGATGCGGGTCTTCAGAATCCCAAGGATCAAGATGTCCCCAGCCACCTTGCCTTGTCAGAAAAGGTGTTCTTCTAAACACTCCTTCCTCCTAAGGCTTAACAAGCAGACCCAGGGGACATGGCTCCTCAAATCTAAGCTCAGTACCTGCTCCCTTCCCTAATACGGAGCAGAAAGCTCAGGAACCTTCAGACAGTGGCTTCCAAGACATCTCCTGCCCACAGAATCAAAGGATTTGCTCCAGGGGTACCCCACACACCTTAAAATAAAGCTTAATAATATGAAAAGGTTCTGCGGTAGACAACAGTCCCAGTGACCATACAATTTCCCCCCAAAGTCATCAAGAAGTTCAACAGCGATCCTCCCCGCTCTAGCTCAGGGTAAACCCCCAAGCCCCACCCACCAAACTCGGGAGGCAGAAGCCCTTCCTCAACACTCCGCGTTACAGCCCTCCCAAGATACTCCACAGAACACCCACTGGGGGCTGTCCCCCACCCCCGCCCGTCCTCTCAAAGATTATAAACAGCACAACCCTCCTCCTTTGATACAGAGCTCCTCCACGCTCTCGGGATGCCCCCCCCCCCCGCCAGCACTTCAGTGGTATAACCCACAAGGCGCTACCCCGGCCGCACTTGGTACGGCTCCCTCCCCAGCAGTTCCCCCACCTCCCCAAACACGCTCAAGGAACTGCTCCCACAGCCCCGAATAGGTACGGCCCCCTACACTCGGTAAGGCACGCACACCGGTCGGGCTCTCCCTTCCCATCCCACTGCCTCAGCCCCCAGCTCTTCAGTGGTTCGGTCAACGCACTTTGGTGTGCCCCCCCCCCGCGCCGCCTCAGTGGTACGGCCGGCCGCCCCCGCCCCCGGCCCCTCAGGGCTAGTCTGACCGCCCCCGGCGCGTCCGCCCCCAACTCAGTTCCGGAAGGGGGGCCCCCGAGGACCGCGGTCCCCGCCCGGCGGGCACTGGTGGTACAGCCCAGTGCCGCACTGCGGGGGGTCCGGACGCGACCATCGTGGGGGGAGGCGCTCAGGGACACGCGCTGGCGCACTCACCTGTCACCGGCGGCCGCCCAGCCTTTCCGGCGGGGCCCTACTCCCGCCCATCGCCACGCTGCGCTTGGTCCCGCTCCTTGTGTTTCCTGGCGGCGGCAACTGCAGCAGCAGCAGCGGCAACGCCTTCTCCGAGCCAGGCCCAACGGCTCGCGCGGCGCGGCCCCCCCGCCCCCTCCCCCCGGCCCCCGCTTACCGCCCCCTCCCACCCTCTGGCCGGAAATACCGCCCTCTCCCGCCACAAACAGGAACTGACGTCAAAGAGCGAGAGATGAACTCGGAGAGCGCTAGAGCGCAAGCGCAAGAAAGGGCAAGAGGCTGACTCAGAGCAGGACGCATGCGTACAGCAGGCAAGTTTGGGTCGATGTGGGTTACGGAGGTGCCACGCGCAAGCGCCCGACGGAAAGAAGAGACAGGATGGCGCAGGCGCAGTAGGACTCTGACACCCGTTTTCCCTAAAGTCTTGCCGCAGTGATACTTCCCGGCAGCCCCTGGTCTGTATTTACATACGCTTTGATCTCGCTTTACTGTGATCTCGCCTTTCCTCCCAGTTCCGAGGCTCTTAAAGAGCCCCGGAGCGGGGGTTTTGAGAGTTGTCTTTTCAGTGTGTCCCCTCATGATGAGTATAGGCTCTGAAGCCTCACAAAGCCAGCTTTGCATTCATTCCCTTGCTGGTGATTGTAGGCAGAAGACTTGACCGGTTTTCTGTGCCTCTGAATCCACATCTGCAAAATGGAAACGGAGCTGTGTCACCAAGCTATTGGACTTTTTAATGTTAAACAGAACACTTTATATCAATTAAACATTCTGTGACTCCAAATACTAACCCTACCTGCTCATCATATACAGTATGTGCAATTAAGTAGGGATTGGACTTTTATGGGGTAATTTGGGCCTGCAAAGGCCTTAAAATCGCCCTGTAAGAAAAGAGCTTTGCACAGATCCTGGCCTACTTGTTAGCTAGTGTACTAGGCCCTATGAGACATCTGTCTCCCAGAACTTTCTCATAGGTTGGGTAGGGCCTGCTGTCCTCAATTTGGGTTCCAGTGTGCCACGGAGCTTGGCAAGTAACACATTGGTTAGTGCATACTTCTAGGAGGCCTAGCTGGGAAGTGAAGAATCTTAGGTCCACCTAAGTCTGTGAGAGTGATGCAGAGGCAAGTATGGCTCAGAGGCGGGCCTTAGGTTCCCCAGAGGTAAACCTAATACTGGAACTCGACCTCAGCTAATGGGTTTTCCGCTTGGAACTTGCTGTTCTGTATTCCTTCTTCATGGGCTTCCCCCATCACAGCCCTGACCATTTTAGTGTCTTACTGTCTGGTGATAGGTCTGTCTCCTCCACTGCACAGAGCGCCCCACTAAGGAAAAGACCGGGACTGTCCCAGTCATCACTGTAGCTAACACTGCCCAGCCAAAGTTCTGGCACAGAGTCTGCTCTTGCAGATTTTTTGTTTCAAGAATTAACCCGGGGCACCTGGGTGGCTCAGTCGGTTAAGCGTCTGACTTCAGCTCAGGTCACGATCTCACAGTCCGTGAGTTCGAGCCCCGCGTCAGGCTCTGGGCTGATGGCTCAGAGCCTGGAGCCTGCTTCCGATTCTGTGTCTCCCTCTCTCTCTGCCCCTCCCCTGTCTCTCTCTGTCTCAAAAATAAATAAACGTTAAAAAAAATTTTTTTTTAAAAGAATTAACCCTTCCACTCTCATCTAGATTCAAGATTACTGTGGCCTACCCTCTTTGCCCCTTTCCATGCCCAACAGTTCATGGCCCATTCCCCTATTTCTGAGTCTTCCTTGAGCTAACTGGAACCCCTGTCCCTCCTGGGATGGTTTACAACACATGGAGGATCTCACTGAAGCCTTGTGTACAAACTCCTTGGGGTATCAGTAGTCAAGGGTAATGACCTAGTACACACATAGGTATACTTACCTGTAGATAGATAGATAGATAGATAGATAGATAGATAGATAGATAGATAGATAGATAGATACCTGTATGAAATGAAAGTGCCATCAAATACTATTTACTCATAGGCACCATACGCTCGGATTTTTTTTTTTTTTCAGTGCTTTTTGAGGCCCTGCTGAACTGATTTTCTGACCCTCTACAGGGTCTTGCCTTTCAGTTTTAAAAACACTGGTTTGGGGGTGAACAACACTCAATGGCTTTGGAGATAGGCCCTAGTTCTAATCCTGCCCTTCCTGCATCCTTTCCTGTCAAAATAATTTCACTTCTCTGAGCCTGCCTTTCTTCACTGCAAAACAGTAGCAATAGAATTTATTTAGGGGCGCCTGGGTGACTCAGTCGGTTAAGTGTCTGACTTCAACTCAGGTCATGATCTCACAGTTCGCGAGTTTGAGCCCCGCGTCAGGCTCTGTGCTGACAGCGCAGAGCCTGGAGCCTGCTTTGGATTCTGTGTCTCCCTCTCTCTCTGCCCCCTCCCCCGCTTGAGCTCACGCGCACGTTCTCTCTGTCAAAAATGAATAAACATTAAAACAAAATTTATTTAGCAATTGTAACAGGCCAGTTTCTGTTCTTGACACAGTCCCACCAATGCTGTCCTATTGCTGTCAACACAATCTTGGAGGTTAGGTGCAAATTAAAGGGCTTGCACAGGATCCCAGGACACTTTAGGGGTAAGGCAGGATTTGAACCCAAGCAGTCTGATACAAGAGTCTGTGCTTTGAATTCATATCATGCTATAGAATGGGAAGTGATAGCCCTGTTTCTGCCCCATGTTGCTTCTTAATTATCTTAATTTGGGGGCTTCAGTCTCTCAATTTCCAAATCAAGGGTGATTGAGGAAAAAATTCCCTAAAGCCCCAAATCATTCTATACCCTTTCATCTATTCAGCAAACTCCCCGCCTATAACTGTAAATATGGGCGGCACAAGCACTTCTGGGGAGATGGGCCAGTAGCTTCTCATCTGAAGGTTGCCCAAAGGCCTCTTGAATCTGAAAACAGTGATTAAGGATCCTTCCCTGAGGGGCCAGTAGGCTCTGGTTCGTGAGTTTGAGTCCCAACGAGTCCCATATCAGGCTTTTTGCTGTCAGCACAGAGCCCACTTGGGATCCTTTCTCCCCCTCTCTCTGCCCCTTCCTCTCTCTCTCTCAAAAATAAACAAACATTAAAAAACAAAAATAAAAAGTCAAACCCTTCCCTGAGGGAAGGAGAGGGTATCTCCTCCAAATCCCCTTTTGTCCCCAGAGAGCAGAAATCAGGCCCTAGAGTTCATTTCAACCCTTGTCAGAGTTTGGGCTGCCAGTGCATGGGCCAGCCAGAAAGAACCTCTTTAGTAGCCCCAAATGGGGAGCTTCCACTCCATCCCCATGGGGTTGGGGTGGGGGGGGGGGGTAGTCTATGGCAGTGGTGGAAGTGGTGGATCTGGCCACAAGGGGGAGCCCTCCCTGTCACACGGGGAATCTAGAGAGGATTCCAAGAGGACTCCGATGTAACCCCCTTCTTCATCCTAAGCAGAGCATTTTCAGGGGAGAAAGTCCATAGCACTGATCAGATTCTCAAAGAAGTCTGGAACTGTTTAAAAAAAGGGGGGGGGGGCTCCTGGATGGCTCAGTCAGTTAAGCGTCCGACTTCAACTCAGGTCACGATCTCACGGTCCGTGAGTTCGAGCCCCGCGTCGGGCTCTGGGCTGATGGCTCAGAGCCTGGAGCCTGCTTCGGATTCTGTGTCTCCCTCTCTCTCTGCCCCTCCCCCGTTCATGCTCTGTCTCTCTCTGTCTCAAAAATAAATAAACGTTAAAAAAAATATTTTTAAATAAAAAAAATAAAAAATAAAAAAAGGTTTTCTTTCAAAGAGTTTCCCATGTTATACAGAAATGTTGAAATATCTTTGACTCCCTAGCCAGAATACTAAGCCCAGCCCTAGCTGGATGCTACTGTTTGGGAAGATCCTATTAGAGTAATTTTAAGTGGTTGGCAGAAGTACAGATAAGCCTCAGGGATTCTGTAAATGTTGGTTCCGGTTTCCTCTTTGTAAAATATGTTTGTTTCAAAAATTGTAATGGGAGTCACCATGCATCATGCCCATTCAACTTTTTAACACATCAGAGATTCCCAAAACGTTTAAGTGGTCATGCGAAGCTAATGCACTTACACGCAGACCATGGGACGAAGCTTTTTCTACTCTTAGAAAGATCGAACACTTTTTCCACCTGATCTGAACACACAAATGGCTTCCCATCCCACGTGGAATAAAAGCTGAAGGCTTCATCATAGCCTTCAGGGCCCTATGCGAGCTGCCCCTGCCTACCTTGCCAACTTCATCACCACCTACTCTTGCCCTTGACCACCATGTCCTAGACACGGTAATCTCTGCCCCTCCAAAAAAAACAAGCTTGTTCCCACCTCAGGGCTGTTTCACTTGCTGTTCTTTGGCCTGGACTGTTCACTCCCCGGATCCTCACGTTTGCACGACTGGCTCTTTCTTGTCTTTCAGAACTCGGTTCAAATCTCACCTCACCTAGAGAGGCTTTCCCTGGCCAACCCAAATCCAAAAGAGCCACACCGTTACTATTTCTGTAGCACATTTGAATTCCCTACCTAGCACTTAACACTCAACACTATTCTTGTTGCTCATCGTGTAGCTGTCTTTCCTCAAAACCAGAATAGAAATTTGCCCCCGAAGGTGACTACCTTGTCTTGGGTGGCACCACGGTATCCCTACCTCCTAGAACAATGCCTGGCACATAGTTAGGACTTGGGGGATCAGTAAAATACTTGTTGACTGAATGTGGTTTTGATTAAGAAGGTTATAGCAAATACGGTGAATTTGACTTCAGGTCTAAACTTGTCCACTAACAAAAGCTTGAATAATAATCATCTCTTAACCTTTATGAATGAATTCCCACCTATCAGGCACATTGCTAAGAACTATACCCATGACCTTGTTAAATGTTCCCACAGGTGGAAGTCTCTGTAAGGCTTATTTTGCAGAAATACACATAGGCGCAAGGAGGAGAAGTCTCTTACCAAATACCACACCGCTGGAATGTTGTGGCGGCCAGATCCGTTCCCACAGGTGTCTCAGGCCAAGCCCCTACTTTTAGACAGAGCGCTGTGCTTCACCCGTCTGGGTCCAGATTTGGGAAACAAAGTCTCATTTTATGCGGAAGTATATGGATTTGAAACAGCGAAATGCTTAAAACATAGTGTCCTACATGATTAATAAAAATTGGGATGATACGAATATCACCTAATGTTTTAGGGCACCAGGGAGGGAATCATTTCACAGCTGCCCAACGCCGTGGTTTATAAACTATTCCCGCTGTTGCCACAAGATGGCGCCACATGAACTGGCCATTCCTGCTTGCAGGCATCGAGCCTTCCAGGAGCAAGAGGGGGGCCTTCCTTGGTGCCGTTACTTAAACATTCTCTGTTTACAAGAAAACTGTGACAGCTAAATGCAACACATGATCCAGAATTGGATTGTGAGCCAGTGGGGAGAATGGCCATAAGGAGCATTATTGGGACAGCTGATAAAATTGAAGTATGAACTGGTATTTAGATGAGTCTTGTATGTTAAATGTCTTGGTTTGGATAGTTATGCTGTGCTTATGGAAGAGAATGTTCTTGTTTTGGGGGAATACACACCGGGGAATTAGGAGGTTAAGGGCCATGACGTTCGCCAACTTAACTTTCAAATGCTTCAAAACACAACATCCATATATGTATGTGTGTGTGTGTGTGCATGTGTGTGTGTGCGTGTGTGTGTGTATGCCTGTGGAGAGGGGGACAGGGAAGAGGGAACGATAAGACAAATGGAGCAAACAACTGGCGAGTCCAGATAAAGCATATTCAGAAATCCCTTAGACCATTCTTGCTACTTTCCTAGAGGTTTACAATTATATTAAATAGTTACTCAAAAAGCTCTCTTTGTAGCCAGTGAGAACGTCTGAAAGAGTTCTTTAAGTCGTGGTGCTGAAAGTCATCAATTTCAGAGATAAAATTAGATGACAACCAGTGCCAAGGCTCTGTGAAGCCCTTCCCTGTTATTCTGTGAGGCAGATGCTACTATTACTCCCATCTCGGTGGAGAAGTAAGCACAGAGAGGCTGAGTAACTTGCCCAAGATCACACAGCTGCAGAGCTCATGCTTTTAACCTCCACAGGCCATCAAGAAGGCCAAATGATAGCCACGATATGCTACAATGACCATTTAGGAGCAAGCACTGCACTAAATATGAGGGACCAGAGAAGGAAGGTTTAGGGGAAACGTTGGAAAAAATGAATGTAGGTTTATGTGCTCTGAACACCTGCCTCAACTTGATGTCACATCTATGCCAACGTCGGTCCCGTATTATGCAAGGTTTAACCAAAATAAAACTGGGAAATCCAGTGGCTGCTGGTTCTAAGGTGACTGCACCTGCTGGCCATTAACACTGGAGGAAAAATTGGAGTGTTCCTCACACGAATCTGATCATTCTCGATATGTACTTGTAATTACACAAATAGCATAAATTCAAACTTATAAAACATAGGTACATTCCCTTTGCCCCTGCAATTTAAGTCTTAGGTATTGGCCCAATGGATATGTCCACACATAAGCAAAATTCGGGGCAAACTAGAGGCACTGACTGTGATAGAAGAAGACCTGGAAACCCCTAAGTGTCCACAGTAAGGGACTGGTTAAGTACATCAAGGTACATCCACACAAGGGAGTATCGTGCAGCTACTTTAAAAGGAAGCTTTGGAAAACAGCCCAGCAGTTCAAGTGGTTAAAATACAATTAACACACTGCCCAGCAATTCAACTCCTAGGTATATACCCAAGAGCAAACATGTCCACTCACACACTCATACACGAGTGTTCAGAGCCTTAGTGTTCATAACAGCCCCAAAGCGGAAACAACCTCAATGTCTGTCATTTTGGTAAACGAAATGTGGGAACTCATACACTGCAACATCACTCATCAATTGTTTCAAAATGGAGTATAATGGAAGGTCTATGGTGTAACATGGATGAATGTCAGAAACAGGCTAAGTGAAAGAAGCCAGACGGGGCGGCCGTGTACTGTATGATTCCGTTTACGTGAAATGTTTAGTAAAGGTAAATCTACAGAGACAGATTAGTGGTGGCCACGGGCCTGGAGCCGGGGGGCAGACTGTGGGAGGACTTGGAGAATCATGGTTAAGGGGTGTGGGCTTTCTCTCCGGAGTAATGAAAACATCCTGGAATTCTAGTGATGAATGCACAACTCTGTGAGTAACTAAAAGCCATCGAATTGTGCGCTTTATTTTTTTTCAATGTTTATTTTTTTTGAGAGATAGAGACATAGCATGAGTAGAGAAGGGGCAGAGAGAGAGGGAGACACAGAATTCAAAGCAGGCTCCAGACTCTGAGCTGTCAGCACAGAGCCCAACGTGGGGCTCAAACCCACGAACCGTGAGATCATGACCTAGGCCAAAGTCAGACGCCCAACCGACTGAGCCACCTAGGCGCCGCTAATTGTGTGCTTTAAATGAGTGAATGGATGTGCGTTATATCTCAATAAAGTATGTGTGTGTGTTTTAATGTGAGAGAGAGAGAGCGGGGGGGGGAGGGGCAGAGGAGACAGAGAGAGCAACAACTCCGAGCAGGTTCCACACTCAGCACAGAGTCCGACACGGGGCTCAATCCCACAACCCAAAGATCAAGACCGAGGCCGAAATCAAGAGTTGGACGCTCAACCAACTGAGCCACCCAGGCACCCCAGTGTGTGTGTGTGTGTGTGTGTGTGTGTGTGTGTGTGTGTGTGTGTGTTTAAAGAAGCTTGTCATGGGGCGCCTGGGTGGCGCAGTCGGTTAAGCGTCCGACCTCAGCCAGGTCACGATCTCGCGGTCCGTGAGTTCGAGCCCCACGTCGGGCTCTGGGCTGATGGCTCAGAGCCTGGAGCCTGTTTCCGATTCTGTCTCCCTCTTTCTCTGCCCCTCCCCCGTTCATGCTCTGTCTCTCTCTGTCCCAAAAATAAAATAAACGTTGAAAAAAAAAATTTTTTTAAGTAAAGAAGCTTGTCATGTATTGATATGAAATGATCTCCAGGATATATTAGTGAAAAAAGCAAAGCGCAAAACTGCCATATATGCGACCATCTGAGTGGGAAAACAGAGTTATGTTTGCAAATGAAATACTTCTGGAAGGACACATAACCCCAGTAACACCCACTGCCTCTGGAGGGTGGAACTGATGACCCAGAGTAGGAAAGAGAATTGTTGTTTTTTAATTCTTAAGAGATACCAAAAACATATAAAGAATAACACAACAAACACCTGTGTGCCCACCACCCAGCTTTAAAAACCATTCCTATACTGTTTTCTTTTTTTAAGATTTTATTTTTAAGTAATTTCTATACCCCAACTTGGGGCTTGAACTCACGACCCCGAGATCAAGAGTCGCACGCTCCCCCAACTGAGCCAGCCAGGCACCCCAACCCGTTCCTAGGCTGTTGCCTATGTGAGGTCCAATCACATCCCATCCTACCCCTGGAGGGAACCATGCTCCCACATCTGGAGTTCGTCAATCCTATGCATTTCATACATTTGCTACATTTTAAAGAGCAAACTGATTGAATTAAGTGAATAAATATTTAAGTAGTAAATATTTTGCATATTGCAGAACTACACATATTCTTCTGCAATTTTTTTTCAGTGTTTTGCTTTATTCTTATTGATATGTGCAACGTTCGTTCACTTCCATTGATATATAATATTCCACACCCAATACATCAGACAGTACATCCTATATTGATGTATGATTTGCCCAGATGGCCACAAAACAATCTCTCATCCCCCACGCTCTTCTTACTATGAGACAGTGACATTCCTGTCATTGAGAGGTAGGGTCTATGGTCCCTCCCCTTGAATCTGGGCGGAAGTGAACCAATGTGACTTGCAATACTAGGTTAGAAAAGGCAATACGGTTTTTCCTGGCTCTCTTCAGCAGCACGCTGTTGGAACCCAGCCACCATGTTGTAAGGAAGCCCAGGCCACACGGCGAAGCCGTATGTAGGCATTCTGGCCGATAGCCCAAGCTGAGGTCTGAGCTGAGTGCCAATACTGGTTAACCACCAAACAACCGAGGAAGCTTTCAGGAGGACACTAGCCCCAACCAACATCTGACTGCAACCACGAGAGCCCCCAAGTGACACAGTCTGAGTCCAGTCAACCCCCAGAACCATACGAGATCATAATTATTGATTTGAGCCGGTAAGTCTTGAGGTGATTCATTGTGCATTAGATAACTGAAACAACTATGCCACAATCTGCCCATTCTCCAGTTAATGGATATTTGGGTTGCTTCCAAGTTAATGCTATTACAGTGATCTCATGAACATTCTTATTCATGTCTCTGTATGTACAAGTGTCTCCAGAATGGTAATTGCTGGGTTGGGGAGTATAACATCTTCATTTATACCACAACCTACCAAATTATTTTCCAAAATGGTTGATCCCAACTTACATCCCAAAAGCAGTGTACCATATTCCCAATACTCCAAATCTTCCCCAACACTGGAGACTTTAAATTTTTTGCCAATCTGCTGGGCACAAAACAGTCTTCTGGTATGTACCTTTTGGTGCCTTTGAATTTGTTACTGTTTGTATGAATGGATCCCAAATAAATATTTATCATTTTCCCATTTTAAACATGCTTTATATATTGGCGTTTCATATTAAAATTACATTTTCTAAAAAGGAGGTGCTCCCCCCCAGTGGCAAGGAGCACATCTCGAGCCTAGGCCTTGGTTTCAATTCCCAATTACCATTCTAGGTAAAATATTCTGAGGCTCCTTAGAGAAATGGTGGACTCTAGGACCAATAGTGGAAGTATGTCAAAGGACACAGGAGCCAACTGAAAGAGTCCCCAAATGCTAAAGCTAGAATAATGTGAACACAAAATAATTCAAGTAGTATTGGATTATATAACCCAAAGTATATATTCATCAGACTGATGAAAATAAATGATTGAATAAGTTAATAGAGAAAAGAGACACATCTTCCTTGCAGAAGAATTCCCAGTTTTTTTTTTTTTTGTTTGGTTTTTTTTTTTTTTTTTTTTTGAGAGAGAGCGCAAGCAGGGCAGGGACAGAGAGAGGGGGGGACAGAGGATATGAAGCAGGCTCTGTGCTGACAGCTCACAGCCCGATGTGGGGCTTGAACTCACGAACTGTGAGATCATGACCTGAGCCGAAGTTGGACGCTCCACAGACTGAGCCACCCAGGCGCCCTCCCAGGTTTATTTCTAATTCGTGTCAGTACTTTGCCCTCAAGGCAGTGAAGCCTAAGCCCTGTACTCCTTAGGTGTGGGCTGTGCAGAGTGACTTCCCTTCAAAGAGTTCAGTACAGAAAGGGAGAGAGCAAACTGACAGTGCAGAAATCTGGCAAATAGTAGGTAATGAAGCCAGGTGACCAAGGTTAACATAGACTGTGGTAAATCACATGGACAGCATGCACCCTACAGACGATGTGATAAAATGGCACTCTACCTCGGAGCTCTTCCTCTGAAAAACACATAACCCTGGTCTAATAAGGAGAAAGACAAATCCCAATTGAGGGACAATCTCTAATAGACCTGCCCACTATTCTTCAAAACTGTCAAGGTCACCAAAAACTGCCAGAAGGGGCCTGAGGAAGCACGACAATACCCTATTTGTCAACACAAGTGTTCGACAACATAAACGTAATATGCTATCCTGGAACAGAAAAAGATATTAAAACTAAGGAAAAAGCTAAGGAAATGTGAAGAACTATGGACTTTAATACCTATGTGTCAATATTGGTTCACTCACTGTAACACATGAAATCATGCTAATGTAAGATGTTAATAATAGGGGAAATTGGAGGAGGGGTATACAGGAAGTCTGCTGGCAGAAATGCACTTCTCATTTTTTCTGCAAATCTGAAGTGTTCTAAAAAATAAAGTCTGTTGGGGCGCCTGGGTGGCAGTCGGTTGAGCATCCAACTCTTGATGTCAGCTCAGGTCGTGATCTCACAGTTCATGGGATTGAGCGCACGTCGGGCTCTGCACTCACAACATGGAGCCTGCATGGGATTCTCTCCCGCCCTCTTTCTCTGCTCCTCCCCTGCTTGTGCATGCTCCCTCCCTCTCTCTCTCTCTCTCAAAATAAATAAATAAACTAAAAAAATGTTTTTAATTAAAAAAACAAATAAATAATAAAGTCTGTTCTAAAAAATAAAGTCTTAAAAAAAAACAACTTAAAAAGGCAAGGCTCCTGGCCAGCTTCCTGACAGCAGACCTAGTCCTCCCACTTGCCAGCTGGGTCAGGCTTCGCCTGTTTGATGAAGTTTGCAGAGGCCTGGAGTTCACAAAGCAGGTGAAGTTCTGTGTAGGTAAACATCAGGCCTTCAAAGGCAGGGGTATATAGAAGTCGCACTCACCAGTCTAAGTCGGCTCAGATCCCCAGAGGAGGGAAAGGAGGAAGCAAGGCCGCCGCAGCCTGACACCTGGCCCATCTGGGTGGCACCCGGCTCCGACGCTGGAGGAAGGGGCGGTGGGGCTGCCTGGACGCTGGCTGCCCGCCATAGGTGCTATAAGTTCCCATCCCGCCTCTTCCGTCTACTGGTGTGAGCTAAGGAGGTCACCTCATCCCAAGACCACCATCCAAACAGAATCCTTCACCGGGAATGGCTCGGATCTGGCTCCATGACTTAGCCTGAGCCCTAGGTTCCCTGTCCCTCCATATGACATCTGTTTATGGGAGGAGAATAGGAAGTCCCTGACCTCCATGCTGCTGCCCTTTCCCTAAGGATTTGGGAAGTCTGTCAACTTACCAAAGCCCTTATTTAGTATTTCCTGGCACAAAGGTGTGGTTGGTGCTAGTTCTCAGCATTCCCTGACCTGCTTCCTCCAGTGGTCTCCAACCAGAAGAGTCCAACAGCTCTCCACTCCTTTCTGGAATGGGGTGATGAGTGTACGAATAAGTCGTGTGAGGAACGCCAATAATCTTGGGGCGGGGGGTGGGGAGCCTGGTTCAGATTTCCTACTGACCCAATTATCAGTAGTCACACTGAAGTATTGATATAACTGGAATTCTTCATATTCACCCCTGACCTGACTTCACATGGGACAAGCTTACCCACGGCAGCACAGCTTATGCTAGTAAGAGACTGGAAGCAACCCGAATTCCCTTTCAAAAAGGAAAGGAAAGGTGAAGTGAATTAGGCCATAAATATGCTTGTGTGCCTGTATATGTGTACTGTATGTTCCTCTGCCTGTATATATATATATGAGTGTGTGTGTGTAAACTTTTCACCATAAAGCCTTTGGAATCTTGAACCATACGAAAGTATTCTGCTCAAAAAAAAAAACTTAATAGAGGGGCACCTGGGTGGCTCAGTCAGCTGGGCTTCCGACTTCAGCTCAGGTCATGATCTCACAGCTTGTGGGTTCAGGCCCCACGTTGGGTTCTGTGCTGAAGCTCAGAACCTGGAGCCTGCTTCGGATTCTGTGTCTCCCTCTCTCTCTACCCCTCCCCCACCATTCATGCTCTGTCTCTCTCTCTCTCAAAAATGAATAAACATTAAAAAAAAAAATACTTAATAGAACCAGAGGAAAAATAACACACTTCTGTGGGTCCCAGATGCTGGGGTTGGTTTGGGGGAATCACCAAGTCAAACAGTGGGGACACACACTGTGGCTCTGGAGCAGCTAGGAGGCATAGGGGGTGTCTGGTCTGGCCCACCCAGCACATGGTGGCAGGAGGGGGCATGACTCTCATGGGCCACAGCATCCCAAAGCTGCAAATGCTTTTCACAACAAGTTGATTGGGGGGGGGGGGGACATGTACATGTAAATAACTCGAGAAAATCCAAAACTACTATCCTAGGACCCCACCCTCCCCTTTCCAAAAGGTCCTTGTTTCAAACCCACAATCAGCACAAGGTAGGGCTTACGGAGCGAGGTTCCTGGTTGGCTCCCTGACCTGCCACTTGCCAGCTGGGTGAGATGCGGGGCAGCTTACTCCCCTCTGGGCCTCCACAAAGAGCCACAGTGACGGGACTATCCTCACGCAGGTGAGCCTTTAGTGGGTAAGTGAGCGACACGTGTTTTTTACATCATTGCACATCAAGAAATTATCCAGTGCTCTTAAATTTAGTAACCGGAACTTTTCCTCTGAACCTTGGCAGTTGCTAGAATTGTCCATGAGGTGGAACCAGAGGAAATGACTGGGGAAAAAACCCCAAGAGTTGAAGAGCAGCAGGGAAAGCATTCGGCGTGTGAGCCCCTCCCTGTGGCGCCACCACAAGGGTGCAGCCTCCGGAATCACTGCTGCCAACAGCTGCTGTCCTTCTGAGGTACGACCTCCTGCAGTCCCCCCAAAAGGTCTAGCCTCAGCCCTCCCTACCGTGTCCTTCACACTGAAGCCCCACCCTTCACACCCAGGCCCTGTGCTTGGCTCGCTGCCCAACCCACAGTAGCCCCCGACACGACACAACCGAAACACTACAAATAGACAATCAGCTCAGGAAGATGACACAGATGTGGGGACGATGGTGATGATGGTTATATGACGGTGTGAATATACTTAATGCCACTGGACAGGATGCTCACTTTAAGATGGTTAAGATCGTCAAGTTTACGTTAGGTTTATTTTATCACAAAAAAAAAAAAAAAAACGGGTGACGTCTAATCTCATGCTCACCTGCTCTTGGGCCTCCCAACCCCCAGACCACTCCCGCTAATCCTATCAGTCCTGGTCTCTAAATGGGAAAAGGGCCCCCAATTCCCATCTGGGCCCTCTCCTGTCTCTATGCTCCCTTCAGGCTGGTGTCGCTCCTCGAAGCTCCCCGGGTGGCCCCCTCAACCCCAGCGGCCACGTGCCCTCCCACCCCCGCTCCTCTACCCCCAGCCTCCTGGTTTCCACAAACGGCACCTCTGGCTAGATGCTCCGGTGTCGAGGTGACCCCTGCTCCCCGCACCCCAGCTTCCCATCCATCCACGCTGCCCGCTGCTCTACCGAAGCCCACTCACCTTCCTCCTCCCCACGCGTCACCCCCCACCACCTTCCTTTCTTGCCCCAGTTCCTGTACGGCTGCCTCCCGACAATTTATCCTCCTCACAGGGGCCAAAGCCACCTTCACAAAAGGCAATTCAGACCATCCCTTGCTGGCTTTACCCTCCCCAACTTCTCAGAGCGTAGGGAAGATGTCCAATTCCTCACCATGAATCACAAAGCCCTAAGTCACCTGGTCCCCGCCCACCTGCCCCCACCTGTGCTACATGGCAGGCTCCTCATTCAGCCCCTGGCTCCCCTGACGCCTGACGGCCCCCTGGCCTCTCCCTGCTCCTCTCTCAACCTCTGCCCTGGCCGTGTCTTCGGCCGAACACTCTCCTCCTGCACTTCATGCAGCCGCTTCTGATCGTTCCCGGCTCAGCCCTTGCCTCAGCTCCTCTTAAAAGGCCTTCTTACCCCCAACTTCTGAAGAGGCCTTGGTCGCCTCTGCTCCTCACTCCCATTCTTCCGACAGCATGATCACTTTACCGCCATCTCCCTGGCCAGAGAGGTCAGCCGTGCTGGCAGGAGCTTGTCTGCCTTGCTCCCAACGGATCCCTAGCTCCTCAAACAGGCCTGGCACAGGGTAGGGGCTGTGCAGCAGTGAATGGGTGTGTGATCAAATCGGCAGGAGCTGCCTCACCAGGAAGCCAGCAATCTGGAAAGCTGCCAACAGGCAGAATGGCAGGCACAGGTGAAATATACGGTGGGGGGGGACAGACACAGAGGCAGGACCACCGCAGTGGGTTGATGGGGAGAGGAAGCCCAACTGAACGGGGACCGTGACCATTACTCCCTTCCACTGGGGGCCTGCAGCAAAGACATGGCCCACGTGGAGCCTTGACCTTCAGAGACAGAGCCCAACCCCTCACTGGCACCCCCACCCACATTGTGCTTTGTGTGAAAAACAACCCTGTGACTCACCCTGAAGGAGGGGAGGGAAACAGTTTGAAAGCCACAAAAATATATTAAAACAGCTGTTTTCTTCTCTCTCGGCACTGGCCTCCCTTCCCGGTGACCCTTGCTCGCCACCCGCCACAGGCTTTCAGAGAAAAAGACGCCCAGGGCCGGAAAACAGAGGGGCCCTGCTGCAGCCCAGGGTCTGGGAGCGAGGGCGGCTAACAGTCTCTACAGGCTCGACGCCACCGTCGACGGGGCCGCTGGGAGGCCGGAGGCGCAGGAGGGTCAGGCAGGACGCAGCGCACAGTCGGGCCTTGCCACAGGGACAGAAAACAGAAGAGAAATGAACAGCATGAAGAGAGGGAGAGACCGAGAAGTTAAAGTAGCATGGGGACGGGGCAGAGGGGCGAGGGGAAGTCGGGAAGTCGGCCCCTCCAGGTGACACCCGCTCTGGGGGACTGGAAGGCTGAGGAGCTGGGGCTGAGGCAGCAGATGCTGCTGAGAGGCAGGAAGGGGAATGGGGGAGGGAAAAGGGCACTTGGCTCTGGGAGAGGTAGAGGAGTGTGCCCTGCCAAGGCCACAGTCAGAGAGGAGAGAACAGAGGACGTGAGAGAAAGGAAAGACCGGAGCGGCAAGGCCAGGTCACAACGACCATCTCAGACTCAGAAAACTGGGGTGAGTCCCCAGAAAGCTCGGGCCGGCTCCAATGCCGAGGGAGACAAGCAGTGTCATCCAGAAGCCGGCAGAGGGTTGGGCGCGCCCTCACTGGAGCCTCTGCCGGAGCCAGGAGCCTGGAGAGGGGACTGCGCCCCGCCCAGAGGCTAGAAGGTCCTGCGGCCCAGTCTTTTGAACACGCTCACTGTGCCCGCATGGTCCATCTGGGCACCCAGGCCCTCGCTGGAGCTGTTCCCCCGGGGCCCCACCAGAGTCCTCTTAATGGTGACCTTGACCTCGGCTGAGGACTTACTCTTGGTGCTCGTGACCTGGCTGTCCTGGGCCTCAGGCACAAGGGCAGCCTTGCCCAGTCTCTGGATGATGCTGCCTTTGGACAGGGACTCTGGCTTCCTCTCGAGTCCAGGGCGTGAGGAAAGGGCCAGACGCCGCAGTGTTGGGGTGGCAGCCGTTGTGGCCGAACTTGTGGCCTTAGCTTTGACAGTCAGTGCTGGCTGGGGACTGGATTTGGCTGGGCCCCGGCCCAGCTTCTTCAGGACCCCGGCATACTGCAGGACAGAGCTGCTGCTGTCATTGTCGCTGTCCCAAGCCAGATCCTCGTCCATCTCTGGGGTGGCCCCCAGGCGGCTGAAGACTCCTGTGGGCTGCAGGGGTCAGAGACGGGACAAGTGAGCCATGTAGTCACTCAACATGCATGCACGGAGAGCTGCCCCATCTGTACCTGGCCTCACTGGGAGAAATCCCCAACAGTGGCACGCTACACAGTGGTGAGAGCCACGACAGGGGAGATTCAGGGACCTGGTGGGGCCCAGAGAAGACTCCTGACCTTGGCTGAAGTTCGGGAGAGACTCCCTGGACAAGAGACCTCAGAGATGAGATCTGAAAGTAACGGCAGGTGGGTCTAATAAAGAAGGGGGGAGAGAGAAGACGGAGAGAAGACCATTTGCAGAGATCTGCGGGAGAACATGAGAGAAGAAAAATTTGCTCATTCACTCAACAGACATTTCCTGAGTCCCGACTGTCCCTGGCCCCGTGCTGGGCGGTGCTGGGGAAACAGTGGTGACTAAGCACAGCCTTGGCCCTGCCCTCAGGGGGCTCCCAGTCCAGTGGGGAAGACAGACCTGGCGTGGGAAATGACCCCCAACGATTCCCTAATTACGACAGTGGTGCGTTCTCTGGAAGAGATGGGAGCACAGGTGGACAGGAGACAGGGAGGCCTCGACCCCTCTCGACTTCAGGGATGCTTTCTCCGAGGTACTGATGTTTAAGCCAGGCCCTCAAGGATGAATCAGCAGAGAAAAGAGCAAGGGCTAAGTCCCCAAGGCAGGAATAGGAATCATACTGATGGAGCACTCGCTCTGTGCCAAGCTCTTTACGCGGCTACATCTTCAAGCCACACGATCCTGAGTGTTATTATCCTGCTCATGATAAGACTCTAAGAAGTGAGGGAAAGGTTGGGTAAGCCCTGGCAAGCGAGGGCTGGAGAGGCAGGAAACACAGCTGGGGAGCTCCGGAGCAGTTAGTCAAAGGTGACACTTAAAGAGTGCCTGCTGTGCACCAGACACCCCCAGCACTGTGCAGGTGTGTGTCACTTAATCCTCACAAGCACCCCATGAGGTGTGCACTACACGGATAAGAAAGCTGAGGTACCAGGAGCTTAAGTGACGTGGCCAGAGCCATGCAGCCATGCAGCCAGGTGGTGACAGAGCTGGATTCATGCCGGGCAGGGCTCAGGCTGCGTGCTCCTAACACACACTGTCCCCGGGGCCCGCGGGACTGCAGGCCAAGGCAAGGAGGGTGGCGTTCATCCTGACCAGGGTGAAAGCATCTGGTGGGGGGTGGGTGGCCTGTCCTGGGGGTGGCACACACTGCTGCTATGGGGGGAGGGGCAGAAGGGGGTTCACAGGAGCTGCAGACCAGTTAGGAGGCCACCGCCCTATCCAGACAGGGAAAAGTGGCAGAGAAGGGAAGACAGACGGAGCCATCACTAGAGCCTGCCCGGAATGGGGCACTGGGGTGTCCCTGAGACGGGGCCCGGGAGGGGAGTTACTCTGGGGGAAGATGCCGAGGCCAGTCTGGGACATCTGGTGGGAGGACCCAAGGGCAGCATTCAGCAGTTGGCCAGACCCCGGGGGCTGGAAATCAGGAGAGACGTTGAGGTGCAAAGAACGGAACGGAGACTGTTAAGACAGGGGAGGCGGCCCAGGGAGTACGAGGGATGTGGGATCAACACCCGCAGGAAGACAAGAATCAGAGAACCCCAACTGGCTTCCCCGTTTCCAACTCACTTTATTCCCTGTTGTCGTGTCTGCCTTGGTCTCGGCGCCGAGGCGGTCGAACACGGACGTCCTGTGGAGACCTGGGAGGGAAGTGAGCCCTCAGCCAGCACCAACTGAGCCACGCGCGGAGCTTGGGCCCGGCCGAGCATCATGCATCGTGCAGACAAGGGAGGGGAGATGCGGCCCAGGCCCAGGCAGCTCCGGTCCAGGCAGGCACGGACTCTGTGTCTGAGCGCTGGCTGACACGGACCTGACTCACATGTTTCTGGCTAGTGCCAAATGTGGGAAAGATCCACTAAAATTGACCCTTGGGCTCCTGGAAACTTTGCACGAGTTTGTGAACGTGTGCGGGAAGAGTTCTAAATCCCTACTTGTTCCCTTCAGTCTTGTTCTGGGTCATGGGCCTCTGAGAGTCTGCTGAACGGATAAGCCCTCTCCCTAAATAACACCCTAAATAGCCATCAATGGGAGAATGTATACTAAATCATGATATACGAATACGATGCAAATATTAAATTTAAATGACCGTTAAAAAGAACAAAGCAGAGGAGCACCTGGGTGGCTCAGTCGGTTAAGCGTCCAACTTTGGCTCAGGTCATGATCTCACGGTTTGTGGGTTCAAGCCCCATGCTGGGCCCTGTGCTAACAGCTCAGAGCCTGGAGCCTGCTTGGGATTCTGTGTCTCCCTCTCTCTCTGCCCCTCCCCCACTTGCATTCTTTTTTTCTCACTCTCAAAAGTAAACATTTAAAATAAAAAAAGAATGAAGCACATCCACATGTATTTATGTGAAAAGATCTCAATAAAAGAATTCTAGAATAATACCTACAGGCTGCTGCTATTTGTGTTGAAATAGAAACAAACACCTCTCTATGTTTTTATATATAGATACACGCATGCAAGTCCACAGGTGCCGGTCTGGAAAGGTTAATGACGGCGTGGGACACGGGAGTGAGGGAAAGAATGAGTTGACATCGTATACTCTTCTGCACCATAGGAATGCTTTCCCCGTGGGAATGCGTACAACATTCTAAAAGGAACACTGTGAGGAAGACCATCTCTGCACTACCAGATGCAAACCCCAGCTACGGACTGAACCTCAACCAGACTCCTCTGGCTCATGATGATGGTTCCCACCATTTTGGGCACCCGCCCTCAGCCAGACACGGACACCACTTTACAGTCAGGCAGTCATGGAATCCAAGCCCCTGCCCTTGGGGAAGAGGTGCCAGGTGAAGCACCTGCTACACTAACTGCAGGATGCGAGGGTGGAGGTGGTGATGTGCTCTCCTCCTCTATGGCCACCCTCACTGTCCCCTTGGTCCAAGGCCCCCTGGATCTCGTTAGAGCCCACTTCTTGGCCAATGCCCATAGGGCATGACCAACCCCGCACAAAGCAGCAAAAGGGAAAGGCAGTCTCCACACCAAAGCGTGTGCCCCCGCCAGCACAGTACCTTTTGCCGCCTGCTGCTGCTCCAGGATCTTACGGGTCCGGGGGGTGGTGCCTTTGGGCATGTTGATGATGTATTTCCCCTCCATCTCGGCAGTGACCCGGCGCCGCTTGGTGGGAACGGCCAGGCTCTCCTCTTCGCGGCGGGCCAGGGCTGCTGGGGAGGAGAGGGGTGGTGAGCACCTTCTGGGGTGGCATGTTCTCCTGGGGTGGGGGCTAGATGCCCAACGAAGGGCACAAATGTGCCCTTTATCTCCATACGTTCAAATGACTGCAATCCCCTATCTTCCCAACCACCCCATCACCACTGACCCTGAACCACCAAGAAATTCAGAGGTCTGGGCACGACGGGGTTGCCGACGGTGCTCAGAATCCCCACGCTGTGGCGGGCCTCCCAGGCTCTCTCTGCCTCTGTCCCTGCCCCGAGCAGGCTGACTTCCCAGCCCAGTCAGGATCCCCTCAGAAGGGGAAACTGCTGGCTGATGGAAAAGTTCAAGAGCTCCAGCTAAGCAATGGTTTCACAGGTGTAATAATTTTTTTTAAATGAATCAAGCCGTATACTTGCAATTTGTATATCATGTCTAAGTAAATTATATCTCAATTAGAAAAACAAAATCCCCTCGACACTCCCAGGCCCACCACTTTTTCAATACTTTAGAAATCAATTTAAACTTTCTTACTCATGACATCAATCAAAAGGCCAGAAGGGCACCTGGGTGGCTCAGTCGGCTAAGCATTTGACTTCAGCTCAGGTCATGATCTCATGGATCGTGAGTTCAAGACTTGCGTCAGGCTCTGTGCTAACAACGCGAAGCCTACTTGGGGTCCTCTACCCCCTTCTCTCTGCCCCTCCCCCGCCCCAAGAAGTAAAGGGTCCAAAGAAGGGGATGAGGCACTTCTAAACACACACGGCAAAAAGGGAGCATGTGCAATGGAGGTGGACAGAGCATGAAGGGGCTGGGCATCAGAATAACAAAGCCCCCTCCCTGGGCCTCAGTCTCCACTTGTGCCAAGATCTTTGCTGTGGGGGTGGGTCCGACAAAGGCAGGACAGTGGGGCAGACAGAAAGACAGCTTGGAAGCCCAAAGGCCAGGGTCCTAGTCCCAGATTTCAAGCTGAGACCTGGAAGAGGAACAGAGGCCAAGCATAAAAGGTCTGTGAAGGAAGAATGTGCCGGGAGAAGGGAACATTGGGGCAGAAATACCACGACAGGAAGGAGCCTGGAAGGGAGCCAGGGAGAGACACAGGAGATGGACTCACATTCTGCACGACCTATAGGCCACGTGGGAAGATGACTTTGTTACTGGGACAATGGGAAGCCCTGGAGAGTTCTAGCTGAGTGTGAAAGGGTCAGGTTGAAGGTTTGAAAGGATCCTTCTGGCTGCTGAGAGAAAATGGTAGTTTCTTGACCTCTGACCCCTGCATCAAGCACAGGGCCCGGCACCAGTGCAGGCCTCAGTGAACATCTGTTAAAAAGGACTGAGACACTGGGGCGCCTGGGTGGCTCGGTTGGTTAAGCGTCCGACTTCGGCTCAGGTCATGATCTCACGGTCTGTGAGTTAGAGCCCCGCATCGGGCTCTGTGCTGACTGCTCGGAGCCTGGAGCCTGCTTCAGATTCTGTGTCTGCCTCTCTCTCTGCCCCTCCCCTGCTCATGCTCTGTCTCTGTCCGTCTCAAAAATAAATAAACGTTAAAAAAAAAATTTTTTTTTTTAATAAAAAAATAATTAAAAAAAAAGGACTGAGACACTAACATTAACCACTCTGGCAACAACAGATGTTGGCGAGGATGCAGAGAAAGAGGATCTCTTTTGCACTGATGGTGGGAATGGAAGCTGGTGCAGCCACTCTGGAAAGCAGTGTGGAGGTTCCTCAAAAAAGTAAAAATAGAACTACCCTATGACCCAGCAACTGCACTAGTAGGTGTTTACTCAAGGGATACAGGTATGTTGTTTCAAAGGGGCACACGCACCCCAATGTTTCTAGCAGCACTATCAACCATAGCCAAAGTATGGAAAGAGCCCAAATGTCCATCGATGGATGAATGGATAAAGAAGATGGGGTAACTATATATATATAATGGAGTATTACTCGGCAATCAAAAAGAATGAAATCTTGCCATTTGCAACTACATGGATGGGACTAGAGGGGATTATGCTAAGCGAAATTAGTCAGAGGAAAACAAATATCATATGACTTCACTCATATGAGGAATTTAAGATACAAAACAGATGAACATAAGGGAAGAGAAGCAAAAATAATATAAAAACAGGGAGGGGGACAAAACATAAGAGACTTATATGGAGAGAACAGAGGGTTACTGGAGGGGTTGGGGGGGGTGGGCTAAATGGGGGAGGGGCATCAAGGAATCTACTCCCGAAATCATTGTTGCACTAGATGCTAACTTGGATGTAAATTTAAAAAATAAATAAATGATTAAAAAAAAAAAAATGAGCCACCCATAGTCCACAGAGCTGTACTGTACGCTTAAGACTTAATTAAGGGGGTGACGTCAGGGGCGCCTGGGTGGCTCAGCGGGTTAAGCATCTGACTCAGTTTCGGCTCAGGTCAGGATCTGACAATTTCTGAGATCGAGCCTGCATCGGGCTCTGTGCTGAGAACACAGGGCTTGCTGGAGATTCTTTTTCTCCCTCTCTTTCTGCCTCCTCCCACTTGTTCTCTCTCTCTATCAAAACAAATAAATAAACATTTAAAAAAACAAAAGAGGGTGACACCATATTAAGCATTTTTTCCGTAATAAGACAAAATAAAAAATTTAAAAAGACTGAACAGACCCCTGAGTGAGAACCGCCGTGCCCCTGTGCTGTTAAGTACACCACGTCCACAGCTTCCCACTGTCCCCATTCTATAGACTTGGAAAGCAAGGCACACAGAGGTACAGGGGCTTGACCAAATCCAAACGCTTTGGACACCCTGAGGCCTTCAAAGCACCATGAGATATTCGGAACGTGACCCCCAAATACCATCTGCCAACCCACACTCACCCCCAGCTCCTCCCGCCATCTGCCCAAACCCCCTTACCGGCAGCCTTGGCAGTCTTCGCTGCCATCTTGTTGGACACGGTGACTGAGATCTTGGAGGTGCTGGTGTCCGGCCGCCTCGGTGGAGTGCCGGGTGGGGAGTCACGGTTCAGACTGTTAGCAATCATTCGAGAGGCAGCTGCAGGGAGGAAAGGCGAGGGTCCCATCGTCCCTGGGATGGAGGCCAGGACACAGAAGACAAGCCTTGGGACTACATGGGGAAGGGGCAGCTGGGGTCCCCCTGTAGCTGCACTGCCATGATGGGGATGCTTGGGCGTCAGCCAGTCTAAACAGGAGCTAGCCCGCTCCTCACCGCCTGGGGGTCCTTCCTGAGGGCCTAGACCAGACTGGTTCCTGTCACTCTTCACCCAACAGTTACCCAGCCCTGTTCTGAGCTCCTCTCCCAGCTCCACTTCAGCCCAGCTGGTCTGGGGATCTTCTTCCCCCAGAAGTGTGCACCTTCTCAAAGCACATGCTGTTCCCTCTGCCTGGCATGCAGTTCCCTGAGTACCAACAGGCCTTCTCTGGCTCTTTACTCAGGTCTCCTCTCAGACAGCACCTCCTTAGAAAAAGCTTCCTGGACCTCTCCATCCCCTCTACCACCCTGACCCTACGCAAGGCTCTCTTTTTCTTCGTAGCCCTAATCGCTGCTTGACATCAAATTACACGTTTTTGTTTGCTGGTGGGCTCTCCCACGAGCATGCAAGCCCCATGAGAAGACAATGCCCATTTATTTCTGTATCCCTAGTGCCTATCACAGTTTCTGGTGCTTTAGAGGTCCTCACGGAACATCTACTGGCAAAGATGAACACTATCACTGAAAATCCCAACATCCCTACCAAACAGATCTACTGCAAGCCAATTTTACAGATGAGGAAATGGTGACTCCAGGAGGGGATCACTCAGCCAGGTCCCTAAGCAGTGGTGGGTCCGGCTCCAGTTGGGCTGAGGGGAGATAAGCGGTAACCCCCTTCTGGGGATGGAGGATGGGGGTGAGGGCAGGCTCTGGCGCCCCTGTCTTCTGTGGAGCAGAAGGAGGAATTTCAGGGTGCGAGGTGGGAGCTACAGCATGCTCTAGAGGGTCAACCCCAGCATGGGAAGGACACGGGTCTTGTCTTCAGAACAGCTGGGTTTAGGGCACAGGTTTCAAAAGCTCTTAGGG
Source organism: Felis catus (assembly GCF_018350175.1). Taxonomy (NCBI): domain Eukaryota; kingdom Metazoa; phylum Chordata; class Mammalia; order Carnivora; family Felidae; genus Felis; species Felis catus. The sequence goes on along the minus strand of NC_058382.1, from coordinate 14,235,534 downwards.
AAGCCCTGCAGGGGAGGGAGGGGGTCTCCATGCCGTCCCTGCTTATACCACAGTCCCAGTAATCCCCAGACCCTCCACCAAGGGCTTTCAGATTTGGGTATTCCACCCTACCTACTCCCCAAAAGTCTTTTCTTTTTCTGCTATGTGCTCTCTCTCAAAACCTGCTCAAGTTCCCCATAATGACCCTCAATACGTTATCACAATTATGTATTACTTGGTTGATTTTTTAAATTATAACTATAGCATACAGAAAAATACACCAAACCCACAGAGACCACTTAACAAAAAGTGAACTCCCACATACCCACCACCCAGGTCAAGAACTGGAGCCTAACTGTCACCCGGAATTCTGGGGATTGGCCCTTCCCAATCAGACCTCTTCCCTGCCCCTCACCAGAAAGAAATGGCCAGTTTTCAGCCCTGCTCACTCCCCTGGTAACGATCGGTATGCACCCCTCCACAATTTCCCCAGGACATTTCTTCAGACAGCTCTGAAGCCGGATAGGGGTGGCTTTCTGACCAGCTGTAAACCACCTGGCTGCACAGAATCTGTCCTGGGATGATCGGGATGTTCTGCTATGAGAGGTAAGCAGCTGAGAGGCCCTGCCTCTTGCAGTGTACCCAGAGGGAGATGTCTTGCTTAAAAGGGATAAGGCATATGATGTTTTGTCACGACAGGTAAGCACCATTTGGGTGGAAGAAAAACAACTATCTTCGCCCTAACGAATCTGAACTGTAGTCAGGTGTCAGACACATAGATACAGACATGCGTATTCAAAGGTGTATATCATAAAGTGTATAGAAGCGAGTGTACCAGGAATGCTTCTCTGGAACATTCTTCCCCACCCCTTTCCTTCTTTGCCTGCTTCCTCTATTCCTAACTGCCTATTTTCTCCACGAGCATTTTTGTTAGTTTTAATTTTTTTAACTTGTTTGACACTAAGACATTCAAAAAGGTATAAAAATAACATACTATCTGATTTCATTGATGTACATTTGAAAGACGAGCAAAAAGACTAAAAAAATAGATCATCAATGCTGTTAGAAATCAGGGTCGGGGCGCCTGGGTGGCGCAGTCGGTTAAGCGTCCGACTTCAGCCAGGTCACGATCTCGCGGTCCGTGAGTTCGAGCCCCACGTCAGGCTTTGGGCTGATGGCTCGGAGCCTGGAGCCTGTTTCCGATTCTGTGTCTCCCTCTCTCTCTGCCCCTCCCCCGTTCATGCTCTCTCTGTCCCAAAAATAAATAAAAAACGTTGAAAAAAAAAATTAAAAAAAAAAAAAAGAAATCAGGGTCAATAAGGGGCACCTGGGTGGCTCAGTGGGTTAAGCGTCCGGCTCTTGGTTTGGGCTCAGCTCACGATCTTACAGTTTCGTAGGTTCAGGCCCCACGTCAGACTCTGCGCTGGTAGTGCGTAGCCTGCTTGGGATTCTCTCTCTCCGCCCCTCCCCCACTCACACTGTCTGTCTCTCTCAAAATAAATAAATAAACTTAAAAAAAAAAAAAAAAAAGACATCAAGGTAATGGGTACCCTGGAGAGGAGGGGCGGGTAGTGATGCTGGTCATGTTTCAGTTTCTGGATGTGGATGCTGCTGGCTACACGAGTGTTGCACTTGTGAAAAGTGATTCGGCTGTACCTTCATGATTGGAACCCTTTCCTGTGTGTAAGTTGAGGAAGACTGCTGCTGAAAAGAACACCAATTTTTTCGGCCTCCCTCTGTCCATGCCTTTGGGTAGGCACTGCCCACACTGAGTCTGGGCTTAGCCACGTGACTGACTTTGGCCAATGAGGCAAGAGCAAGTGTTATACAGGCAGAAGCTTAAGAGGTGCCTTGCACACTGGGGTCTGCCCTCTTATGCTGTTCTGGAGAGCCCTGCAATCAGCACTGCGTGGACAAGCCCGGGCTAGCCTGCTGCAAAATGAGAGACATGTGGCCAAGTCACCTCTGTTGGCCCAGACGACATCAAGCCAACCACCAGACGTGAGTGAGGCCATCCTAGATCACCCAGCCTCAACCAAACTGCCAGGTGACCACTGAGATCAGCTGAGCTGACCCAGAGCAGAAGTGACCAGCCATGTCACAAAATCACGAGAGATACGGGGCGCCTGGGGGGCTCAGTCGGTTGAGTGTCCAGCTTTGGCTCAGGTCATGATCTCACAGTTTGTGAGTTCGAGCCCCGCGTCGGGCTCTGTGCTGACAGCTCAGAGCCTGGAGCCTGTTTCGGATTCTGTGTCTCCCTCTCTCTCTGCTCCTCCCCCACTCGTGCTCTGTCTCTCTCTCTCAAAAATAAATAAAACATTAAAAAAAAATCACGAGAGATAAAAGCTTGTATTTTAAACCAGTTTGGGGCTTGTTAAGCTAATATGCATATTAAATTTCTAAAGTTTATTTTTCTTAAAAAAGGTATCACACTGCTAAAAAATCAAATGTATAAATACCATTCTCACCATCCACGGATTCCATATTTGCAAATTCGCCTATTCACTATAATTGATTTCTAACCCCAAAACCAGTATTTGTGGTGCTTTTGCTGCCATTCACAGCCATGCGCTGAACAGTGAAACACTCGAGTCACCCCACACACACTCCCAACTGAAGTCAAACAAGGGGACTCTCTGCCTTCAGCTCTCACGGTAAACAAGTATCCTTCTCACGGTCTATTTTGTGTCCCCTTTTTACACTTTTGTGCTTTTGGGTAGCGATTTTGCTGTTTAAAATGGCGCCCAAGCATAGTGACAACGTGCTTTCTCATATTCCCAGGTGATGTGCCTTATGGAGAAAATACATGTTAGATTAGCTTCGTCCAGGCAGGAGTCACAGTGCTGTTGGCTGTGAGCTTGATGTTAATGTATCAACAATGTATTACCAGTAAAAGGTCTCTAAACAGAAATACACATAAAATAAGATCTGTGTCGAGGCGCCTGGGTGGCTCAGTCGGTTGAGCGTCCGACTTCGGCTCAGGTCATGATCTCACGGCTCGGGAGTTCAAGCCCCGCGTCGGGCTCTGTGCAGGCAGCTCAGAGCCTAGAGCCTGCTTCTGCTTCTGTGTCTCCCTCTCTCTCTGCCCCTAACCCACTCGCATTCTGTCTCTGTCTCTCTCAAAAATAAATAAACATTAAAAGAAAATAATAATAAGATCTGTGTTAATCAACTGACAAAAATGTTGTGACTAGAGGCTTACAGGAACCTAACTTTGTACTTCCTCTAGGAGCAGTGACTCAATATTCACTAATTCAGTGGTCACAGTGACGTTATGGAGCAGAACTACCACCAACGAAAATCGACCGGACATATTGCCACCTCACTACCCAGGCTATTTTTTCCCTAAGAGAACCTCAGATGGCTTTGTTTCACCTCTGCAGATTTCAGGTGTATCCCCTCTACAGCTGAAGCGTATGACTGAAGGAAAGGAACCCTGGGTAGATGGGACTCACCGCTAGAGGTGCCTCGGCGAATCTCGCCTGGGAGGGGGCTGGGGCTGCAGGGCACGGACTCAGTGGCAGCTTTGCACATGTCCTGTAAAAATATAAATAAATAAAATAATGGGACACCAAGGTGGCACAGTCGGTTATGCCTCAGACTTCGGCTCAGATCATGATCTCACGGTTCGTGAGTTCGAGCCCCACGCGTCAGGCTCTGTGCTGACAGCTTGGAGCCTGAAGCCTGCTTCGGATTCTGTTGTCTCCCTCTCTCCCTCCCTCCCTCTCTCTCTCTCTCTCTCTCTCTCTCTCTCTGCCCCACCCCATTCGTGCTCTCTGTCTCTCAAAAATAAATAAACATTAAAAAAAAAAAAAAGGTGCCTGGGATACCATGCGGACAAGGATAATCGGAGAAATCTGAGCAACATAGGGAGATCAGAGCCTGAGCTGCTACAGAAGAGAGTTCAAAACATTTCACTCCTAACCATGAGAAAGCATCAGACAAACCCAAACGGAGAGACGTTCTATAAAACAACTGACCAGTACTCTTCAAAACTGTCAAGGTCGTCGAACATTATCTGGGAAGACTATGAAACTGGTATAAATCAACAGGGTCTTAAGAGACAGAAACAGACATAAATAAATGCAATATGGTATATGAAACAGAAAGAGGACTTTAATACAAGAACTGATAAGATCCAAGTAGTCTGTATTTTTGTTAATAGCAGTGTCCGGATGTTTATTTCTTAGTTTTGACAAATGGGCCGTGGTTACTACGAATGTTAACATTAAGGGAAGCTGGGTGAAGGAGACACAGAAACTTTCTGTACTGCTGTTGGAACTTTTCTGTAAATCTGAAATCATTCCCAAATTTAAAAGTTTCAAGGAAAAAAAAAAAAGTGTTGCCCAGTGACCTTCTCTGTGATAACTCAAGTCCCTGACGTGAGAAAGCCATCACGGCGGGGGCCTGGCTGGCTGGACAGGTGAAGGCCCGTCCCTGGGTGGGGGAAGCAGCTACCATTTGGTAAAGTGGGGAGTCTGAGAGCACCGCTCTAGAGCCAGTTTCCTTCTCAGTCAAGTGGAGTGAGCAGGAAATGAGTTAAAATGGATGAAGGATGGAGACAGCACCTGGCAGGCTATGGTAAGCGCTCGGTAAATGTCAGCTATCAAAGCTCAACAAGCTCTTCATTCCCGGTGTGGAGCTCGGTGCCACATACTATCTGGTAGGTGGCCACAGCAGCAGTGGTGTGGGAGAAGCCTGTTTCAGAAGATTCAGGGAAGTGAAGATCACTAGTCTAGGGTCACCGTAAGTGGAGGGGCCGAGAATGGAACAGCCAGGTTGTTGGCCAAGTCAGCACCTGGGTCCTAAGCGGGGAGCTCCTGTCCTGGGGACAGACAAGAATCCTGCTAATGATGTTATTATCACGGGGAAGATGAGAACTAGTAATGGTAATAGAGAGCCTTTACTGAGGCCCTACTGTTTACACTGTACTGGGGCTTTATTTAACGTAATACAACTACTTTGCAAGATAGGTCTGCCTATCTGCATCCTACAAATGGAGAGAGAGGGATGCCTGGGTGGCTCAGTCAGTTAAGCATCCGACTTAGGCTCAGGTCATGATCTCACAGTTCATGAGTTCAAGCCCCGCACTGGGCTCTCCACTGTCAGCACAGAGCCCGCTTCGAATCCTCTGTCCCTCTTTCTCACTGCCCTTCACCCTGTGTGTGCACTCTCTCTCTTTCTCTCTCTCTCTCAAAAATAAACATTTTTTTTTTTTTTAATGTTACAAATGGAGAAAGAAAGGCTCAGAGAGGTTAGGCAACACGCCCAGTGTCACACAACAAATGGTGCAGCCAGCCTTGGAGCTCAGGTCTGCCTGTCTTTGCCTCCAAGCCTCCTGCCGGCTCTGCTACCGCTGTTCCACCGCGCCCTAAACCCGGGGACCAAGGGGTGGGGTGGGACACCCACCTGGCGGTGCACCACCTTGGCATGCTTGAGGATGGCAATGATGTCGCCCACCACAGTCACGCCCAGCTCATTCATGATCTCTTTGTTGAGATCCAGCAGCATGCTCTTCTGGATCCTACAGGGGAGGGTGAGTGGTGAGGCCGCCAGTGCGCCAGGATGGAAGGGCCAGCCAGCTCCCATCTCCCCCCGCCCCCGCCCCCCCCCCAGGCACCCCCCACCTCTCCCCGCCTCTCTCCGCCTCTCTCCAGGTTCAGCTCTGTCCCCTCGGGGCCCCTTACCTATTATCCACAAACATCACAGCGTAATTGACAGCAGGCCCGGGAGGAATGCCGGCTTCCTTAAAGAACTGGATCCACTCGGAAGTGGCTGAGGGGTGGACAGGGTTCATTATTCCCATTGTTCTCTCTAGAGAAGAGCAGCCGAAAAGCCACAACAGCAGCCCCAACAGCAGCAGCTCCCACAAATTAAATGCTCACCGCATGCCAAGCCCTGGCTGAGCGCTTCACGCAGACAGTGGAGCTAGGCCCGCGACAGCTCTGTGAGCTCAGCAGCATTAGGACTCCCACACTTGGCCAATGAGGACACTGAGGCAGGGAGAGGTTGGGCAGCTGGCCTCAGGCCACATCGCTAACAGGAAGCAGAGTCCCCAACCCATGTGCTGCTGTACCGCCCTTCTCCTTATAAGCTCTGCCCTGCCCTGGGATGTGACCCGCAGCGGCTGTCCCCATGCTTGGCCAGTGCCAGGTTTCAGGGAGCTGGGACTCTGCGTTCTCCGCCCTGGTCCCCATTGACAGGCCCAGCTCCAGAGGGTGACGGGATCCACAGGTAAATGGGAAGAAGGGACACAGAGCTGGCCTGTGAGCGTCAATAAAGCCCTCTCCTCACTGTAGGAGCAGCAAGTATAGGCTTTGGAGCTTGGGTTGAAATTCTGGCTCTGCCACTTCCGGGCCAAGAGACAATGGGAGGTTAACGCCTGGTGTCTCAGTTTCCTCGTCTGTGAATTTACGATAATACACTCAGTAAGTATTTATTGAGGACTGGCACAGGCCAGGTCCCATTCCAGCCACCGGGGATACCGCAAGACACAAGACAGACATCCCTTCCTTCATCGAGTTCGAATTCTAGTGATAACACTAACATCCTCAGATCACTGTGCAGACTCAATGAGAAAGTCCACATAAAGGGCCTTGAATGACACCTGGCCAGGGGACAACATCAACTCATAGCAGCTGCCATTATTAGTAGTAGTAGTATCATTATTATTATTCTATTCTACCACCATTACCCAGGCCAAGGTCAAGACCAAGGAGGCACCCACCCATGAAAGTTTATTGTCTGGAAACTTCTTTGTTGGCCTCTTGGGTGTGACTTTCAAACTAGGTGTGGCCAATGTGTGTTAGATAAGATCACTAATTCCAAAAGATTTTTTTTTTCACATTTTAACACCTCTGAAACTAAGATCCACCTCAGAATCAATGGTGTGCCATGGTTTTAACTGGTGAAACTTTTTCTCAAGGTATATAGCATGGCACCCAACAATCCATGCTATGTTAGATGAGAAGAAGTCTGCTACTGCTAGGCCCATTTTGCTTATCAGACAACTGAGCCTCGGAGTGGGGAAAGAGATTCTGGTCTTGGTGGCCATCCAGAACTCCGGCCAAGCCCAGGGACCACTCTTCTCCCAGGGAGGCCCCTGCCCACCTGGCCACAAGCCCATCTCCCCAGGACTGAGGCAGGTGAGGAGCTCATGCCCTCAGGACTCCCCTACCAGCCCAGAGAAGGGGGGCTTTTGCTGCCTTGCACAGGCACCATCCACCTGCCCAGGCATGGGGCCCTGGGTTCTGTTAGCCAAAAGCAGGCAACTTTGTCTAAATATCAAAAGGCACCACAAAATGATTCCATTTATATGAAATGGCTGGAACAGGTAAACCTCTACAGAGAACTACAGAGACAGAAAGTAGATTAGTAGGGGCGCCTGGGTGGCTCAGTCGGTTAAGCGTCCGACTTCGGCTCAGGTCATGATCTCGCTGTCTGTGGGTTCGAGCCCCGCGTCGGGCTCTGTGCTAACAGCTCAGAGCCCGGAGCCTGTTTCAGATTCTGCGTCTCCCTCTCCCTCTGCCCCTCCCCTGTTCATGCTCTGTCTCTCTGTCTCAAAAATAAATAAACATTAAAAAAAAAGAAAGAAAGAAAGAAAGTAGATTAGTAGTTTTGAGAGGCCGATGAGGAAAAGAGAGTAACTTGACTATCAGTTAATGGGTATGGGCGTTTGGGAGGAGTGATGAAAAGGTTTTGAAATTGATTGTGATGATGGTTGTATAGCTCCGTGGATAAAAACCACTGAGCGGGGGTGCCTGAGTGGTTCAGTCGGTTAAACATCCGACTCTTGATCGCAGTGTTAGGAGTTCAAGCCCCATGTTGGACTCCATGATAGGTGTGGAGCTTACTTAAAAACACAAAACCATTGAACTGTATAAAATGTGAATTGTATCTTAATTAAACTATTATTAAGGTTAGGGGGAGAGCCTGGGTGGCTCAGTCAGTTAAGTGTCTGACTCTTGAATTCGGCTCAGGTCATGATCCCAGCGTTGTGGGATCAAGCTTCACATCAGGCTCCATGCTGAGTGTGGAGCCTGCTTAAGATTTTCTTTCTCTCTCTCTCTCTCTGTCCCTCTCCCCTGCTTACACTCTCTCTAAAATACTTTTTTTATTTTTTTAATGTTTATTCATTTTTGAGAGACAGAAAGAGAGACAGAGTGTTAGTGGGGAAGGGGCAGTGAACTAGGGAGACACAGAATCTGAAGCAGGCTCCAGGCTCCCAGCTCTCCGCACAGAGCCCAAAGCAGGGCTCGAACTCACGAACCATGAGATCACGACCTGAGCCACAGTTGGACCTTTAACCAACTGAGCCACCCAGGAGCCCCTCTCTCTAAAACTAGTTTTTAAAAAATCTTATTAAGGAGGAAAAAGGTGCCACATCATTTGGGGGTAGCTAGCTGCCTGAAGCAGAAAGTCAAGGAACTGCCAACATCCCCACATCAGGCCCCCACCATCATTTTATGTCCTACTGAGGAGGAAAACATACTGCCAATAAAATGGCCATAAGCACCCCCATTTCCGAAATATTAAAGATGGGCAACAGCGTGGGTCATGGACTCAGTGAGGTATGGCTTGCTATACACACCAGGAGACATTCACTAGAATATTCACAGCAGTCTGTCTGTAACAGCCCCAACCCAGAAACAATGCAGTAGCCGCCACTCACACAGTAAATACCACACAGCAGTGCAGAGGAGAGAACCACAGCTACACACGGCAACAGAGGGGATGCTCAGATGTTGTGTGGTACAGAAGAAGCCACACACAAGAGAACACAAGGCACGATTTCGTTCCCCCAAGTTCAAAACCAAAGTCTAAAGAATAGGAATATTCTCATTGGTGGTATGACTATAAAAGGCAAGGAGAAATGATCACAAAGATGAGATAATGGTTGATTCCATCTGGAGGAGCCAGGGGGTTGTGACTGGGATGGGCTCTGGGGAGGCTGGCAACATTGTATTTCTTGGCCTGGATGGTTCCTTTTTAAAACGTTTGTATTGAACTAGAACATACACACATACAAGGGTACACATAGGTCGATAATTTTCACAAACCAACACAGGCCTGCAGACCAGCACCCAGATCCAGAAATAAAACATTTCCAACATCCCAGAAGCCACGCCCACTCCCCCCCCACCAACTCCCTGTGTAGTGGCGTCTCGAGGGCAACCACCACCTTCTAATGGTACAGATTGGTTTGGGCTGTTTCTGTGCTTTACGTAAATGGAATCGTGAAGGATGTATTCCGATGTTCGCTTCTTAATTGCTCTTCCGACGTTTTATGTACTTTTCTAGATGTACAAATCTCAAAAAATTGCAAAGCTGCCAGCTGACCTCAGTGCTTGGGCAATCCCAAAATACGGGCTTAGAGAGAATACAGAGACACAGCTCATGAGAATAATAACGGCTAACATTTGTCAAGAACCATGCCCAAGATCTGATGTGCAACAAGCTCTCTACTCCTTACAACATCCTAGGATGTAAGGAACTGTTAGTATCTCCATTTTATAGGTGAGAAAACCCAGGCGCTGCTGGACTTCATGACACAAGTTCTTTAAGGCTAGACCATGCTGTCCGGAGGCCAACACACAGAGCGGAGAGGCCCTGGCCCCGCCTCCACGTTCCTCAGGGTACAGCTGTTCCTGCCAGTGACCTGGCCCTCCCTCCCCCACCTCGTCTCCCCTCACCAAGGTCATACCTCAACAAGGACAGTGGGGAGAGGGAGCCCAGAGAGAAGACCACAGACTCACCCATAGTCACGGAGACCATTGTCTCCCTGGCCCTGGTGCTGCTCCCGGGAGCCTGGAAGACAGAACGAGGGGAGAAGGGCCCATGAGTCGCCACGGGCTGTGAGTGTACGTACGTCCCTCCCTTGCTGCCTGTCGGTCTGCCTGCCAGAGAAGCGTTCCTGGGCTGGGGGCTCACAGCCCAGGAATAGCCTGGAACAGCTGGCAGGAAGTCAGCCTGGGATAGAGCTGCCACCACAACTATCACTGCTGCCTGGGACAAGGCCCAGGGACGGCAAATGTCCGCAGCTCTGTTCCCACACACCTCAAAAGTTTCTGGCTGGGATGAGCAAGGAAAAGAAAGAAAAAGAAAACAAAAGACACCCCCGCTCAAGACTTTAACCATAACTAGTCAGCCATTCCCAAACTGCTTCCTGACAACCTACTATGCGTGTGGCACTATTCTAGGAGCTAAGGATACGGAGGGGAACAAAAACACAGAGTGTGGCATCTAGGTGGAGACTGGGGAGAGGGGAAGACAGAGAAGTAAACAGGCAGAACAGATAAGGATACGGTGAGTCAGAAAGCCTTCGGTGTCATGGAGAAAACCTGGAGGACCAGGAAGGGAGGGGCTGCAATTCTAACCAGGGGGGACAGGGGAGACCGTTCGACAGTGACACTCAGAGACCCGAAGAAGGTGGAGGAGCGAGCCACGTGGTCTTGTAGAGGAAGAGTGTTCCGGGGAAAGGGACAGCAAGTCCAGTGCCCTGAGGCAGGAGCCCATCTGGCATGTGAGGGGGGCCGCACACACGGAGCCGTTGAGACTGCGCTGCGGTGAGTGAACAGAGGGGAGGAGGGTGGGGGAGCTGAGCGCAGACGGGTGGCCCACCGCCTCTCGAGGGGCCTCGGAGGAGAAATGGGAAACCAGTGTCCACTTAGGGAAGACTGCAGGTGCCCGGAAGCTGTTAAAGACATACCAGCACCAACGGAGGAGACTTTCCCCTGAACATGAAGAGCAGGGCTGAAAGGAAACTAAAAGGGAAAAACTTCCTTGCCTGATGGGTCCACATTATCGGTCTCCAGGACCACTCGTCCCACGCTGCCCGGGCCCAAACCTCCCACTCAGCCCTCCTGTCCTTCTCCAGCCCTGCCCTCTCCTCCAGCCCCTCTGCCCTCTTCTACCCACCTCAGCCCCCGATTCTGGTCCTTCTCCCTCACCCCTTCTCGGCGTCCTCCACAGTCTGCCCCTCCCTGTCCCCATTTTGACGGTACAGGGGAGACAGTGGAAGAGTAAGGGCCCTGGAACCAGACTGCAGGGTTCAAATCTGGCTCGACCACATGCTAGCTGTGTGGTCTCAACAGGTTACTTCACTAGTCAACCTGGCGTCTTCATCTGTAAATAGGGACAGGGACGGTCCAGATGGTACTACCCTTGAAGGGCTGCTGTAAGGCCAGGCGAGTTTCTATGCACGGGGCACCTGCGGCAGTGCCTGCGCATTCCAACTGTCTAGAAGCAGTGGCTGTTCTGATCTCCCAGGGATCCCACCTTAGCCTGTCCTCTAACACCCAAGGGCTTTGCCTGCCCCCCTGGTCTTCCCACAGCAGGTCACCTGGGCCCAGAATGCTTTCTTATCCTGTCCTCCTGGCAAGCTCTCCTTCACTCTGCTGGCCTGGCCACCTGCTTTGTGAAGCTCTCCTGAAGTCACCAGATGTGAGACTCTCTCCTCTACCTCCAGCGAGGGTTCATCCTGACCACCTCTGGCTTTGGTCGCATGTCTTATTGATGAACGTGACCACAGACATCACTCTGCCCCGTACCTGACTCCTAAGATCTACTTTCCCCTCTGGATTTTGCCACTGGCCAAAGACCGCACAACCAGCATCTCTCAAAGAGCAGGGCATGGCAAGGGTTCGATATGTCAGACAGGAAAACAAATCTCACGTACTGAGCACTGACTATGCACCAGGACCGGAGCCAGGCATCGTGTCGACACCTCACAACCTCCTCATGACTGAGCACTATTATTAGCCCCATCTTAATCGATGAAAAAAAACCGACTCGTCGAGGTACAGTCATTTACCAAATGGCACATCTAGCAAGTGACTTTACTGGGATTTGAAAACAAGTTCTCCCGGATTCCAGGGCCCATTCAGTAGCTCTTGTTGAATGTTTCCTCGGCAGGCACTGAATATACACAGCTCAGTGTCTCCCCACAACCACCTGGGGAACAAAGTTAAAATGATCCCCATGTTTGTTTGTTTGAACGTTTTTTATTTTTGAGAGAGAGAGAGAGAGAGCGCAAGCAGTGGAGGGGCAGAGAGGGGGAGAGAGAATCCCAAGCAGGCTCTATACCATCAGCGCAGAGCCCGATGCGGGGCTCGAACCCATGAACCACGAGATCATGACCTGAGCTGAAATCTGGAATCGGACGCTTACCCCACTGAGCCACCCAGGCGCCCCTAAAACGATCCCCACGTTACAAACGAGAGTGGCAGGTCCGGGATCACACAGCAAATAACTATAAGCCAGGACTTGAACCCAAGTCAGTCCAATGACTATGATTTAACACTGGTTGAGCGATTACTACAAGCCAGGCACTGTGCTCAGTCTTGGCAAGGTTCTAGTTAATGCTTACCAGAAGCCTCTGAGTACTGGTATCCTCTCCCTACAGCTGCAGAGGTCACCCTGCTGGGCTCAATTGCCTCTCTCCTTCATTAAAAGCCCATCTCCAGCGCTGACTTTCTGAACAGTGAAAATTGGAACATTAAGAATAATAGAAAATGACAATTCCCCAAACTCAAGAAATTACCATGTATCAGACTCCCTTGCTAAGCCCTTTTTTAAAAGGCTTGGACCTAAATCCTTTTACCATTTCTGAACCCTGACCTTGGGGCAAGTGGCTGAACCTTTCTGGATCTCACTTCCCCTCAGCTCTAAAACAAGAAGGATAGGAGTATCTATTCTTACAGTGGTTAGAAGGATGAAGCAAGTTCATAAACACCAAGTGCTTACAACAACGCTTGGCAGGAGATAAGTGCTATGTACATATACATTAAATAAATGCACCTTCGGTGAGCTAGAGAAAGGGTAGGACAGTCACTGACTTTTGTCAGCCCCGTGCCAAATGCAAGTGAAGAACAGAGTATAACTTGATAGGGTCCGTGGCATTGTGGAATCGCAAAGCACAGGTTATTTCAATCTCTTTCAGCTTCTGTCTACAATTTAATAGACTATTCTACTTCCGCTGCATTTTAGGTTAAGTTTTCCTTCTTTTCACAGCCAGCAATGCTGGTTTTCCATTAGTACAGCAATGCAAAATGTCCATCTCAAGTGAACTGACTGGAGGAAAATGCATTAGTGGTTTTAAAAAAAAAGAAAAACTTAAATCTAGGAGATCCGGCAAAATTGGTCAAATAGGAAGCGGCAGGACGTCGATTTGCCCAATTCCAGATTCCAGTTTTTCCTATTGCTGTCTCTGGGCTTCCTCCAACCCTTTACTCCCTTGCAAGTCCCAGCTACACCGGTAACTCTCAGAGTCATTATTATCATAGTCCCAATACATGGAGCTCTTACTCAATACTGTACGAAGCCCTGTGTTAAGGGATTCACATGCACATTTCATTAGCATCCTCACAACGACTCTATGATATTGGTACTATTAGCCCTCGTTCTGCAGATAAGGAAAATGAGGTTCAGAGAGGTTAAGGCACAGGCTCACTGCCACAAAGCTGAGCTGGGACTTGAACCGAAATCTACCGGCCTCCAATTTCATGCCCCCACACCCAGATCTTCCATGCCAAGCGCAAACATTTTCATCAGTACAGTACTAACAAAAGTATAGTACGAAGTGTGCAGTGTGCTAGGCGCTGAACTAGGGTCTCCAACATGCACGAGCTGAGCTCTCACTCCAACCCAGAGGGAGGATGCTATGCCAGATTCTGGCCCCCATTCTACAGAGGAGGAAACTGAGGTTCAGAGAAAGAAGTCGTTTGTCCGGGCCGCACAGCGACGCCGAGAATGTCTCCAGAACCAGAACGCCATCCATCCCTTCCGCATCCGGCCCAGTCCCACCACCCATGGCCCGCGCCTCACCTGACCCTCCTTGCCCGCGCCCACTCGCGCCGCCCGCCCTCCCTCCCTGGCGGCGCCAACTGTCAGACCCTCCTCCCTCGGCCCGGCTGCCCGCCCCGGAAGCACCGCCCCCATCGCCGGAAGCCGGACCGACCGACCGCGGCCGCTCTAGCCCACCGGGCCGCCACCAGCGAGAGCGTGGCCGCAACCGTCACGTGACCTCCCACGGTCTCCCAGGCGCTTCGCTCCGCCCCGCTCTAGCGAGGAGCGCAGCCAATGAGACAGGCACATGCCTAGCCCCCGCTAGCCCGCAGTCTTGCCGGAGTGCGCCTGTGCGAGGCGGGGGTGGCCGGGCGGGGCTCCAGCCGGCCAGGTGCGTGCGGGGCTGGGTCCCGGAGTGGGAGACGCGGAGTGCAGGTACTGTGCGATCTGGGGGCGCGGCGCCTCTGTTAGCCTTTTCATGTTGTCCTTCCCGCCGTAATTCATTTCTTCCCTTTTGTCATCCAGTGCCCCTTTATGTAGCCATTCCTCCCCTTGTGTCGCGCCCCGGTTAAATCGTCACCACCCCGCTTCTGTCGGCGTCACCCTCCTTATGTCGCTGTCAGCCGCCTTAATTCGCTTTCGTTCTAAGTCCCTATTGCCACCCTACGTTGCAGTCTTCCCCCTTTAAGTCACCATTGCTTTCCGTCACCTGCTCTCTTCTTTTGTTGCTATTTTTCTTTTATGAAGTCCTCACTGAAGTCGTCATCATACCCCCATGTCACCTTCACACGCCTCGTGTCACCATCTCCTTAAATCGCAGTCACCCTTCCCTTGTGTCATGTTCACTCCATTCCTCCCATGTCACCTTTGCTTCCTAACAGTCACCGTCCATGCCTCATGCTTCTAGTTTTCCCGATAAGGAGCCACTCTGCCTTCCAGTTGTTTCTCTTGCCTCCGTGTTGCCGTCATTTCTCCGTGTCACCTCTCACATACTCACCACCGTATGGGCTAGAGTCCCATCCTGGCGTGTGCCAGAATCCCAGCTCCACCGCTAAACCTTGGGTAACCTTGACCACCTGATCACACCTTTGCAATCTCAGCTTCCTCATCTGTAAAACGCACACAAGGACACCTACATCGAGGACGATTATGAGGATTCTGCAAATTTATTCTTGTGATATGCTCATCCTGATGTGGAGATTTGGACTAATAATGTTATTAACCATGTCACCCTCACCCTCACGCGGTCCCCTTCATCACCTCTTCATTGTCACCTCCCCCCCTCCCCTCGGGTGCCCTCATCATTCCCATGGTGTCGGTACACTCCCTGTGTCATGATACCCTCTGCCATGGCAACCACCCACGCCACCCCACGTCACAGTCTCCATGTTGTCATCTCTGCCACGTCACCACACCTGAGGGGGTGGCCCATCGGCCATCACAAACCTTGCTTGGGTAAATACTTAATCCCTATTTCTGCCTTGTTGGATTGAGTGATCTGCCACCCCCAAAATGAGAGCATTGAGCCGACGCTGTAGTGGGAATCCAGGAGTAGTGTGGGGTGGGGGGAGACTAGCTAGCTTAGACCCAGGTTCCCTTGACTTTTAGAATCGGGGGTACAGAGAGATGAGGCAGGTCCCGGCACACCTCAGTCCAACCTCAGCGACCCTGAATGCCTAGGTAGAGAGGTAAGTATCTTATTCACTCGACTTGCCTTGGGGAGGCAGTGTGAGACAGTGGTTAGCAATGTGTGCCTGGGGGCTGGAACGCTGGTTCCAATCTTGGTTCTAGCACTTAGTACTTAAAAAGTTGCATGGCTTTGAGCAGGTGGCTTAACATCCCTGTGCCTCAGTTGCTGCATCTGCAATATGGCAATAAAAACACAAGGTATTCATTCAACAAATATTTATCAAGCATGTTCTACATGCCCAATACTGTGCTAGGCATGGTGGGACACATCAGTGAACAAAACAGACAAGAGATCCCTGCACCCATGAAGTTTCTATTCTAGCAAGGGTCAAAGACAAGCAGACAGGTAAGTGGATTCTATGATGTGTTAGAAGAAGGGGGAAGAAAAAAGAAGAGGGATGGGAATGCATGGTAAGGGTTATAGTTTCAAATAAGGTGGTCAGGAAAGGTCTTCTGAGATGGTATATTTGAACAAAGACGTGAAGGAGAGGAGAGAGTGACGAGGCTCTACGGGGAAGAGCGTTGTAGGCAGAGAGAACAGCACATGCAAAGGGCCTGAGGTGGGGACACACGTAGAATACTTAAGGAATAGCAAAGAGGCCAGTGAGGGAGGAGAGGGGTGGGGATGAAGCCAGAGGAGTGAGGCGGCAGATCATCTGGATGTCATGGGCCGTGGACAAGACTTTGGCTTTACTCTGAGTGAGACGGGAGCCCATGGGAGGATTTGGAGAAGAGAGACTCAATCTGATGTGACACGATGTGACATGAAACGGCAGCAGCAGCAGCTCCAGAACTTCGACCAAGGATGGATCGGCCAGAGCAGCCTGGCCAGAAGGAGCACCGGAGCTGTCTGCTTAAAGCTGCACTCACATATCCTTTATATTTGGAGAAAGCTTCCGACGTCCCCCTCAAAGACCGGGAGGGAGAGGAGATGTTGCTAGAGTGTCTGCGAAGCCAGTGCCACCTCTTGGTTCACGTGCTGCTGGGGTTGGTGGGGAGGGGTGGCGGACAGCCACGGATCTACAGATGATGAACAACAGGAGAGGCGGCTGTCTACACCTGGGGCCCCGAGGCAGCTCAGGGTCAAATCCTGGCTCCACTGTTTCTTGGCTGTGTCCTTTTGCGCCAATGACTTAACCTCTCTGGGTCTTTAGTTTCCTCATCCATCACATGGGGCTGAGGAAAGGGCTAATTCGGTGAGAAACTGAATACGTAAAGTGCTTCCAGCAGCGCTCGGTTCAGTAACAAGGGGCCCTGCCCTCTCACCCCACTTCCTGCCCTCCCTCCGGGTGGCAAGGAAAAGACATTCTGCCTGTATGTTACATTCATGAATCGGTTTCCGACATCGTGGTATCCTGGAACAGAACTGAGCCCCGGGTTCGAACTCCATACCGACAGACTTGAGATTGTACAACCCGAGCAGAGTTTTCCCTGAACCCTACTGCCTCATCCGAAATGGGGAGAACAGTGCCTTGCCCCCAGATGTGCGGTGGTGTTACTTTTGAACTGAGACATCAGCCACTTTCTCTCTCTCTCTCTCTCTTTTTTTTTTTTTTTAATATTTATTTTGAGAGAGAGAACGAGCAGGGGAGGGGCAGAGAGAGAATCCCAAGCAGGCTCCAAGCCACCAGCGCACAGCCCAATGTGGGGCTCGATCTCACGAACAGTGAGCCGAAATCAAGAGTTGGACGCTTAACCGACTGAATCACCCAGGCACCCCTAACACTTAGTGGTTTTTTTCTTTTAAGTAAGCGCTCCGCCCAACGCGGGGCTTGAACTCATGACCCTGAGATCAAGGGTCGAATGCTCTACCGAATAAGCCAGGCACCCCCATCCACCATTTTCAATTGTGAGGCTATTATGTCCCTCCCCTACTTGTTTTTCTCCAAGGCACATACTATATGCTTCATGCGTCTATCTATTGTCTCACTCCCCCAAAAGAATGTCCTCTTTACTAGGATTTTGTTTTTTTCTGTTTTGTGCTATCTTTCCAGTTTCTACACAGGCCTTATCAGTGAGTAGTCACTGAATACTAGTTGAATGACTAGATGAATGAACTGATACCTACTGTCCCTGTGTTGGGTGGCAATGGGCACACTGCAGCGACTGAGACGGCCCAGCGCTGCCCTCATGGGTTTCATAGTCCAGTGGGAGAAACAAACCCATCACCAGGCCGTGACAGCACAGAGCGGTCAGGGCTGGGGCTGGGGAAACAGAAAGGTCATGTGGGATGGAGAAGCCCAGGGACTGTTGGAACCCAAAGTGGAGGGTGGTTCTGGACCAGCCCGGGAGTCAGGGAGGACTTCCTAGGGGAGGTGGCACATGAGCTGGTAGGAATGAGCAACAGGAAGAGGAGAGAAAGGTGTGCTGGGCAGGAGGAGCAGCTGTGGGAGTGTTTGGTGGTAAAAGTGTGGTTTCAGTTCAGGGAACTGAAAGATATTAAATACGGATGGGACATAAATGAGACAGTAAACCAAAGAGGTTATTAAGGGGAGATCATTCAGGGCTCTGGGAAGCACAGTGAGGAGCTGAGACTTTGTCCTGAGGATGCCAGGGGGTGGTGGGGGGCATAGGTTTTTGAGCGGGAAAGGAACAATTTTCCATTCAGATGGGGGGGGACTAAAAGGGTTGGATAGAGATTGGGAACCAAGGGAGGTGGCGGGAGTGGGGATCCCAGTGGGAGTGGGATCCCTCGATCCCAGAGGGCAGGTCGAGGCTGTGGAGGGGAGAAAAAGGGTGTGTGTGGGAGAGACCTTCAGGATGCCAAGTGGACAAGCTGTGGAGGGTCCAGGACGATGCCCAGGACTCCAGGGGAGTCAGGGCGGTGGGGGGGGGGGGAGGGGTGCTTTCTGAAAGAAGTGACACATAGGCTGAGACCCATAGGATGAATAGGATAGTGTCCTTGAAATGGGGACCCAGAAGAGCAGCAGGTTTGGGAGAGATGCTAAGGACAGTTGAGGACATGGTGGGCGCGAGGGGCTTGGGGACCCCTGGAGAGAAACATCTAGGAGGCCAGGGAGCTTCCAAAGCTGAAATTCAGGCATGAAGTGAGAGCTGGAGACAGCTTTGGGCCCTAGAGGACATGGTAAGAAGTTTGCCCTTGGCCCTGAGGGCAGTGGGGAGCCACAGAACGGTTTTGAGCAGGGATGAGACAGCTTAGATTTTTGAGTTCCAACTCAGAAATATTCACCAATCATGATGTATTTTGTTGTTTTTTACCCATTTGTTTTTCAGACCAAGCATCTTCTCTCCCTAGGAAGGGCACCTTCTAAAGGTCCTTTGAAATAAAGGTTCTACTGCTCAAAACAAAACAAAACAAAGTTTACAAAACCAGTGCTCTGTTCCGTTTTCTGTAGACTTGACCTCAGGCGATTGTTCAGTCCGAAGGGGTCTGCACAATCAAGTGAAAATCAGCTCCTTCAAACACAAGAACGTTTCTGTTTTGAACCATATGGAAGGCCCATAGGTTTGTAAATGTTTCCTGGGGTGTAGTCTGGTGCTTCAGCAGCCAACTGGCCCTGCACCCTCCTTTGCCCTCTCAGGTGGCTTGAATCAAACTTAAACTGAATTTTACTCTCAGGCTGAAAGGCTGTAATCTGCACCCACCCATCTGCTCTGGGCTTAGAGCACAAGCTGGTTATCATTGTGTATAAAAAAATGTCACTGGGTCTAGAGAGACCCCTGTGAACATCTTTTTTCAAAGGTTTCCATTCTACCCCATTTCTTCTGTTGCCAACAAACATTTATTGAGTGGTTGTGATGTGCTGGGCACAGACTTAGCTTTTTAAGGGACACATAAGTCTATCTGTGCTAAAAGTGTGTACAGAGTACTAGGGGATACACAGATGTCACCAAGAAGCTTGTTTGGGGGTATTTTGCTATGCTGCCTGTCTCCCATGGATGGGTTCATTGACAGATGTGAGGTTGGTATATTTGTTTCCCCATTGGTCTGAGGAGGAAAGTAAAGCTCCGAGAAGGGAGTCTTGGTTCCCAGGAATACATGGCTAAGCTCTGAACCCAGGGCGGTAGGACTCTGAGACCCACCCCTTAAACCATTCAGAGTTCACCAAGCCTCCACCCCCTAGATGAGTATGAGATGATCCCCCACCCTTTCTTGTTTTTTGTTTTTTTTTTTTTTTAAGTTTACTTATTTATTTTGAGAGAGAGTGCATGCACACATGCGTGCAAGCTGGGGAGGGGCAGAGAGAGGGGACAGAGGATCCAAAGCAGACTCTGCATTGACAGCACAGAGCCCGATGCAGAGCTCAGACTCACAAACCATGAGATCGTGACCTGAGCCAAAGTCAGACGTTCAACCGACTGAGCCACCCATGAGTTGTGCCCCATGAGACGATCCCCATTCTGTAGATGGGCCAGCAAGGCTCAGAGAGGTAAAGCCCCATGCCTGAGGTCACTCAGTAAGAGTGACAAGTGGGATTTGAACCCTAGACTCTGCAACGTAAAACACTGGTATGGAGGAGGGATCAAATCTCCTGCCCCCACCCAAGGGAGGGGTGTTCAGGGAGCTGTGACCCAGCACGTGTCTCCGAAACCCAGTGGGTTTTGCTTCCTCCTTTTCTGTGGGCTGTAGTATCACACTCCAAGGCAGGCAGGGCACAAGCCAAGGGACCAGGGATATCCTCTGGGCTGGGAGGGGCACCCTTGCAGACAGAGGTACATCCCATGACCAAGGAAGCAGAGCATAAGGATCAACCTGGGCATTGCCCAGGGACCCCGTAGGGGTTCTGGGTTACTGGCAACACAGGAACTGAGCCAAGCTGAGGAAAATGCCCAGCACCTGCCAGCCTAGCTCTGTCAGTCTAGCTGTCTGCTCCCACCTTTGATCTCACCCTGCCCTGCGTCCCCTTCCTCCCAGGGATTGGGATAGGGATGCTGGATACTTAATCCAGCTAAAGCTTTTTTTTTTTTTTTTTTGGAGACTGTGATATGGAGGAAAGGGCACTCAAGCTAAGAGCTTGAGCCTCATAATTTAATTTCCACACAAGCCCTATGCATTTAAAAAATTAAGTGGTCACTAAAGCCCTACAATAAAAAGCATCTTGTCTTGGGGGTGGCAGGGGGAAAATGGTGCCTTTTTTCTTTTTCTTTTTTTTTTTGTCAGGAGCCTTGACACAATCACATTTATTGAGAACCTCTCACGTGTCCATTCTATACACTTGAGAGGTATTAATCCCTTTAGTTCAAAGGAGCCCCTTCTCAAATTGTGTATGTTCAGAACACACAACACGCAGTGTTATGTATTCATTCGTTCGTTCGTTCGTTCATTTCATTTCTTTCTGGCCTTTTCCCAAGTTGACCTTCCCCAGATCAGCTATTGGGGCACTATCCGTGGCAGTTGTTTGGGCCCAAACCCCTGGCTGTACCACACACACACACACACACACACACACACACACACACACACACACACAGGTCTGTTCCCCACACAGCCAGAGGGAGCCTGCAAACACACGAATGAGTTTCCTGTGGCTGCTATCACACGTTACCACAAATTGAGTGGCTTAAGACAACCAAAATGTATTCTCACCATTCTGGAGGCCAGACATCCAAACTCAAGGTGTTGACGGGGCCAACACCCCCCTTGAGGCTCTAGGGGAGATTCTCGTGACTCCAGGCATACCTGGGTTTGTGGGCATATCTCAGCAATCTCGGCATCCCTGGTCACGTGGTCTCCTCTGTCTCTTCTCTTCCTGTCTCTTAAAGACACTTGTCATTGGATTTAGAGCCCACCCATATAATCCAGGATGATGTCATCTCAACATCCTTAATGACCTCTGCAAAGACCCTTTTTCCAACTAAGGTCACATTCACAAGTCCTGGAGATTATGGCCATATTGGACATATCTTTTTTGAGGCCAGCAGTCAACCAACTACAACACCCTAGGCAGATCATGTCTGTTCTCTGCTCAGAGCCTACCCATGGCCCCGACCTTCTCACCACAATCCAGGCAGCCCTGCACAATCTGGCCCTGTCACCCCTCTGACTGTTCTCTCCTCCTCATAGCCCACCCCACTACAGACACACTGGCCTTGTTCTTCCCAGTACACATCAAGCACACTCCTGCCTCTGGGCCTTTGCACTGGCTATTCCCTCTGCTTGACACACTCTCTAAGAAGTCCATGTAGCTCCTTCCCTCCCCTCCTTGAAGTTTTTTCCAGGTATCCCCTTCTCAGTGAGGCTTTTCCTGACAATCCCAACTCCTCCCCCCCACCCCGTCCCACTTCCCTGATTCTCTGTGGCATGTATTACCTTCTAACATAATTTACTTATTTTTGTATCTGTCTTCCCTGGTGTCTGTTTTGTTCACAGTGGTATTTCCAGTGCCTCAAACAATAGCTGGTACATAGCTACTCAGTAAGTATGTGTAAAATCAACGAACAGCCTTATGAAAAGTAGGTACTATTCTCACCATGCCCATCTTACAGATGGGAAAACTAAGGCACAGATTCATTGTCACTTCTCAAGGTCAAACAGTCACAAGAGCACTGAGGATCCTATTCAAGTCAGGCATCTGGCTCTGGAATCCACAGTATTACCTGCCTTATAGTCTAATACAGTCTAACCTACCTCTCCATTTTATTTATTTATTTATTTATTTATTTATTTATTTATTTATTTATTGAGAGCGAGTAAGCACAAATGTGAGCAGGGGAGGAGCAGAGGCAGAGGGAGCAGAGCCCAACCCTGAGATCATGACGAACCAATATCAAGAATCAGACTCTAAATCAACCGACCAAGCCACCTGGGCACCCTACTAGTTTTTTGGTTGCTTTTTTTTTTTTTTTTAAACACCTTAAGTGTATTTTTTTAAGTTTATTTATTTTGAGACAGAGAGGGAGACAGAATCCCAAGCAGGCTCCACCTCATGAATGCAGCACTCAATCTCCTGAACCATGAGATCATGACCTGAGCCACAATCGAGAATTGGCCACTTAACCAACAGAGCCACCCAGTTGCTCCTTAGGTGTATTTTGATAAAAATATAGCAGAAATTAAAAGTAAACCCTTTATTTCAGACCTGTAATCACCATACAAGTTGAAAGCCAAAATGCCACTAATAATCTGAATGAAGTGCATGCTAGTTTCTACCTATTTTTTGGTGTATTAATGGCCATTCCAATTCTCGGCCTCATTGTGCCCAGTCCCATGCCTCGCACCTCCGTGCCCAACCTCTCCCCCAGTTTTTTGTTCACTTTATTTTCCCTAATTTTACATCGCTTGCGGTTCCAACCCCATATTTTGTTGTTGTTGTTTTAGAGTTATCTACATCCAAAGTGGGGCTCAAACCCACAATCCCGAGACTAAGAGTCACAGGCTCTACTGGCTGAGCCAGCCAGGCGCCCCTCAACCCCGTGTTCTTCAATAAAACCTTTCTCACCAAGGCTTTTGCAAATAAATAAAAGGCAAATGTTTCCTGCCCCAAGCCTCCCCTCGCCCACCTGGCAACCCTGCGGTCAGCCACCTCTAAGATTGTTTTCTGCTGCTTCTGGTGACCTCTGAAGTTCCAAATAACCTTGGTCTGTTACCATTTCTTGCTGGATCCATTTGGCCCATCCCCATTTGTCTCCCTGCTATGAGAGGAGGGGCTCTAGCTGTGCTCAGCCCTTGCCAATCTGGGATCTGACGTTGTGGGTGAAGGGGTTTCCAAATTATCCTTTCACGTGTAGGCTGGATCTTCCGGTAACGCGGAAGGGGGGCGGGGGGGAACCTAGCTCCCTTTTGCAATTTTCTTCTTTCCTTCTTTTTTAAAATCTCAGTAATGCGTGCCGTGGGACGCAACCCCTGTGTTGGCTTTATAATTATTTCTTAATCTGCACAGAGATTTTTTTTTCCCTCTACTTTTCTGTAAGTCGCTTATATTGCACAATTTTTAAAAAGAAAATAGGCGTACAATAAAAAGCAATCCTCACCCACCCCAAATGCCACTCGAGGCAACCCCTTCTGACGTTGTCGCATCTCTCAGTGATCATCCTTTTCTGCATCCATCTGTTGACTTCTTGCGCGGACGGAGGGGAGGGCGCCCCGCCCCTGTTGTACTGGGAAAGGTGGGCGGGGAGGGGTTCTTCAATTCTTTTCGTCAGCGGTGGTCTTAAATCCTGCTTGGGAAAAAGGAGATGGGAAATGGGAAATCTTGCTTAATCTTCCAGCCGGAGCCTGGATTTCCGAAACAAAATTTTTAAAATCCCTATCAAAATATCAGTTGGCTTTTTTTAAAGAAATTAAATAGTTATCCAAACAGACTCCAACAGAAAACCCACAGTCTCCTTCCACCACCCCGCTCATCCCCCCCTTCCCAACCCCATAGCTTGAGTTGTGCCTTCTGATTTTATTCGCTGCCTCTGAAAATCATATTATTCAACCTTGATCGCTCCACTTTATTTTATAAGGCTTTTAAAATTTTTTGAGTATAATTGACATTTTATACGGGTTTTTTTTTTTTTAACAATTTTATTTATTTTTGACTAGGTAATACATGCCCATGATACAAAAATTCACAAGGTTTGTAGACAAGATGCGGGGTTTCTTTTTCTCTTTACCTGTACCCTCCCTACCCCACCCCGGGGCTCTGGGGGATATGGGTGGCAAAGCCCATCCCCCAGCCAAGTACTCTCCGCACCCCGGCCAGGTTGGCGGGACCGTATCTGGGGGACCGGAGCCCCCCTTCTCCCTGCGGTGAGCCGGGGCGGCCTGCGCACTGCGCAGACTCCCCGCTGCAGTGGGCGGAGCCCCGTCTGGCCCCGCCCCCTCCTTCCTCCCGCCCCTGCTTAGCCTGTTGGGGCAGAAGCTGGGGCCCCGCGGAGGTAGCAGCTGCCGCCTGCGGAGTGAGTCCCCTCCGGGGTAAGGTGGCGGAGGATGGCTCGGGGGATGGGCTGGGGGCTGGCGGTGAGGCCCCGAGGGTTCCGGGCTCCCGGCTTGAGCTGTCTGGTGGGTACCTAATGGTGATGGCAGAGGAGCCACCTGGAAAATGCTCCCTGGGTGGTCTTCGGGCTGCGAGAAGCCAGGCAAAGATTTGGGGCTTCACTGACCCCATCCGGAGTGGTCTTCTTGGGAATGTCTATATTAGAGCTCAGAGAAGGGAAGATGCTAATAGGGAGCGTAATAATGAGGAGCAGGATGGGCGCTAAGGGGGAGGGGGCAGGGTGGGCGCTAAGGGGGACAGTGTAGGCACCATGGAATGATGGGAAGAAAGCAAGGCGTTAGACTTTGAGGGATTTCGAAAACCCTGCTGACCAGCGGTCAGCTTCCTCCTTTTGGGGTGGCGGGCCCCATGCCAGTGATCCCGTGCTTACAGACAAGGAGACCCAATGGATCCCGTGAGCCCGACACTACTCTGCTTTCCGTGATGTTCCCCCAAAGCCCGGAAACCCCACCACAGTGCCAGCTTTTGTTCCCCACAGTTTGGAGACCCTGACACACCCACTTGCCCCGCCTGGGCTCCACATATCCCCTGGCTGCCTGGCAAGATGAAGCCTAAGCTGATGTACCAGGAGGTAGGTGGATCTGGGGCCCCGTGGGGTGGGGCTGGGTGCAGTGGAGGGCAGAGACCCTGCCAAGCTGCCCTGTCACCCCCCTACCATACCCATTCCCCAGCTAAAGGTGCCTGCTGAGGAGCCCGCCAATGAGCTGCCCATGAATGAGATTGAGGCTTGGAAGGCTGCGGAGAAGGTAGGAGCCCGCCACCACCCTCACCCTGTCTCAGGTGTGGGCTGGGCTGGTCGCCTTGGGCTGGCTGATGGCCTCCTCTTCCCCACAGAAAGCTCGTTGGGTCCTGCTGGTCCTCATCCTGGCGGTCGTGGGCTTCGGAGCCCTGATGACTCAGCTGTTTCTATGGGAATACGGCGACTTGCATCTCTTCGGGCCCAACCAGCGCCCAGCCCCCTGCTACGACCCCTGCGAGTAAGTTGAGGCGGGGGAGGGGTCTCGGGCAGTGGGGGGAAAGAGCCCTGCTAGGACCCGGAGGCTTACACATTGAGCAGGGACTGCCCTGAGCCACAGCCGGTGCCTGGGACAGGGGGAGGTGATCTGATCGCAGACTCCCAAATGCACCGTCACAGGGCCTTTCCTCCATCCCCCACCCCTCCCCCCAACACTGTTCCCATGACAGCCACAGCATCATTTTCTGTCCGTGTCTGTGAGCAAACCAGCACACACACAGACACACGCACGGCATCTTCCGACACATGTGTGGACAGACACACACACGCACAAATAGCCGCATGCGCAGCCTGCCTTCCACTCGTCTAGACGAACAAATGCACAGACGCACAGAATCGTGAGTACAGGCACACACAAATATCCTCCGTGGACGGACAGGGGAGCACTCATGTTCCAGCCGGTTGTCTCTGGCCCCCTGTGGCTGATACCACCCCCCACCCCCCAGAGCAGTGCTGGTGGAGAGCATTCCAGAGGGCCTGGACTTCCCCAATGCCTCCACGAGCAACCCATCCACCAGCCAGGCCTGGCTGGGCCTGCTCGCCGGTGCCCACAGCAGTCTGGACATCGCCTCTTTCTACTGGACTCTCACCAACAATGACACCCACACTCAGGAGCCCTCTGCCCAGCAGGTACCTGGCAACATGGGCCCTGGCTGGCAGCAGGGGCGGTGGGAGCCATTGGGGGGAGGTGGGGGGGAGTGAAGGGGGTTCCCCTGCAGCCCAGGAGACAGATGGGCACGTCTCACACAGTGGGTTGGACACAGGTGATTGAAAGCAACTGTCTTCACATGGCGCTCTGGACTGGGGGCGTTTGTCACGGTCATCTGGAGGCCTCTGAAGGTCAGGGTGTGGGTCTGGTTACCAGGGATTAGGCTGACAGCAGTTGCTCGCCCAGACCCTGTCACACAATGAAATGGAAGAGTAGGTAACAGCCCAGCCTCAAGCCAGCCTGCCGCCTCCCAGCCATGTGACCTTGGGCAGGTCACTGCCGCTCTCAGGCCTCAGCTTCCACATCTATAGAATGGGGCCAATAGCTAGCACTTGCCGCTTACAAGAATAAATCCATGCAGATTCCAGCACGGTCTCTGACAACCATCGCCCCCCCCATCAGCGTTTGCTTTATATCCTTGTCAAGGTCTACAGACACACTTAAAAAACATAAAACCTCAAGATGTGAAAAGGACCAGCCTGGGCAGGTAACCCCTTCCTTGAAAGACACACTGACTTGGTCCCTTCTTGTTTTCCTCCCCCTGCTGCCTCTTTTTGTCAGAAGCGGGCTTAACATTTATTAAAATTGCGGGGCTCCTCAAGCACTGCCCGAAAACATAATCACAGAAGTTAAAAATGATTGGAGTGCTCCCTCCCCGCCGGCTCCCCCTGGAGTGGTTCAAAGCACAAAGCACAGACTTAGGAGGCAGGTGACCTGGGTTCAGATCCCACTTCACCACTGAGTTCTCCGATGCCAGCTTTCTCCTCCGCACCTCCGGGATTTTACTCAGACCTGCCTCATCAGTGAGAGCAGTGAGGAGTCTGTGAGTTCAGATGTGAAGGGGCTTAGGGTGGGGCCTGGCTCACAGTAGGAACCAGGGAATCCTTGGCTGTGGTTCTTACAGTTTTTGGCACCATTGGGCCTCACCCTATACCTTCCTGGATCCCCAGCCCGTGCCGTGCCCCCAACATCTGAGAGGGTGCATGGAGGCCCCTGTGCTGCCAAGCTTTGATGCTTCCAAGGCAAGATCTTGGGGAAGTCCCTGGAAGGACAGGACTGGCAGGGAGGCCCTGGTGTGGCCCAGAGCACCAGTAATTAACCAGATGAAAGGTTTTCATAGCTTAGCCTGTAAAGCCATCTCTCCGTGTCCCGGCTAATGGAAAGCCTGTTCGGTCCTGATCACAAATTGAAATGCAAAATCAAGACGGCCTTTTTTGGGGGGTGCCGCATGGGGTGGGAGAGCTGGCGGGCCCAGCCTCTCAGAGGCTCTCCCCTCCCTACAGGGTGAGGAGGTCCTCCGGCAGCTACAGGCCCTGGCACCTCAAGGCGTGAAGGTCCGCATCGCCGTGAGCAAGCCCAACGGGCCCCAGCCGCAGGCTGACCTGCAGACCCTGCTGCAAAGTGGTGAGCCAAGGGGCAGCCGTGGGGGGTGCCGGGCCAGGGGCCATCCGAGCCGGCTCCCGACAGCCTGTCTGCCCCAGGTGCCCAGGTCCGCATGGTGGATATGCAGAAGCTGACCCATGGCGTCCTGCACACCAAGTTCTGGGTGGTGGACCAGACCCACTTCTACATCGGCAGCGCCAACATGGACTGGCGCTCCCTGACCCAGGTCTGCCTGCACCCTGCCCTCCCACCCTTCCCGGCCTCTCCCCGCTCCCACAGGGCGCCCGGCCTCCAACCACACCCCTCTTCCATCCCAGCATCTTCTGTGTCCAGTCTCTGCAATGGCTTCCTTCCTACCTCCTACCAGGCCTCCCTAAACGTCCCCAAATCCAGCCCAGCCCTCACTGCCTTCCCCCCCGCCCGCGGAAGCCTGGGGTTTCCTCTGATCCCCGATGACAGCTGCCAGCCCTTCTGCATTCAAGGCCCTGTCCACCGATTTGCCCTTCATTATTCATTCCCTGAGTGCCTGCTCTAAGCCCAGGCCTGTCCTGGGAGATACTAGGAACGTGGTGGTAAGCAATGGACCTCTGGGAACTGTCAGTCCAGTGCAGAGGCAGGCTGGTCACCAGGCAGTGCGGCAGCCCAGAGGGCCAGGGCCAGGATGGGGGACCCAGTCTGGAGTATCAGCGAAAGTCTTCCAAAGGAGGTGACAGCTAATATGATAGCTGAAAGATCTGTAAGAGTTAGCGTGAGACGGGAAAGAAAGTACGGCTTAGGCAATGATCCTTTATTTCCTCAGCAAATAACTCCCAAGCCCCTAACAGCACCAGCTCTGGGGGAGATGCTGAAGATACAGCCGTGGCTGAGACATCCCTGGTGGCTGTCTTCCCAGTCCAGCGTCACTAGAGAGAAAAATGAGGGAAATCCAAGGGACCGTGAAAGCCCAGAGGAATGCCCGACACAGTCTGGGCAGTCAAGAGAGGGTTCCTGGAGGAGGAGGCTGTCAGCCGAGCCCTAAGAATGAGTAGGAGCTGGTTCTGTGGAGGGTAGAAACAAAAGCATGGGCAAAAGTTTGGGAAACCTGGCACTTCAGAATAACCAAAGGATTTTTGCCAGAACTTGACGAGTTCTTAGGCTTGAGTCAAATCCACGCCCACCTTAGGACTTTAGTCCTGGTGGTGGCGGCGGGGCTGGGGACGGAGGGGCAGAAAGATGGGGAGGTTGAGAGGCAAGGGGCAGGAAGGAAGGCTGAGGGGGGTGGAAGAGGGGGCTGTGAGTGTTCATGCCATCCGTGGGTGCCAGGCTACCACCCCCAGGCTCAGCACTGCCCTCCCACAGGTCAAGGAG
Source organism: Felis catus (assembly GCF_018350175.1). Taxonomy (NCBI): domain Eukaryota; kingdom Metazoa; phylum Chordata; class Mammalia; order Carnivora; family Felidae; genus Felis; species Felis catus. Next base: position 14,206,685 of record NC_058382.1, on the reverse strand, counting down.
CTAGGCGTGGTCATGTACAACTGCAGCTGCCTGGCTCGGGACCTGACCAAGATCTTTGAGGCCTACTGGTACCTGGGCCAGGCGGGCAGCTCCATCCCGTCAACCTGGCCCCGGCCCTATGACACGCGCTACAATCAAGAGACACCAATGGAGATCTGTCTCAACGGAACCCCTGCTCTGGCCTACCTAGCAGTGAGTCTTTGGGAAGAGGGGCCCTGTCACAGTCTCTGCCTAACCCTGCCCAGTGATGGGGACGGGGCGTCCTGGCCACTCACTCTGGCTCACTCTGCCTGGTCTGGGGCCGGGGCCGTGTCTCAACCTCCCTAGGCCTCGGTTTTCTCTCCTGCCACGTCTAGGGAGGTACAGCTGTGTTCATGCAAGCCCCCGGTGCCTCTGTGCTGTCCCAGATAGCGAGCGGCTCTTTGCGTTTAAATCGGCTAAAAATTAAACATGGCCAAGAATTCAGTTCCTTGGTTGCCTCAGCCACATTTCAAGTGCTCGGTAGGCACATGCGGCAGATGGCTACCACACCGAGCGGTGCAGATACATATAGAACATTTCCATCGCTGTGGAAGGTTCTCTTGGACAGCATCCGCGGTCGCCTGTAGCAGACGCTGAGCCCTGTAGACAAGGCGCTGCTGTTTTCAGCTGCTGAGACTTTCACCAGTTGGGGCGGCCAGTCCGGGTGTCTTTTGGTCCCCCTGAGCAAGTGACCTGGCCAAGCCCAGAGTTCTGGTGGAGGGCCACACAAAGGCACGGATGCAGGGACCCATGATTTACAGGGGTCCTTTGCTCCGGTGGCCTCGCCAGGAAGGTTAAGCGTTCCCCTGTTACCACTTCCCCTTCAGAGCTTGAGTTTGCTCATCTGTCACAAGGATGGAGGGAAATAGGTAAAGGGCATGGTGTGGTACGGTACATAGGCAAGATCAGCAATGAGCAAGTCAGGGACAAAAGTGGTTAGAGGTCCTTAAACCTGAGCACGCATCAGAAGCATGGCGCTGGGGCAGGGGGCGGGCGGGGAGGGTGGCTGTTAAAACCCAGACTCCTGGGCCCCGTCCCAGCACCCTGGCTCAGTATGCCGTCCGTGTGCAGTGAAGCCCAAGAATCTGCAATTCTTTTTTCTTTTAATTTTTTTAATGTTTATTTGTTTTTGAGAGAGACAGACAGACAGACAGAGCATGAGCAGGCGAGGGGCAGAGAGAGAGGGAGACGCCGAATGTGAAGCAGGCTCCAGGCTCTCAGCACAGAGCCGGACACAGGGATCAAACCCACGAACCCGTGTGATCATGACCTGAGGCAAAGTCAGACACTCAGCTGACTGAGCCCCCAGGCGCCCCCCCCGCCCCGCCCCCCAGCCAAGAATTTGCAATTCTAACAAGTTCCAGGTGATGTTGTCTGTGCTGGACCAGGACCCTTATGTCAGGAACCCCTGTGTTAGAGCGTAAATTCTCTTTTTTCTTAATGTTTATTTATTTCTTTTGAGAGAGAGCTTGCACAAGCAGGGGAGGGGCAAAGAGAGAGGGAGAGAGAGAGAATCCCAAGCAGGCTGTGCTATCAGTGCAGAGACTCATGTGGGGCTTGAACTCATGAGCCGTGAGATCATGCCCTGAGCTGAAATCAAGAGTCCAATGCTTAACCGACTGAGCCACCCAGGTGCCCCTCGCATGAATTCTGGAACCAGACAGCCTAGGTTCAAATCCTGGCTCCATTTGTCAGCTGTGTGACCTTAGGCAAATCACTTACCCTCTCTGAGCCTCAGTTTCCTCACCTATAAAGTGGACGTGGTAATTATCCCAACCTTTCCCGGAGGCTGAGAATTCAGTGCAATCCGCAGGACCTGGCGTGGGACAATTTGTCTGTGCCTGGGGTCCACTATGATGGCACCCTTGGCAAGGCACGTGTCTTGACTGCCCCCTCCCTGCAGAGTGCGCCCCCACCACTGTGTCCCAGTGGCCGCACCCCAGATCTGAAGGCCCTGCTCAATGTGGTGGACAACGCCCGGAGTTTCATCTACGTTGCGGTCATGAACTACCTGCCCACCATGGAGTTCTCCCACCCACGCAGGTGCCACTGCTGCATGGACGGGGCTTGAGGCAGGCAACCACCATGAATGGAAGAGGCAGTGGGAGACAGAGTGATGAGGCCACAAAGCAGGCAGGGGACCCAGGCAAAGGGAAACCACAGGGAGAGGCAGAGGAGACAGGGATGGGGGATTTGGATACTCAAGACAGGGTGGGGCGGGGGGGACAGAGGAAAGGATGACAGTACTGGGGGGTTGGGGACAGGGCGGCGGACCTGAGGCCTGGGGCAGGGGTTGCGCGGTGTAGGATTTCTCAAGTTAGGGAGCAGGGAGTATGGGCTGGAAACAGGATGAGGAGCTTGGGGGGCAGGAGTGGGAGCCAGAAACGGGATGGGGCACGTGGGATTTAAGGAGGCAGGAACAGAACTGGGAGCCCGAGATAGGGCGGTCTTGGGATTTGAAGGCGCTCGGCAGCTGGAGCAGGCCTCAGGGTGAGGCCGTAGGTGAAGCTGTCCTCTGAATCCCCCAGGTTCTGGCCCGCCATTGACGACGGGCTCCGGCGGGCTGCCTATGAGCGGGGCGTCAAGGTGCGCCTGCTGGTCAGCTGCTGGGGACACTCTGAGCCATCCATGCGGGCCTTCCTGCACTCCCTGGCCGCGCTGCGTGACAACCACACCCACTCCGACATCCAGGTGGTAAGTGCCCCCCCGGCCCTACCCCTCGGACCTGAAGACAGCCCTCAAGGAGCTCACCTGTCACCTGACAGGGACGACCCAGATGGACAGGGCTGTGCCATGACGGGGAGACGGTGGGTCCAGGCAGGAGGACAGGGCACAGGGAGAGGGGGCAGGGTCCAGACAGAGGAGACATGGACGGAGGCATCACGGCCAGGATAGGGGGGTCCTCCCGGGAGGCATCTGCCCCAGTGGGGGGGGTGTCAAGGAGGACTTTTTGGAAAAGGGGACATCTGTGGTGAGACCAAAGGACGAATAGGAGCTGTTCTAGAAGGAATGGCAAACAAGGCAGCTGGTTCCTCCCTGGTAGCAGACACCCACTCCGCTGGGCCCCATTCTGGCTCTCACAGTTCTGTGGGAAACGGCTGAGTCCCTAGTCCTGCAAACCTGCTTCCACTCCCCACCCCAGACCCTGGCTTGTCCCCAACCCCACCCTGCATCTCACGCTCCTTCCCGTTCTCCCCTCGCCCTCAGAAACTCTTTGTGGTCCCTGCGGATGAGGCCCAGACCCGGATCCCATACGCCCGCGTCAACCACAATAAGTACATGGTGACTGAACGCGCCACCTACATCGGTGAGTGTCCTGAGCTCCGCCAGGGGGATGGAAAGGGAGTCTGGTCACAGCCGTGGGCTCTGACTCTCTGACCCCACCCGGCAGGAACCTCCAACTGGTCCGGCAGCTACTTCACGGAGACGGCGGGCACCTCGCTGCTGGTGACACAGAATGGGCGTGGTGGCCTGAGGAGCCAGCTGGAGGCCGTTTTCCTAAGGGACTGGGACTCCCCTTACAGCCATGACCTTGACACCTCAGCTGACAGCGTGGGCAATGCCTGTCGCCTGCTGTGAGGCCGCAGTCCCGCAGACAGGCCGAGGCCTGCGAGGCCCCCACGGACCCAGATATCCCGGGTCCCGGCCCCTGTCCCCGTGCCCCCGCTTCTGTGTGTCCCGTTGTGGCTCCACTGGCTCTCCCCTGCTCTCCCACCTCTACCTCCACCCCTGCCAGCCTGACGCTGTGGCCCCAGGACCCGGCCCAGCTGGGGGAGGGATCAGCCCCCGAAGAAATGGGGGTGCATGCTGGGCCCGGCCCCCTGGCCCACCCCCCTTTCCAGGGCAAAGAGGGCTCAAGGTTATAAGAAGAAGTAAATAACTTGTCTGTACAGCCTGTGCCTGGCTCAGTGATGTGAAGTGAGGTGTCGGGGTCGGGGACAGCTGGCATGGGCCTCTCCTGGAGACGTAGTGCTCGCTGAGCCCTCAGCATGTCAGCGGTGTGGCTTGGCAAATCCTGAACCCACAGCACGTGCTGTGCCTTTAGCATGTATTTGGCACGTGCTGGGCTCTCGGTGTGCAATGCACATGAACCAGTACGTGCTGAGCATGTAGCGTGTGACCATGTGGACTGGCACGAGCTGACCCCCACGTGGCCAGCCCCACGCTGCTGCACACTCAGCGTGGCGTTCCCAGCCTCCCAGCCAGACGGGCACACGCTGACCCGTCACCGTGTCCCCCAGGGTGGGCTCGCATGTCTGAACACTGGAGTGTGCACCGAGCGTGAATTTCTGCCTGCCAAGTGAATTGACACTTAGCGTGACCCAAGCATGGGTGAGTGCATGCCAAGCCTGTGCACGTGGCAAGGGCAGGTCAACAGATGAGACCTGGGCATTTGGCGAGCTTGGGTTGGCAACTGCTGAACACCGGGAATGATCTGAGGGTGGATTCTCCCGTGCCAAGCACGTAGCATATTTAGGGGGTGGGTCAGTGAGCGAGCGCAGCCTGTCCCTTCCCAGTGCGACGGCACCCCAGCCTCCAGCCTGAGCCGGTAGCCGACTGGGCGCAGATCGGAGAGCAGGGCCCTGGCCACCGGCCTGAACCCCACCCTGGCACCAGGCCAGGCTTCACGCAGGGCTGCTGAACAGTTCTTTATTGAAATAGGCAGAGGCGGCGGGGCCAAGGGCATGCGCGGGGCCAGCGGGGTACAGCCCCCTTCCTGTGTCCCTTTGGCCCGGGGGCCACGGGCCAGACCCCAAGGCCCTCCTGTGTTCGACGTGTGTGTGCTGGCATGCATGCACCATGGGTGAGGGTAACGGGGAATTTCTGGATAACTATCTTTCTGTAAGAATAATCTGTGGGTTCAGGAAATGGCTCTAAGGAGGGGATCCCAGCCCAGCTAGCACAGCCCCCGGTGATGGGCAGGGGTGGGGTCACCATCAATGGTGCCCACCGACGTGCTGCAGGAAGCTGGTGGTCCGGGGTGCACCATGCGGGTGAACGTGGCGGGGTGGGAGCCCCTGAGCCAGGGGCCCCCTGACACCCTCCAGGGTCCAGTCTGGCTCACTCAGCCATTCCCCAGGGCAGCTGCTGGGGTCGAAGAGCTCAGGGCCCGGCCTCTGTGGGGGAGAAGAAAGGACCATCAGCCAAGAAGCCCCCCAACCCTGGGAACCACCAGCCTGCCCCTCACGGACTCTCTCCACTCCTGAATGAAACCCTTCTCACTTCCTGAGGGCGATTTTGTTGGACCCACATTGTAACTTTCGGGCCTGAAATAGCATATGTGGAGACCTTAAGGGATTCTGAAGGAACTTCTTTCCGAGGGGGGGTGAGCACCTACTAAGGCCTTGTTCCGAGTGTTGGGCCTTTATCACTTCCTGTAGATGGATTACTACTACGTTCTTAGTTTTCACACAGCCTGAAAGTGCATTAGTATGTGCTGAGCCTTGTCACATCATGAGAGTAGGTTAATGTGTGCCGAACTTTACGTCCTGAGTATGAGTTAGTGTGTGCTGAGCCTCTTAACCTGAAGTTAGTAGCGTGTGCTGAGCCTCATCGCATTGTAAGGGTGGGCTAGGGTGTGCTGAATGTTACATCCTGAACACAGGCCGTATCAAATCCTAATCGTATCTTGAACATGGGTTCGTGTTTGCTGAACCTTATCACATCCTGAGAGTGGACTAGTATGTATTGAGCCCTGAGCCAGCCGCAGGCAATGCAGACGTGCGGGGGGCAGCGGGGGAGGGGGGGCGGGGTGGTGGGCAAGGCCTGGTTCACAGACACCCCCATCTTGGAGCTCGGGGAGGCCCTGATCCCAGAGCCACCTGCACCCCGCCGGCCCACCTGGCTCACTCACGTCAGCATCCATGGTCATATCCTCGATGTCTGGTCCATCCCCATCCCGCTGCAGGATGGCAGGCGGCTCGGCAGAGGCCCCGCGGCGCTCTCCTTCGGCCCAGCCGCTGCCTTGGCACGGCCCATCGTCGTCAGGCGAAGCCTGGCTCAGCCGGATGAGGTTACTGAAGTTAGAGTCCGATTTGGAGCCTGCGGGGGGCTTGCGGGCCTTGTGGCGGCCTGCCAGGCGGCTGCCGTAGAAGGCCAGGATGGGCTCAGGGCCCGAGTCGGGCACCCGGCGGCCAGCGGCGGCTGCCTTCAGTGGGGCCAGCATGTCGGGAACCACATCGGCTCGGGTCTCCCCCCACAGCCCACTCCCCACCTCCTGCAGACTCAGGTCATCCAGCTGGTCGATGGCCCTTTGCATGCCCGGTGCCTTCTCCTCGCAGAAGAAGGGCCCGCTGCCCACCACGCTGCCCAGGCCCACGGCCTCCTCCTCCTCGGCCAGACGGTAGTAGGGAGGCCCGTCTTCCGCAGCGGCCACCACCGGCGCGGGCGTCTTGCCCTCCGCCTGCAGGGAGAGGCGGCGGCCGCGCAGCGAGAGCTGGTAGTAGCGGGTGGTCTCGTGGGCGCTGCGCAGCTGCTGCATGGACACGAAGGGGTGGCGCAGGGCTGCGCTGGGGCTGATGCGTTCGTGCGACTCCCACGTCAGCATGCGCTTGATCAGCTCCACCATGCTCTTGAGGTCAGCACGCTCCGCCAGCGCCTCGCGGTCCGGGAACGTCAGCCGGGCGGCCGCCCCACCGCCATTCACCGTCTCGATCTGGTCCAGCGATTTGAGCATGTACTTGCGGCGCTCCAGGGGGCGCACCTGGTGGGACCCGGGGGGGGGGGGGGGGGGGGGGGAGGGCACGAGGCTGACGTTGAATCCAGGCCTTGGGCCTTGGGTGCTCCCGAAGTGGGGCCCACACATGACCCACCCTCCTCCACCCCCAGCTCCCAGTGTGCCCTGGAGGCTGGTCCAGGGCGCTCATGTTGCTACGAAGTCCACACGCCTGAAGCTAGGCTTCTGGTTCTGCCTGTGATCTGACTCGGAGCTCTCTTGCTGCTGGAGGGCCACACCTACTCCCCAATACCAGACCCCCCCCTCCCCCCCGCCGCCCCGGTCTGACCCAGAGCCCTCCTACTGCTGCAGGAAAGGTACCTGTGTTCTGTGGTCCTCCTGTCATCTAACCCAGAGTCTCACTGAGCCAAGTTTCACTCCCCCCACCCCCCACACCTGTAGTCCTCCCCAGATCCATGGGTCCGGCCCCTACCAGCTGCTAGCAGAGGGGCTGTTCGAAACCTCTGGTCCTCCACCCCCGAGCCCGGTCCTCCAGGGCTCCCAGTGGTCGAACCTCCCTGCCACACTAGCGTGCTGCCCCCGGCCACGAAACTCTGAGGAGCCACCATCCACCTGCAGTGCCACCTTCGGTCTCACCCACGTCTCTCATGCTGTGACCACTCCCGCAGCTGACCCTCGAACTTCCGGTCCTCTCCGAGGTCTAACCTAGATTTCTTTTTTCTTGATGCGATGCGGCAGCCCCCGCCCCCCGCCACCGCTGCCCTCGCCCCGCCTGCGCCCCTACCTTGGTCTCAGCCAGGTAGTCGGCCGAGGACTTGAGCTGCCAGGGGTTGCTGGCATCGGGGTGAGGGTTGCGCTTGAAGAAGTGGTGGGCCTTGCGGGCGGCGTGCAGCAGGTGGGGCTTGGGCAAGCCCTGGGTCTCACAGATGTAGCGCACCTGGTCGTACTCGTTGTTGCCCGGGTAGAGGGGCCAGCCCAGGTGCAGCTCGGCCATGACACAGCCCAGGGACCACACGTCCACCTTCTCACAGAAGGGCAGCCCCAGCAGAATCTCAGGGGCCCGGTAGAAGCGCGACTGGATGTATGGCTCTTTCACGTAGCGCACCTCGCTGAAAATGCTGGCTGAGCCGAAGTCAATCACCTGTGTCGGGGGAGGGAGGCAGGTGGGCAGGGCGAGGGACAGGGACGGCCGATCGAGGCCTCCCCGGTGTCTCTCGCCAGTGTCTTTCTGCATCTGCCATCTGGCCATCGCCGTGTCTGGGAGTCTTTATCTCTCACTTATGTCCCTGTCTTTGCCAGTCTATGTCTCTGGTTTGCATGTTGGTCTCTCCGTCTGTTTCTTTCCACTAGAACCTATGTCTGTGAGGGTTAGGATCCCTCTCTTTGTCCTTCGGTCTACACCTCGTCCATCAGCAAATCTTGTTGGCTCCACCTTCTGAACAGATCCAGAATCTGCCCACTCTGTATCCCAGCCTCATCGTCCCCCACTGCCCCGTCCTGTCCTCCATCGTCTCCCACTGAGGCCAATGTAAGGGCCTCTTCTCTGGTCTCCCTGCTCCTCCTTCGGTGCCCCAATCTCTGCATCAGATGCACCCTGAGAGATCCTATGAAGACCTGACTCAGATCACGTCCTTCCCCTACTCAGACCCCCCCTGTGGCTTTATCACATCCTGTGATGAAAGCCAATGTCCTCAGTGTGGCCCCCAAAGCTTGAGCAATCTGCCCCATCACCTCTCTGCCCTCAGCTCCTCCCCCTTTCCCCCTCGCATGAGCCTCTCACTGTCCCTTAAATAAGCCAGGTGCATTCCCAGCTCGGAGACTTTGCACTGGCTGATCCCTCTGCCTGGAATGCTCTTCCCCCAGATGTCCACACGGTTCCCTCCTCTCAGGTCTCAAATGTTCCCTTCTCAGTGAGACCTCCCCTGCCCATCCTATGAAAAACGGCCTCCCCGACCGTTCCTATCCCCCTTCCCAGCACTCTGCTTTTCTCCAGAGCTCTGAACACCACCTCACACACCACACATTTTACCTTTCACTAGAGTTCATTGTCTCTCTACCCAGCTAGGATGTCAGTCCCATCAGGGCAGGGATTTTGTCTGTTTCACTGCTGCCTCCCTAGAAACTTAGAACAGTACCCAGCACACAGCTAGGGGCTCCGTCAAGAGTGAGTGAATGAATGAATGAATGAATGAATGAATCAGCTTTATGTCCCTGCCATTCTTTCTGCCTCTTGTTTGTAACTCTCGTTCTTTTTTTTTTTTTTTGCCTTTTCATTGTTTGCCTGTTCATCGTGCCTCTCATCTCTCAGCGTCTCTCTCCGTCTCCATCTCTGTGTCACTGCTAGGAAGACCCCTCCCTGAAGCCCCGACCCTCTTCTGTCTTTATCATCAGACACTGTTCACGTCCCTCGCAGGCCCTCGGAACGTGACAGGGGCTCGACGAGCACCTGCTGAACCAGCACTGTGAATGTGGCTGAAAGTCTGTCTCTCTCAGGGCCATGGGCCATTTTCACTCTGAATGTCCAAGACTCTATCTTGGTCCCTGCCTCAGTTTCCCTCTCCGAGTTTCCCTGTTTTTCATTCAGCTACCCCTCACTTTCTAGGTGCAGGAGGTGGTATGATGAAATGGCTCTTAATCCGGACTCTAAATACAGACTGCTGAGGCCTGAATCTCAGAGCTTGAGGGACCCTGGGCACTCAGTGTTCATGGGATCCATCCATCCATCCATCCGTTCCACAAACACGGGAGGGGTGCCAACACTGGCCAGGTGTTGTGGATCTGTCCTGTTTCCTGCTGTGTTCGTGGGAGCCTCTCTTTCCTTGGGTCTCTGTCCTTCCATCTCTTAGGGCAAAATGATCTGCCTTTTCATGTCTCTATATCTCCCCGTGACTCTGACGTTCATTTAGCGTTGTCTCCGCCACAGGACCGTGCTGGCAGATGCCGACAGATCTGACGTGGCTGCCTCCACGGAGCTTCTAGTTCAGACCCATCCCCAGACAGTAGCAAACCCAGAAGTGGACCGAGGGGCCAGGGCTGGGATTGGGGGGCACAGACAGGGGGGCTAGGGCAGAGGGATTGGGGCTGGGATGGGAGGGGACACAGGCAGGCAGAGGGGCCGGGAATGAGATGGAGGGGACCAGGGGCTTGTGGCCTGCAAGGCCCTGTGTGACCAGGCCCCGTCACCTCCCTGAGCCCCTTTCCTTCCTCTTCTCACCCTGCTTCAGCCACCCTGGGCTCTGGGGTGCTTCTCAAACACATAGACTCAGATCACTCCTGCCTCAGGGCCTTTGCACTAGTTTTTCCTTCTACCCAGATGCTTTTCCCCAGATGCCTACATGGCTACCTCCCTCCTTTGGGACTTTTCTCAAATGTCACCTTCCCCGTGAGGCCTCCCTGACCTCCTTGTCGACAGTTTCACTCAGCACCACCAGTCAACACCCCACATCCTCCTCCCTACTTTATCTTTTCTCCTTCTCACTCATATACCATATTTGACTCATTTGTCTTGGCGACTCCATTTCCCCCACCAGAATGTCAGCCCCACAGAGACAGGACTGGGCCTCGAGGAGGTGAACTAGGAACTGGACAAGGACGAGAGGCCTCAGGTCTGAGAGACAGAGGATGTCAGAATCGGGACAGGGAGATGAGGATTTTAGGACTAGGAGGTGGGGACAGGCATCAAGGGCAGGGTAGGGCAGAGAAGACTTCAGCGGCGTGGGGGTGGGGTAGGCGGGACAAGGGAGCCCATGGTGACAGGAGGGCGTCTAGGGCTGGGGGAAGCCAGGAGAAGACCGGAATGAGGGACACCATCACCCCAGGGCCGCCCCACTCACCTTGACCCTAAAGGGGCAGCGGGTCTGGTCCACCAGCATGATGTTCTCGGGCTTGAGATCGGCATGGATAATCGCCAGCTCCTTGAGCCGGGCCAGGGCTCTGAGCACCTGCAGGGTGACCGTGCGGATGTGGCGGGCAGGGAGGGGTGCGAAGTTGTTCTCCTTCTGGAATTCGAAGAGGTTTTGCTCCAGCAGCTCGAAGACCAGGTAGAATTTGAGGGCATCATGGAAGAACTCGAGGAAGCGGATGACGTGGGCCTCCTCTGGGTCCAGGCCTCTCATGCAGCGCAGAAGCTTAAGCTCATTCTTGATGATGCGATTGCGGTAGGCATCGTTCTTGAGGATCTTGATGGCCACCATCTCCCCCGTGCTTCGCCGCCAGCCCTTGGCCACCTCCCCGAAGGTGCCCTTGCCTAGCACCTCAATGATGTCATAGCAGTCGGTCTCGGACTGGATGGTGGCCATGGTGCCCCTGCCACCGGGCACTGCCCTGCTGTCGCCCTCACCCCACAGGCTTTGCCTTCGAAGCCTTCGGCCCCGCCACCGGCTCCGAGGCCCCCCCAGTGGGGGAAAGAGAACCGCACTTGTATCTCCCGCTGCGAGGTTCGCCCCTTCCTCCCTGGCACCCCCCAGCCCCCTGGGCCTCACTGCCAGTCTGCCAGGGGCCACACCCCTCCCCCGAAGCCCTCCTGGCTTGGGACGAGGGGCCCCAGGCGCCCCCGAATGGGTTCCGGCGTTGCTGAGTGGCTCTGGTTCTGTTGTCGGAGACCTGAGCCCCAGGCTGGAATGGGGGGTGGGGTGGCAGGTAGAGCCCCCTCCCCCACCCAGTGGCGGAACCTGGAGGGGCTGGACAGGTGAAGGGTTGACTGAGAAGGAAGTCTGATCCTGGACCTCTAGGCCGGAGGGCAGGGACGTTCCTCAACAGAGGTGAAGGGCTGGGGGGATTTGTGTGTTTGTGTGTGTGTGTGTGTGTGTGTGTGTGTGTCTGTGTTCAGCAAACACCCACCCCTGCCGGTGGCTGCAGTAGGAGAGGTGTGACTGAAGCAGGGCCAGGTGGTAAAAAGTCTTCACTGACAGGCTAAGGAGTTTGGAGTCATTTAGGGTCCTGGGGTACTGGGTACAGGGTACTGGGGAGCCACAGAAGGGCTGTGAGCAAGGCAGGGCAGCATCAGATTGAAGTATCAGAAAGCTACTGTGTGAATAAGAGTGGAGGGGACGAAACTGGAGACCCTGAGCCTGGAGCGGGGCCCAGGTGAGAGAGGGTGGGGTGTTGGGGAGGAGGCTGGTGTATGAGACAGGAGGCCAAGCTGTGGGACTGACGGGTCGGGGGAGGGGGGGGGAAGAGGGAACCATCCAGAACAAGGCCCAGGGCTCAGGGATGGTCCCTCAGATAAGGAGCACTTTAGGGGAGAAGATGCTGGTGTCAGATTAAAAGCTTGGACACCGAAACATATAGACATGTCTTGAGTGTTTTACAAGCCTTAGCTGATCCTAATGACATACGTTTTAATAGCTCCATTTTATGAAAGAGAAAATCAAGACACAAAGAAGTTGAACAAATGCCTACGGTCACCCAGCTGGGTGCCAGATACAGGCTTACCGCCCACCCCCACCTCCCCCCCACCCCCCAGCAGTCTGGTTCTAGAGCCAAGCTCCCAGTGCCTGGGAGACGTCCACGGGTGGTGCACTGCATTCCCATGTGGACCATGGGGAGGGGTGACATGACCTGGGGAGGGTATGAGGGTGAATGAGGGCCTGGGAGGAGTCCTGAGGGCCCAAAGGGCATAAAGAGAGAGAGAGGGAGTGGGGAAGTGACAGGAGAGGGTGTTCAGGGAGGAGGAAGGGACCCTGAGAAGTCCGGAAAAGGGAGACAGAGGAAGCCCTCAGCGTGGCCACAGAGAGGTCACTAAGAACGCTGACAGGACAGCCGTGGTGGGAGGGAAACCCCAAATGCCGGGGCACTAGGCAAAGGGTGCACACCGTGAGTGTAAATTCTTACCGTGTCTGGCCATGTTTGGTGGGAATGAAGAGAAAGCACGACCAGGCAGGGACCTGAGGGAGGCCAGCTTTAAAGGGGAAGGGACTAGGATACATCAAGGGTCTGTGACAACTGGAGGGCACAGCCGATGAGGGAGAGTCTGGAGGCCTCGGTGGGGAGCTTAGATCCTGAGTGGGGAAGGGTCCCCGGGAGCCGAGGCCCAGCCCTGATGGGAGCTGAGGACCCTGGGACCTAGTCCCAAGAGGCAGCCGGGTATCTGGGGTGGAGGCTCTGAACCCATGAGCCGGGAGAGGGGACAGGGAGGGGCCTCCCTGGGTGGGGCCCCGGTGGCCGGGGCAGTCAAACCAGCCCGACAGGAAAGGATCACCAGGATGTGGAGGCACTCTTGTGGATGTGAAGGTGGCCAGCAGAGGGCAGATGGGTAGCAATAGTTGTGCTCTCTTAGGGCGACCCCAGGGAGGTCTGGTGGGAGTGTTTCCCCCAGAACTGGCAGAGTCCCCAGCAGAGGGGTCTTGCTCAGAGGCCCTAGGGAATTGGGAATGGCTAGGGCAGGCCCCTTCCCAACCCGCCCACCGCAAGGCTTCCCTGACTCTCTTCAGACCAGGGGTGGCCTGTGTCTCTCCCGAACACAGACTCTCCGCAGGGCAGGCTCAAGTCCCCTTTCTTCCTCCTTGGGGACCTCTTTCCCTGCACCCTCTCCACCCTCCCCTGTCCCCCGTCCCTCCCCAACCCACCCCTCTACACGCACAGAGGAAACAGAACACAAGCCTACCTCTGGATTATTTTATTCACATGGTTTGGCAAGATACAGGCAGTCCAGCCAGTGAGCCGGGGAAGGAGGCCTCCCCGGCCCTCTCCCGGTCAGTCACCCACCTCCCGGCCCTCTGAGGGTTAGTGCTAGTTATGTCACACACAAAACGAGGACGAGGCAGGGATGGGAAGATGGGAGGCAACTCTCCCTCGGCCCCCGGGGCTTCAGATGACAGCCTGCGCCCCCTCCATCCTGGCAGGGCCTGGAGCCCCTGTCTCCGAAAACCCTACGCTGGGCAGCCGGACCCGGAATCCACCCTCCTCCCGGTCCCCGCTCCCACTCCGGGTCTTGGGGCTTAGGGACACCCGGGGGAAGCGGAACTTGGGTGACTTCTCCCCGCCAGGGGACTTGGGGGCTGCGTCGCCCTCCTGTCCCCGAGAGGCCTTGGAAGGGGTGGCCAGGCCCACGCGGGGCAGGCGGACTCGGACTCTGCCTCGGCGCCCGGGGGCCCCTTCCCCGCCGCCCTCCTCCTCCTCCTCCTCGGGGCTGGGGGAGCCTTCCCCAGTGACTGCCTCGCTCTGGCTGAAGCCCACTCGGGGCAGCCTGAGTTTTGGGCTCTTGGTCTTTTCACCCTCTTCCACGCCCTCCTTGGCCCGAACCAGACCGAACCGGGGCAGCCGCACCTTGAGCTTGTGTCCGGCATCCCCCTCGCCCTCTGCCACCTGGTACTCGGCGTGGCTGCCCACAGCAGGTGGCGAGAGCTCCACGTCGGGCAGCGAGAGGCGGAAGGTGCGCTCGGCCCCTGGGGGCTGGTCTCCAGGCCCCTCTTCCCCAGCTTCGGCCCTGGCCCCCAGTGTGGGCATCTTCAGCCTCAAGCCACCCTCGCCGGTGGCTGCCTCCCCAACCTGCGCCTCCCGGCTCAGCCCCACGTCCAGCTCAAGCTGGGGCACCGTCACAGCAGGCATCTTGAAGACGCCCTCACCTACCAACAGCTCACCACCTGCCACCTGGGCTCCAGGCAGAGACAAGGTCACCTGAGGCACCTGGACCCTGTAGCCTGCTGTGCCCTCTGCTGAAGGGGCTGCACCCTTGACCTGCTGCCCGGGGGTGGCACCCAGGCCGGCCTCCCCGAGGCCGGGCAGCTCCACCTGGGGCAGGGAGATACCCAGGGGCATCCTCAGCCCCCCTTCCTGGCCCTCGGCACCCGCCTGCCTGGTCGTGGATACTTGCAGGCCTGGTAGCCGAACTCCACTGACGGCCGCTGCCCCCTCGGCGCCCCCGTCCTCCTGGGCCCCCAGGGTGACCAGCTCCACTTCGGGGATCTTAAGCTGGCCGGCCAGGGACTCTGGCTTTTCTCCGGGGCTGCCACGCCCGCCCTGGATCTCAGCTTCCTTTCCTCGAGCCAGCCCAAAGGAGGGCATCTTCAGCTTGGACGCCTTCACCTTCCTGTCCCAACCCCAGCCCTTGCCCTCCAACTCAGCCCCCCCTGACACTGCTTCTCCCGCCTCAGTGTCCCGGCCTTTGACCCCAAACTTGGGCAGGGCAAACCTGGGCCCCTTGAGCTTGACATCAGCCCCGGCCACCTCCACCTTGCCCGTGGGCAGATGGGCATCCAGGCTGAGCTGCGGGATGGACAGATCGAGGGCGGGCAGGAGGCCTGCCTCCCCTGCCCCTTTGGCCTCGGCCTCAGTCCCCGCTCGGGCCTTGGGGAGTGAGATGGCAAACTTGGACACCTTCAGCTTGGTGGCTCGCCCAGCCCCCTCAGCCTCCGCCTTGGCCACTTTGGGCCCCGAGAGTCCAAACTTGGGCAAAGAGAACTTGGAGGAGGGCTTGGCTTTCATCTCCATCGCCTCTAGCCGCCCTTCCTCCACTTCCACCGTGGGCAGCTGTGGAGTGACGATTTCAACGGAGGGCATCCGGAAGGCCACTTCCCCGACCCCTGCCGCTGCCCCGGGGCTCTCTGCCCGCTCCACCTTGCCCGCTTCGGCTGCTGGGACCTGCCCCTCCAGGCTGAGGGCCCTCGGCAGGTCTAGCTCCACCGAGGGCAGTGAGAGAGAGGGGACACCCACCCGAGCCTCGGTGCCCGCCTCTGGCTGCAAACAGGGGAGCATTACCAGCTTCCCTGGGGCCTCAGCCCTGGCCTCGTCTGGCTTGCCTCGTGGTGGGGACTCTGCCCTCCCCAGCTTGGGCATGGTCATCTTGGGCATTTTGAAGCCAAATTCCACCGCCTCTGCCTGCTCGGCTTTCAGCCGTACCTCCGGAGCCTTGGGCAGCTTCACCTCGGGTGCCTTCGGAAGATGCACATCTGGGACCTTCGGCACCTGCACTTCCGGCAGCCGCATCTCGGACACCTTTGGCAGCTGCACCTCTGGCAGGTGGACATCAGGCACGGCCATCTCCGGCACCTTGGGGAGTTTTATCTCGGGGAGTTTCACGTCAGGGACTTTCATCTCTGAGACCTTGGGCAGCTGCACCTCCGGGAGTCGCACCTCGGGCACGGCCATCTCGGGCATCTTCGGGAGCTTCACTTCTGGGAGCTTCATCTCCGGGACTTTCGGGAGCTGTACTTCTGGGAGCTGCACCTCGGGCACCGCCATCTCGGGCACCTTCGGGAGTTTCATCTCGGGCACCTTCGGGAGCTTCATCTCTGGGACTTTCGGGAGCTGCACCTCCGGGAGTCGCACCTCCGGCACGGCCATCTCGGACACCTTCGGGAGCTTCATCTCGGGGAGCTTCATCTCGGGGACTTTCGGCAGCTGCACCTCTGGAAGCCGCACCTCGGGCACGGCCATCTCTGGCACCTTCGGGAGCTTTATCTCTGACACTTTGGGGAGCTCCACCTCGGGGAGCTGCACGGCTGGAAGGGCTGCCTCGGGCACCTTCGGGAGCTTGACTTCAGGAGCCTTGGGGAGCTTCACCTCCGGCCCCTTGGGCATCTTGACCTCAGGGGCCGAGACCCCAATGCCAAAGGAGGGCATCTTGATGGTGGGCAGCTTCAGCTTGCTCTCGACAGCAGCTTCAGCGGCAGCGGGCCGGGGCTCCAGGAGAGAAAGCCCAAAGGTGGGCATTCGAAGTCTGGGCCCCTTCACCCTGGCCTCGGGGCTGGCCTTGGCCACCTTGGCCTCAGCAACTTCCTTCGCTCGAGCCCCAAAGCGGGGGAAACTGAGGCGGGGCATCTTCAGGGCCACCTCAGGTGCCTCTGCTCTGGCCTCCACCTCCGCACCCGGCAAGGCCAGGTCCACCCCTACGGTGGGCGCTGCCACGTCCAGGGTGGGCACCGTCACCACCACAGCCCCTTCCCGGGTCTCCAGGCAGGGCAGCGTGGGCAGAGCGGGGAGCGAGGGCAAGGCGGGCAGCTCCACCTGGGGGACCTGGATCCCTAGGGCTGCGGGCTCCACAGCAGGTGGGGCTGGGGCGCCTAGTCCAAGGCTTGGCAGGTGGAGGGCCACCTCTCCCAGCCCCTTGGGGGCTGAGACCTGGGGGACACCCACCTCGGCGCCAGGCAGCCGGGGCCCAACCAGCTCCACCTGGGGGGCTGTGAAACGGGCTCCTGCTGCCACCTCAGCCTCCACTTTGGCTTTCCTTGGGGGAGGAGCGGCGGCGGCCAGCCGGGCCGCCTGGGCCTCTTCCGCCACTTCCCGGACGCGCAGCCGAGGCAGCTGGAGGCGCCGGCGGGCGGGGGCAGCTGGGACAGGACCCTTGACAGCCTCAGCTTTGAGGCCCCGACGTAGACGGGAGAACTTGGGAAAGGAGAATTCGACGTCAACAGGGGCCAGCTCTGCAGGGGCCCCCAGGGCCCCGGGTACCACCATCTTCTTCTTCTTCACAGGGGACAGACTCTGGATGTTCTGGGGAGAGAGGAGAGATGCGGGAGGCGGTGGGACAGTGGGAGGCTCGAGGTAGACGGGGGGGATCCCCATCTGGCATTACACCAGGCTGGGGATGTGTCGGACGAAGCATCTCGTCCCCAAATCACCATCCCCACTTCCTTCCTGTCATTTCACCATTACCGGCCCCCTAAGGCAAAGACTTTCACTTAGCATCTGACAAAGAGTCAACAGGAGTGTGGGAACTGGGACCCAAGACTTCTAGGTCCTCATCCAGGATTCTCCCCAATACCTTCATTCTAGAAATGGGGAAACTGAGGCCCAGAAAGGGAAAGAAACTTGTCCAGGGTCACTCAGCAGTAAGTGAGCAGCACTCAGGTTTGAACCTGGCCTCCCTGGTTTGGAGTCCCTTCGGTTCAGGACCCCCGGCATGCCTAGAGCTGCCTCCTCTCCAAAGTGGGTGAAGGTCTGAGATGGGCGGGTCTCCCTCCCCAGGGAGGAGTTTAGGAGTGGGGAACAGGAGGCAGAAGGTGGGATTAGAGTTGGGTTAGTGACAAGACAGAGGGCAAGGCTGGCCCAGGGTGTGGAAGAGTGGGGCTCACGGCGCAGAGACTGGATCGCTGGGGCAGTCCAGAGCCGGGACCGGGCTAAGCACGCGTACCAGCTTGGCCACCTTGGCCCGTGGGCCCTTGATCTCGTAGCCAGCCACGGTCCCAGGCCGCAGCGCCAGGTCCCCGGTGGGCACAGTGCGCTTCAGGCAGAAGGAGACCTTGTAAGGCTCGGCACATTGCAGCAGGCGTAGTGCGTCCTCGTACTTGAAGTTCTCGAAGAACACTCTGGCGCTGAGCAGCTGGTCCCCTGCAGGTGAAGCGGGAGATGGGCAGGGCGTGGGCTGGGCATCCGCTTGGCTCCATCCAGGCCTGGTCCCACCCACTTCCCTGGAGCTAGCGAGGCCCAGCCCCAAACCTTGGCCCCGCCTATCCTGCCCACCCCCAGCCCAGAATTGAGAAGCAAAGTTCCTCCCAGTTTAAGGTGCAGACACTCAAGCGTGAAGCCCCGCCCCATGGCCTTAGCTCCGCCTCCCCCAGCAAATCCACACCCATTCAAACCACACCCGTTGCTTTCCACTTCCCTCTCCCATTCTCACCTTTTAGACACTCGACTTTGTTCCCTTTACTGAGAGAACAGGATCAGAAAAGAACTTCTAGAAACTCCCACCCCCTTACTCACCCCCCCCCCACCTGCCCCTGTGGTAATTTACTTCACCTGTCCTCACTTCTCCCCCAGGTCAATCTTTCCACCACATTTTCAGGGACATCCTCAAGCAATTCTCCCCTCTCTCCCCACATCATCATTTTGTCCCTCTCTTGTATGTTATTCTCATCAGCATACCATTACTTTTCCCATAAGAAGAGTTGTCTTGACCTCACTCCTGGAGCTCCTGCTCCACACATCTGTTCGCCTTAATGGCAAATGCATTGAGTTATCCAGCTGCATTGTTTCCACATCTCCAGTCACACTTCTGACACCCCCTTCCAGAACCTTGAGCCAGGACTCCTATACCCATTTACCCCTCCACATTTCACCTTGGTATCCAATAGATACCCCTCACTTTACAGATCCAAACTGCAAATGTGGTCTTACCCCAAGCAAGCTCCAGCCCCAGTGTTCCCCATCTGTGGAACTGCCAACTCCATCCTCAGGTCAAGAATCCCTGGACACATCTTTGACCCCTCTCTTTTCATCATACCCCATATCCAGCCCTGAAGGCTCCTCTCCTTCAAAATACATCCATAATCCAAACCTTTCTCTTCAACTCCATTATCACTGTTTTGGTCCTCAGCATCACCATCTTTTACCTGGATAATCAGAGTAGCCTCTTTATTTTATTTTATTTTATTTTATTTTATTTTATTTTATTTTATTTTATTTTAGTAAACCTCTGCACCCAATGTGGAGCTCAAACTCATGACCCTGAGATCAAGAGTCACATGTTCTACCAACTGAGCCAGCAGGTGCCCCGGAGTAGTTTCTTTGTTGGGCTCCCTGTTCCCCACCCTGCTGCCTTCAGCCTACTGCTACCACAGCATGCTATTCAACACAGCCAACTCATGTTCCTCCTCCACTCACAACCCTCCCAGATTAAAAGCCAAAATCCCCACCATGGTCTATATAGCACTCTAAAAACTGCCCTTTCCTTACTTCTCTGGCCTCCTTTCTTACTTTCCTCTCCTCTAACTCTATTCCATCCACACTGGCTTCCTTGCTTTTCCTTCATCAAGTTAGGCACACCCCAACCTTGGGATGTTTGCACTGGCTGTTCTCTCTGCATGGAATGCTCCTCCAGATGGACACAGAGCTCACTCCCTGTCCTCCAGCAGGCCTTTTCTCTCTTCCTGGCTCACCCTATTTAAAAAGACAACTGTCCTGCAGCACCTGGGTGGCACCTGGGTCAGTTGAGCATCCAACTCGTAATTTGGGTTCAGGTCATGATCCCAGGGTCTTGGGATCAAGCCCCGTGTCAGGGTCCACGCTGAGTGCAGAGCCTGCTTAAGATTCTTTCTCTCTCTTTCTCTCTCTCTCTCTCTCTTTCTCTCTCGCTCTCCCTCCCTCTGCCCCTCTCCCCTGCTGGCTCTCTCATGTGCTCTCTCTCTCTAAAAGAGAAAAGAAAAAAAATATAACTGTCCTCCTGGCATCCATAGCACATATTGCCTTCTAACTTACTATGTATTTTACAAACTTTGCTCAAATATGTCTCTCCCTACTAGAAGGTAAGCTCAAGTGCAGAGAGTTTTGTTCACTGCAGTAGCCCAAGCCCCTAGAATAATATCTGGAAATAGCAAGCACTTAGTAAATAGTTGTTGCATGAATATACCACACCAGCCTCATCTATGTCACCTAAAACATCCCTTACTTACTAAGCTCCCCTCCACACCCCTCCAAGTTGTTAACTCCACCTCTTTTCTCCAGTCCCAACAACAAAAATAATAACTAGTGCTTACATGGTGCTATGTGCCACTTAGCGCTGTTTTCAAATACTGACTCATTTAATCCGAGTCATAGCCCTATGAGGTGAGTACTAAAATCATTCCCACTTTCGAGATGAAAAAAACCAAGGCACAGAAATTCACAAGCTACTAAACTGCAGATCTGGGAGTCAAACCGACACAACGAACCTCCAGAGCCCGCTCCGAGCCACTGCAAGGCCTACACACAAAGCCCCGCCCCAAGCCCTTCTCCCCGCCTCCTGGCCGCCAGCCACGCCCCGGACCAAGGGCCCACTCCTAACCCCGCCCCCTCAGGGATGTCCCGCCCCATGCATCCGCCCCGCCCACCTTCCTGCAGGCTGAGGCTCCTGGCCGCGGGGGAATCCTCCCGAAGCTCGCGGACAAAGATTCCCTCCTTGCCGCCACCTGCTACGTTGATGCCGCTGACCCCGGTCTGCGCCTCCGTCTCCACGATGATCTCCACCAACTCCGCCCGCCTCAGCTCCTGCGGAGGACGGCGAGGCATCGCATGGGGCGCTATGACCGGACCTCACCCAGAGCCCGGCATCGCGCTTAAAAACGGCTCTTAAACGCGTCCTCGAGTTACAAGCCCCTAGGCGCGGCTCAGGCCGGCCATGCGGTCCCACCCACTCCGGCATCTTCCCTTTAAGGAAGCGCGAGGGCCGCCTGATCTCTCGGAACCGCTGCAAGGCTCAACGGTTCCGTCCACTTTTTGGCCGGGAGGAGCCCTGTGGCCGCCGTCTAAAGGGGCGGGGTTAGGGGCGGGGTTATGGAGGAGGGGCGGTGTAGGTAGGCCCGAGGGAACCTGAGATGTAAGAGGCGAGCCTGATAGGGCGGGGCTGTGCCCTCGGGGGGCGGGGCCAATTCGGGGCGGGACTAGGGGTTTGGCGCCTAGTCAGACTGCACGCGCGGACAGCCACAGAGGAGGGGCCAAAAATCTGAGAGGGGTGTGGCTAGAGAGTCATACTTGGAAGTAAGGCGGCGACCCATAGTCTAAGGGTGGGATTGAGGTATGGGAAGGGGCTTTAATAAGAGCAGAACAAGGGGTGGTGTGAGAAGGGGATTCTGGGGAAAGGGCTGGACGTCTTAAGTGGTGCAGGACGGAGGAGTGAGGGTGGGACTGGGCTCTTGGAGGCTTGAATGTATGTGAGAGTGTTCCCTTTTGTGGACTCTGTGACCCCAAGACCTGCATAACGCCTTTGGGAGAGGGAATCAAGTGATGGGGGAGGGGGGGTGCGTGGGTAATGAGCAGACGTGGCATTCCTGGTATTCACTGTAAATGGTGCTGCCCTGGCCCCGGCCCAGTGACGCACTCCGGGATTCACTTCCCGGCTTAGAAAAGGCAGTGACTCTCACCTCAGTTCCACAACCATCTTAGAACTCAATCTGCTGTGTGTCTCTAGGCAAGAACTTTGCCCTCTCTGGGCCCATTTCCCTACTGTAGAGTTAGGTAACATGGGTGTACCGGAAGGAGTCTCTGTGAGCTGAGCCCTGAAGCAACAGGGATCTGAGAGATACTCTAATGGGCAAGGGCATCAAGGCTGGTATAGTCGGGTTGAGCATAGGGCTTGGAGAGGGGAAAGCAAGTCTGGGCCCAGCAGTGGTCCCGGGACTAGAGAGCTGGGAGGAACGTGTTGTAACGGCAGCAGGGAATGGCATGCCCATCACCACCACCCTGAGGGCCTGGGCTAAGCATTCTATGCCCACCGTCTCATTTCAGCCTCCCACAGCTTGGACAGACTCAAAGGAGGACACCAAGTAAAGAGAAGCAAAGTGATTCGCCTAATGCCGCACGGCAAGTTAAGCGGCTGGGCCTGAACCCCAGGTCTGTGACCTCAGAGCCCATAGGCTGGCCTGGAGGCAGTGGCCCTGCCCTTAACTCCCTGCCGGCCACCCCTCAGCTTCAGCTTGGCTCCTGTAGAAGTGGACCCGCTCTGTGCCTAGCATCCCCTGGAAGCAGTTGGCACCAGTCCTCTATCTCCTTAACAGTGACCACAGCTAACATTCAGGTAGGCTTCCTGGATGCCAGGCCCTGTGCCCATGGCTCGAGAGTGAGCCCTCAACACCCTTAGAGGTGGGGACCATTGTCCCATTTCACCAATGGGGAAGCAGGGCTTGAATGGTCAGGTCACCTGTTTAGAGCTAAACTGGTAAGGTTGGGACTTAAGCCCATGGGCTCAAAGCTCATGCATTTAACAACCCCTCTACCATCCTGCCTACTTGTCTTTAGCCCGTTATTACTATAACTCCATTATCTCCAGATGAATGAGCTCCTCTGACTCTTAGTCGGTCCCAGGCACTGTGCTAAGTGCTTTACATATGTTAATTTTTTCCCCTCACAGAGACCTATAAAATAGGCACTGTTGCTATTTCTATTTCACAGATGGGGAGACTGAGGCACAGAGAAATCAGGAAGTGTCCGTCTTCCAGCTGCCTTAGCCTGTGCAGCCCCACCACCAGGCCCCCTAAGTCCCCCTTGGAACTCACCTCAGCACTCCGGCTCCTGGCCTCCATGGCGCTGCTGGGAGTCACCTGGGCCCCAGGCTCCTGCTTCCTCTCTCCCTTCTGCTGCAGGACCAGCTTCAGCTCTGCATGGAGCAGCTGCCTCTGAGCCTGTGGGGGGCAGGGGTGGAGGCTTGAGGCCGGGAAGGGATGAGAGAAGGAGGCTGGGCATGGAGGGAGAGGTCAAGATTGGTATCAGAAGGGGAGCAGGGCCCCCCACCCCTGCCCTCTCACCGCTGCCTGAGCACAGGCACCCCCTCCTAACAGGAGCCCAGCCTGGGGTACTGCGCAGTCGTCTGCGGGGCTCGCGCCCTTCCTCTGGGGTCTTGCTGCCTGCCAGGAAGAGACCAGGGCATGAGGCTCCAAGCAGGCCAGGGAGGGACAGGGAGGGGCATGTGGCACCGGCCAATGCTCACCTCAGGATCACCTCCAGCTCCTTGGGCCTCCTGGGTCCGGGGCTCTAAGAAGAAGAAGGTGAGCATTACCATCAGCTGACCCCACCAATTGCTTCCTACATGTCTGCCCCTTCCTGCGTGCTGTCAATATTCTATCCCCATAGCGCAGGCAGGGAGACCGAGGCTTAGAAGACCTTTTTACAGCAAACAGTAAAGCCAGAGCTGACTCCTAGGACTGTCCGACAGCAGAGCCACTCCACCAAACACCGGGGCGGAGCGAGGGAGCCACATTCCGTATAAACCCATCCTAACCACTCCCACGTACTCCCTGTGGGCAAATCACCTCATCTCTCTGTGCCTCAGCTTCCTCGTCTAGAAAACGGGGGAGAAGGAGAGCACCTACTTTGTCAAATACGTTAGCAAATCTAAAATTCCAGGTACATGGAGGGGCTTCAGAAGCACTTACTATCATTGTGACTAAGAACTTCCCGTGGTCCCGATCTTGTGTCAGATGTCCCACAGGGGTCATTGCACATAAACCTCAGAACACTCTTGTGAGGTCAAGACAATCGTTGAGCCCATTAACGGAAAAGACACCTGAGGCTGGGAGAAGGGAAGCCATGCACGGATGGTCACAAATGGCTAAGCCAGGACTTGAACTTATCTGAGAGTTCCAGACTCTTATACGGATGATAATAACCAATGGGTGTTGGAGTGGTTACTCTTCATCAGCCCTGTGCTTCTCACTACAGAAAACCCTAGCCTCTCAGAGAGGCCAAGGACCTTGCATAAGGTCACACAGCACAGTGAGAAGGCGGCAG
This sequence comes from Felis catus, assembly GCF_018350175.1. Lineage (NCBI taxonomy): Eukaryota > Metazoa > Chordata > Mammalia > Carnivora > Felidae > Felis > Felis catus. The sequence goes on along the minus strand of NC_058382.1, from coordinate 14,182,852 downwards.
AACTGGGATTCCCATGCAGATTCCCCAACAGACCTTTCTGGGGAGTGGATACTGTCTCTCTACCCCTCCTCATGCCAACGCTGGCCTTGTCCTCCCAGCCCCCACCTGGCATGCCAACCCGCCAACCCCCACTCTACAGGGAAAGGTCAGGCCTCACGCGGCACATTCCCTCAAACAATGGCCCATCTGCTGGGCCCAGTCACATTCCGCCCCTGCCCACCCACCCCCAGCCGCACAATGGCTCTTCATAGCCCACCACTGGCCAAGATAGAGGACACAGGGACCCCTCAATGCTCCAGCTGTACCCACTCCACTGGCAGGCACCCCACAGTAGCAGAGGGCCCCTCTCTGGTGCTCCTAGGAGTCCTGGTCTCCATGGCCTTCCCCAGGCTCCCCTCTGAGCCCTCAGCTCCCACATCTGTGGCATTTCCTCTGAACTGGACCCAGGGCTGGCACCCATAAGTCTCAAAATCACCCTGAATGCGGTGGCTGTTTTAGAGTTGGAAACTGAGGCTCAGCGTGGGGAAGTGACCTGTCTGGGGTCACACAGCCAAGACCCTGCCCTTGACCCCCAACTCTGTAACTGAACTCGTATTGGTGGCTCTGAGCACTGGAGGAGCCCAAGCAGCAAAACAACTGGGGGGAGGGCATGGGGATTGAGGGTGCCCCGAAACGGGCATTTTTAGAAGGACCTCTCTGGTGCCGACTCTGGGCTGGGCAGGCACTTTACAGATGTGGCCTCAGTACCCCCATTTTACTTACGAGAAAGTTAGGGTTCAGATATCACAGTGACAGGATACGACGGTAACAGACAACTTGGGTCTGCAAGACTGAGTCCCTGACACAACGTAGCATCCTGAGCTGGAGGTGGGAGAGCCTGCTACGTGTAGGAGGTGGTAGAGATGGAGGGGAGGCTCTCCTGGACCGCAAGCTCCCGGTTTCAGGCCAGGGCAGCGAGGGTCACACCCAGAGGCTGGCACAGGAAGCTTAGCTGGGGCGGGAGCAAGAGAGAGTGCCCTCCTTCCTCATCCCTGCCTGGGACAGCCGCCCAACCCAGGTTATATTTAGCCTAACTGTGCCCTTCCTGAGCCACATACCCAGGTCCTGGCATGGGGTGGGGGTGGCTTCGGAAGGAAACCCCGTCCACCCCGGGCACTCTCTGTTCCCAGCCCTACCCGTCCCATTAGGCAGGGGAGGGGAGGGGGAGGTTCCTGGGGGTCCCTGACTGTGTTAGGGGAAGATCTATTGGGGTTCCCCCGGTGAATCAAGTCCAGGCAGGGCCGCCCAGGTGCCAAGAGCCATTCTTGAGTGGTTCCTTTGGCACTCCCCTGGTACATTCCTGAGCTTCTAGAATTCTCGGAGTCCCCATTTCTTGAGCACTTACTATGTGCAAAGACCCTTCCCTACCTTGGCTCATTAAATCCTCACAATACCTCCCGGAGGAAGGTGCCACTTAGAATCCAATTTATGATGCCGCCAATGCCCTTCAGAGGGGCTGGGGTGAGTGCCTGTCATTTGGGCCCTGGGCCCTTCAGCTGAGCTGGGCCTGCTGAGGAAACCCCTAGATTTGCCCCTCTGTACCCTCTTCTCCCCATGGCTGGTGCCAACCCCATTTAGGAGCTCTGCCTACCCAGAGCTTCAGCTTCCCTAACTGCCAGTGATCTGGTGCCCTCAGCAGTGGGAGTGAGGAGTTGACCGGACTCATCCTGGCCCCTAGACCATCTGTGAGGCAGAGGGGGAGGCGTGCTGGCAGGGGCCTCCCAGCTCCCTCAGTTAGTCCCCGCTCTCACATTTCTCAGGTTTGAATACTTGGGCAAAGTATTTCACCTCCCAGGGCCTCAGTTTCCTCATCTGTGAGATGGAGCCACTAAGAGTGGCTTTGAGGATTCACAAAATAACAGCAGGTGCTTAGAATATTCCTGGTATAGAGTAAGTGCTCAGGCAATATACACTAGTCTTTGACAGCAGTTGGAGGGTAGGCTGTGCATCTCAAGTGTCTCGTATCCAGGTTTTGCTAACCAGTGGCCCCACTTTCTCTCTTAGCCAAGGGGAACTCTGGGTGAGGGACAAAACCCAGCTCAGGCACCTGCCTCCTACCAACGGGATCAGTGCTGCCTCCCCAGCACCCTATTCCAAGCACCAAAAAGCCTGCTCCACCCCAGGCATCCTGCCCAGCTCTTGGTAAGCAGCAATTCATTTACTCTCCATCAGCCCATTTCACAGATGGAAAAGCAGAGGTACAAAGGGTGCAGCATCTTGCCCAAGACTGCATAGCCAGAAAGAGGGGAACATTGAGATTCGAACCCAGGGTCTGGCTCCAAAGTCTGTGCCTTTAACTCCTACACCACACTGCCTCCTGAGCCCAGGTACCCTCCCAGTATCTGCCAGCACCTGCCAGCACCTCCCAGGACCCTGGGTCTCATTCCCTTGGCTTCTCAGCCTGGCCAAGCATCGGGTTAGACAGGCTGATCTCTTACCCCTAAGCCTCCAGACACCTCGAGAGCTCCCAGTCCGTCTGCTCAGCCTCAGCCCCAGGCTGGGGGGGAAAAGGAATGGGGAGGGGGAGGAGGGAGAGACCCCAGCCATTGGCTGCTGAGGCATGACATCACCAGGGAGTGGGTGGTGGGGAAACAAACATCCCTGCCCCCCCCCCCCCCCCAGCTACATCCACAGGCAAGGGGGTGGGGAGCCATAAGACGGCTCAGACAGGCTGTGCGCCCTGGACTGGGCTGAGACCTTCACCAGGAGCCTTGTTCCAGGGACTTGGACGTTGCTCCCGCCACTCGGAGGCTGATCACCCGACAGGCATTATTTCCTGGTTCCAGACCCAGGCATGGCCCCACTGGTTCCAGGGGCCCCTAAAATAAACTCCTTCTACTCCTTCTCCCGGTCAGTTTGGGTTCAGATCCCAGTCTAGTCACCTCCTGGCTGTGCCACGGCATCTTTCTGGGCCCCCTTTTCCTTGTCTCTAAAACAGGGGTGATAAAAAGCGCCCACCTCATGGGGTTGTTGTGAAGATGAGATGCGTTAAAAGAGGCTAAAAACTTGAAAAAGTGCCTGGCACAGAGTGAGTGCTCCTTATAAGAATTTTGCATTATTAGTCACACAAATTAGGGGGCCGGCTAGACTTGTTGGGGGAGGGGCTTTTGGCCTGGGCACAGGGGAACCCCACTTCTCTGTTTAATGGAGTTTCTGTGCTGGGGGGACACCCATCATGTGCTAAAGAATGTGCTGGGCACCCAGAGCTCTGCTCCCAGAATCCAGGGTACACGGGGAACACATTAGGCCCAGAGACCCTGCAACTCTCTTCTGTCCCCTTCATAAAACAGTCAAGGAGGCTCAGAGAGGGTAAGTGAAACCCAAAGTCACCCATAGCAAGTAATTGGTAGCCCCAGGATTTGAACCCCGACCTGCCCAACTCCCAAACCAAGGCCCCCAGGCCTCACCCTGATCCCTCAGCCCCCGGCCCCAGCCTGCCCTGACTCACCAGACCCCGGGGGGCGGCACAGAGAGCACAAGTACCCCCACATGCCCCTTGCACCCACCCGGCCGCTGGCTCCGATGCTCCGGGCTCTCTGAGCCCAGGCCTGGGGCCAGGGCTGGGATGAAACTGGGGATTACCCCCAAAATGCATGTCAGCAGCTTCTGTCCCATTGTCTGGCCAGGCACGGCCACCAGGCCTTCCCCTCAGTTGTCAACCTTGCCCCTCACACCAGCCCCCTGGCCCCTCTGTGGACCTGTACCCCTCCCCGCCACACCGAGAGCTTGGGGCCTACTTCCCTGAGGGCATGGGGACCCGGCACAAGTTGGCAGGATCCCAGAATTCTAGGGGCCTCCCCCCTTCTCTCCAAAATGCCCCCTGCCCACTCTCAGCCGCCAGGGAAGGCAGGAATGTGCTGAGCTCTGGGAAATGCCATCCAGGCCTGGCAGCCACCAAGGGTTGGGGTGTGGCCAGAACCCTGCCAGAACCCTTCTCCTGGGAAGGGAGGAAGGAATGGGGCTGCTGATGGTCCTGAGGAGCCCCTCACCCCAGTGCATTCTCTCTCTCTCTCTCTCTCTCTCTCTCTCTCACTGATTCATTCAACCATCCACCTGTTCATTTATTCATTCAACAAACATTCACAAGCCCTTGCCAGCAGCCTCTTTGCTGGGCATTGGAGATACCGACAGACTTACATTTACCATGTACCATGGGGTGGGGGTGGGGGGCAGGCTCAGGAAAGGATTCCTGGAAGGCGTGACCTCTGAAGTCAAACTGGATGGTGGAGAAGCAGGGAGTCAGGTAAAAGTGCAGGAAGGGGCTTCCAGGGAGAGGGGACAAATGCAGGCAAAGTGTACCAGAGGGGAGAAAGGGAGCAGTCTTTATCCAATGTCAGCAGTTAGTGAGTCCAGCCCTACGCTGGATGGTGCCGGGGACACAGTGTGACCGAGATAGCCCGGGCTTGCTTTCACAAAGTTCACAGTCCAACAGGGACACAGACCCAGCATGGCCCAGGGTTGGGGTGAGAGAGTCACAGGGAAAAAGGTCAGGGCCTTGACGGGGGAGCCCAGGAAAGGTCCCTTGCTCCAGCTTAGCAAGGGAGGTCAGGTAAGGCTTCCTGGAGGAGGGGACATGTGAACTGAGACTTGGATGACCTACAGGAGCTAGGCAAGAGAAGAGGGAGGGGAAGTTTTATGGGCAGAGGGAACAGCCTGTGGGGAGGATCTGAATCCAGAGAGAGGTCAGCACATGTGAAATTTCTAGGAGGTGACAACTATGTCCTTCCTTGTTCATGGCTGTGTCCCCGGGCCAAACATGCCCCTTATGTTTCCTCCTCATGTATACATTCATTCAGCAGCTGTTCACAGATACCTCTTCGGTATCCAACCCTGGGCTCAGTGGTGCTTAGGACACAGCAGTGACCCTGATTTTGCCCTCACAAGACTCCCAGTGTGTGTGTGTGTGGGGGGGGGGGGTGGGTATGAGGGCCGACATTAAAGAAGTGATCAGTGACATGAGTGTATACTTACATACTGAGCTAAGCACTATGAGGGACAGATCTAGGTCTATAAGAGGGGCCTGGCACTCTGGTACTACCAGAAAGGGCAGGGAGAGCTTCCTGGAGGAAGTGACATTTGAACTGGCACCTGAAGGATATGTAGGAGTGAGTTCGTGGAGGGGCACCTGGGGGGCTCAGTTGGTTGAGTGTCCGACTTCAGCTCAGGTCATGACCTTGCAGTTTGTGAGTTTGAGCCCCGTGTCAGGCTCTGTGCTGACAGCCCAGAGCCTGGATGGAGCCTGCTAAGGATTCTGTGTCTCCCTCTCTCTCTGCCCCTCCCCCATTCTTTCTCTCTCTCTCTCTCTCTCTCTCTCTCTCTCTCAAAACTAAATAAAATTAAAAAAAAAAAAGTTCACGGAAGGCTGCTGGGTACGTGGTGGGTCAGTGAGAGTGGGTTCCAAGTAGGGGGACAGCCTGTGCAAGGGGCCCCTTGGAGAAATCAGGGAATGTAAAAGAGGCAGGGGAAGCTGAGGAAGCTTCCTTTTCTAGTTTGCCGTGTTTTGTCATGAACAGTGTGTCTGTGTGTCTTTGTACCTCTCTGTTCCTCTCTTTGTCTCTATCCTCATTCCTCGTCTCTGTCCCTCTCTCTGTCTCTCTCTGTGTCTCTCAATTTTCCTCACCCCAGGGGGTGTGGCCACGGGAAATTGAGTTTAGGGGGTGGCACCAGTGTCCCGGTTCCGGCCAAGGCCACCTCAGTAAACACAGGATATCCTGTGCGGCTGGGGAAAGAGGTGGAAGCTTGTCCTCAGGGACCACCCTCTCCGATCCACTCCGAGCCAAGTGGTAGCTGGGTGCCCAGCAACACAGCCAATATCTCTCCCTCACTCACATCACCTCTGCCTGCTCCTGCCTCCCACCCTCCCTATTAAGCCCAGTCCCACGGGCCTCAAGACCCAGATGCCTTCTCCAGGGTGTCCCCCCACCAGCCCCTCTCACCCACTGTGTCCCTCTCTGGCCTCAGCGTCAACCCCAGACCTGCTTGTCCCCCCAGTCACCATCCCAAGGCAGCCCCAACTGTCCCCGTGGGTCTCCTGGTTAGAGCCCTGGGCCTTGTGTGAGGCCCCTGCCCCATCGAGGCTCATCAATCCCGGAGCCTGTCCTCTTGGTTTTCAAACCCCTCTCCCCTTCCTCCCAACCATCCTGCCACGGATGTGATGTCCCTTCCCAGCTTCCCCTCGGGGTTCCCGGCCTTTAGTCTCCCCTCTGTACCACTGCGTCCACATGGCAGCCAGAGGGATTCCTTCACTTCGTGATTCCCTAGTACCTTAGCAGTAAAGTCCCTCACCCAGTGTCCCTTGCGCCCTGGCCCCCTGCAGACCCCTCCAGCCCCATCACTTACCTTACTGCTTCTCCCTCTTTCCAGCCAAACCCAGAACTTCCAGATCCTAGAAAAAGTTTTAGGGTCCCTCAGGGGCTAGCCGTTGCTTATACTGTTCCCTCTGCCTACAACACTCACCCACCCCATCCACCTCGGGACAACAGCCCTTGGAGGTAGGCTGTTCCAGTTTACAGATGAGCACAGAGACGTGAAGTCCCTTGCTTAGGGTCACAGAGCCACAGGATGGCAAAGCAGAGAGGTTCAAATGCAGGCGATCTGGCTTTTCAGCACAACCTCTGCTCAAGGGCTTATTGCATCAATAATCATCGACTTAAGCATAATTAGATTTCTGGGGGCGCCTAGGTGGTTCAGTTGGTTGAGCATCAGACTTCGGCTTGGGTCATGATCTCATGGTTCGTGAGTTCGAGCCCCGCGTCGGGCTCTGTGCTGACAGTTTGGAGCCTGGAGCCTGCTTCAGATTCTGTGTCTCCCTCTCTCTCTGCCCCTCCCCCGCTCATGCTCTGTCTCTCACTCTCAAAAATGAATAAATGTTAAAAAAAAAAAAAGCATAGATTTCTGCACTGGGACCACAGGTGCTCAGTAAATGTTCCTTAAGTGCGTGAATGGGACGGGGAGGTGGGGGAGATGAGCCCTGGTAGGGGCAGAGTTCAGATCTCAGAGGAGCAGAGGACAGACACGGTCAGATTTAGCCAGGCATGCAGTAGGCCAGCATACATCTTTTCTGAATAAGAGAAGGGATGAAGGGAGGGGAGTGAAGGACAGCAAGGACAACTGTCCCAGGTGTTGAGGAGAGAGGTGTGTGTGTGATGGGGGGTCCTGAGAATGCCCCTGGAGGGGAGCTAGCCTGGCTGGGGAGTGTCCTGGCAGGAACACAGAGGCTCTGTGAAAAGGAGTAACAGCGCCAGGGCTGGTGGCTCAGCTCGGAATGGTGTGGGCCCTGGAATCTGCTGGCTGAGGTAGGGTGGCCTCTTGAGGTTGAGCCTGAGGGCGGTGGGGCACACTAGAGCCTGGGAGCCTGCGCAATCATCTGGGGGTCAGACATGGGGAGAGTAGGGGGTGGGGGGAATAGGTCCTCAGGCGCGAGCTGCTCATAGACCCGAGGGCACCTGTGGGATGGGACTATAGCTGATCCAGCCCATATGGTGCTTTTGTGCAAAAGGCATACTCCTTCCCCAAGGCGTTTGACCTCCATCTGCTGGGAAACTGTTGCAGTCAATATGTAAACGAATGGTGCCTGAAACACGCATAGTAGCCCCTTAAACATAGGGTCTATGCGCAGCCCACAACCTGTGCAACTGTATACAGAGGCTCTGGGGAGAGGGGGCATCGCTGGCCAAGTAGGCACAGGGGCAGATGCGAGCATCGTTGACAGATGGGTAGGCTGTCTGCATCAGTATGCATCACAGATTGTCCCCCAGTTTGGCACCCAGAGACAACGGAAACAGGCCCCCAGAGTGTTGTAAACAGAGGGCATTCCTGGCCCTACACTGGGAGATTACTTGACCACTGGACAGATCTACAGGGAACGAAGGCAGTGGCATCTCAGACCCCCAGACTGAGCACCAGGGGGCATTGCAGAGCTCAACCCACACTCTCAAGGTCTGAATCCCATTGGAGTCACCCGGTGTAGGAGTCAGGCACCCGAAGACCCTCAGCCAGGGCACCAGCTCCCTTCGGGCCATTTCCACTCCCCCTCCCCGGGCCGCCCCATCCACTTCCAGAAATGGGCACGACTTCCTCTCCTCCTCCAGGAAGCTCCGCTCTGCCCGCCCCTTCCCGGCCCGAGGGGCCGCCGAAGCTGCCCGCCTCCCCCAGTTCCACCCCAGCTTCAGCCTCCCTAGAGCTTCCGGCCAGGGTGGAGGCTCTGGGGCCCGGCGATTTCGGTGTCCTCTTGCCGGCGTTACCCCACTGGAGGCCCAGCGGGCCTCGCAGGTCACCGTCCGGCCCCCGGCCCCGCGGCCGCCCGTGGGTTTCACCGTGCCCCTCCCCCCGCCCGCACCCGGGGCGCTGCCCTGCCCCCACAGCCGCCAGGAAGGACGCCTCCTGGGTCCCGTGCCAGGCCTCTGAGTGTGCGGCCCCTCCCAGCCGGGCCAGGAATGCGGCTGGACCGCGGGGGCGGCGCAGACACCCGGCGCGGCGCTCGGGCGGGCCCTATCACACGAGCAGTGGGGCAGGTGGCCCCAGCTCGCCAGGGCCTGGGTTTCTTCTAGAAGGAAGGCAGGACCGCCTCTGCTTTGCGGTCAAGCCGCTAAACCCGGTGGCTTTATTTCAGAGGCACCCTCCAAATTGCCCTATCCCTGCCCAAAGGCAGATTTGAGACCCCGAGTGGATTTTTTTTTTTTCTTCTTAACTTTCTGGAGTCTCCCGTGCCTTTCCCCATTTTCTTGGGAGAGCTGGCTCTCAAAGCTCTTTGGAGAAGCTCCATCAAGCCTTCAGCTTTGGGCTTTTATTTCTGGCTCATTCTGAAACCTCCCTTTTGCCCCACCCCCAGCCTCAAGACACACAGGTAGACTTCAGGCAAGGCCATGATTTCTGGTGGCCTGGGGCTCCTCCACTGCTACCACGACCACCATCATCATGCACAATCAGGGAAACCTGGCAGAGTATGTTGGGGGGAGTTTTCTAGAGGGCCAGTTACCAGAGCTAACTCATCCGCTTACCAGAACAAGAAAGCAGTAAAGTTCATGGCTTGAAACCCACCCCCTCATGCGATGTCCTGTTGGAGCCTCAGTTTTCTCAAAATGTGAAATGGGGATAGTAATAATGGCCATCTAATTTCAAAGATGAAAAGAGTGAACACACGTCAGGTGCTTAGCACACACAGTCCACGCTCAGTAAAATTTGGAGGTTATTACCTGACCCTTGCCTTAGCCCAGAGACAAAGCACACAGACTTGAAATAACCCAGGACTGGTTTTAATTTCCAGAAAATGGTGCAGTCTCCTCCCACATCACGGAAAAAGTATCCCCGGGAACGACCTCCGCCGATTCAGTCCAGCACAGGGCCTGGTCCACATCACATTCCAGCCACCGGGCCCTGTCATCCCCTCCCAAGGGCCAGTCCCAGACTCCCCTCATTAGCCCTAGACAAGAGGACAGAGGTGAAGTTGCTCAGGAATGGATTCTGTCTCTCCAAAGCCCCTCTCTCCGTTCTAGGGAAGTTAGCTGTGTCTTTCCAAGGACAGTTAGTCCAGCAACCAGGCTCAGTTTGGACACCAAACCACCATCTCCGCTGTGGGGGTCAGCGCCCCGGCCCCGGTGGCCGCTCCAGCGCCTGTGTGCCCACCAACACGTCCAGGAGGTAGTCTAGCTGGGCCTCATCCAGCTCCAGACCTTCCTCCTTGCCAGGCCCATCTTCAGGGCCGGGTTTGAGGCCCTCAGACGCTGGTGCCCAAAGTTCGCTGTCATACATAGAGGTGTCGATGTCCTCAAACAGGCCCTCGAGCTCATCGTCCAGCAGACAGCCAGTGGCTGGGCCCAGCAGGTCCAAGGCCCCCAGGCCGGGTGGGGCCCCGCCACTGGGGCGGCCCGGCGGCCCTTCGTCCACCAAGGGCTGGGGGGCCTGGCTCAGGCCCTCGATATGGCTGAGGTCCTCCAGAAGGCTGGCCATGGAGGCTGAGAGGGCAGCGTCTGAGCTGGCCAGCAGGCTGTCAGCCGCCACGCCAGGGGCCTCAGGCGGGCTGGGCACGGAGGGCAGGGTAGCTTCGGGCTCCATGGATGCCTGGATGCGCCGCAGGGTGTTCACTAGCAGCACCAGGTGCCGCAGGTCCGGCTCACTCTGCCGCAGGCTGTGGTGGAGCTTGAGCACCGAGAGGTCTAAGAGGGAATTGGAGGGCACAGCCGGGGGTGCCTGTGCCACTGCTGGGAGCCTGGGATCCAGCCACCAGGTGTCGACTGCCAAGGCTTCCTTCTCCGGCTCCTCCTCCTCCTCCTCCTCCCGCTTGCGCTTCAGACCTTTGCTCAGCATCATCTGCAGGGGGTGGGGGGTGGGGCGAGTCATTCACTTATAGAAAGTCCGTGGCAAGTTCAAACCCTGGCTCTGGTAACTGGTGTCTGGTGTGATCTCGGGCCAGTCATTTAACTTCTTGAGCCTGTGCTTCCTTAGGGAAACTTTAAGATAATAGAGTTGTTCTCTGGAGTAAATGAGATAATATACAAAAAGCACTTACAACAGTGCCTAGTGCACTCTATTTTTTTTTTTAAGTTTATTTATTTTGAAAGAGGGGGAGAGAGAGGTAGAGGAGGGGAGGGAATCCCAAGCAGTCCCTTTGATACCAGCGCAGAGCCTGACTCGGGGCTCGATCTCAAGACCTGAGCAGAAGTCAAGAGTCAGATGCTTAACTGACTGAGCCACCCAGGCGCCCCTACATTGTAACTATTCTTATTAACAAGTACTTTTAATAGCTATTATTATGTACTTCTTCAGTGAACCATGTGAAATGCCCAATATTCAACCTTTTTTTTAACCCATGAAAGCAGCTGTTTCACATAGTTTAACCTAACATTTATTGAATGTCTATAAATCAGACAAATACATACATAAACACAGGAAACGTAGGGGCGCCTGGGTGGCTCGGTCCGTTGGGCCACCGGCTTCGGCTCAGGTCATGATCTCACAGTCCGTGAGTTCGAGCCCCGCGTCGGGCTCTGTGCTGATAGCTCAGAGCCTGGAGCCTGCTTCAGATTCTGTGTCTCCCTCTCTCTCTGACCCTCCCTCATTCATGCTCTGTCTCTCTCTGTCTCAAAAATAAATAAACATTAAAAAAAAAAGAAATTTTAAATACAGGAAATGTACAGATGGTGCTAGGAAGACACTAAAAGATTCTGGGGGGTGGTCAGGGCAGGCTCCTCTGAGTAAGAGACATCTGAGTGGAGCCCTCAAGCAGGAGAAGGAGTCAGCTATAGAAGAACCAGGGGGAGAGCATTCAGGGAAGAGAGAACAACAAAAGCAAAGAAAGACCTGGAGGCCGGATGAGCTTGAACTGAAAAAACACCAGTGTGGTCAGCGCACAGAGTGACATGGGAGGGAACAGGGTTTGGAAAGCAAGCAGAGGCAAGAAGTTTGGATTTTACTGTGAGTGTCACTGAAGGGTTTTGAGCAGGGAATAGAGTGGTGCTGTGGATTAGGTTTCCAGAAGATCCCCCTCAGCTGCTTGGAGTAAGATGAGTGGGGAGGAGTGGAGACGGGGAAGAGCGTGATCGGAAGCTCCATTTGGAGGCTAGTGCACTCTTGGGGTGATGATGGTAGCTTGGAGTAGAAGGTGATTGGTAGTGGACGTGGAAGGAAGTTGATCGATTCAGGATTTATTTGGGAGGCCTAGTAGACAGAGCTTGCCGGGAAATCTTGACGGGCACAGGGGGCCACTGAGAGAACTTTGAGGACCCACACTTTCCCCGAGGTAGGGGCCCCTGGAGTTCTGGACCCCAGCCCCAACTTGCTTTTTTCAGACTGGAAGCTTGCAAGGTCCAGTCCCCGGGGAGTTGCCCCACAGGACCTTAGAAGTAACCCCCCACCCTACTAAAAACGGTCCTCGCCTCCTTCCCCGCAGACCCGGGAGTTCAGAACCGCAGGAATTCTGCCCCCACCCGACTCCGCCCCCTGGTCCCGGTGCCCCCTAGCGGCGCCAGGCCGGCTTTCCCCGGGGATTCCGGCTCCTCAGACCCCGGGATCCTCGACACTGCCCCCACGTCCTGGCTGTCGCTCCAGCTTGCCGCCCAGGACCGTGCGGGCTGGGATCCCCGGAGGACTAATTCCGCCTTCTCTGCCTGCGCTCGCTTCCGGCAGGCAGTGGAGGTGGCTCCTTCCGAAGCGGCGGCGGCGGGGGCGGGTGAGTCACGCAGCCGGAGCCAGAAGCCGGCGCCTCCGCCCCCTTCCTGGGCTGCGACGTGATTCACCCAACCCGGCCGGGCGACACTTAGAGGCCCGCGCATCTCGATCCCGGGCAGCCCCGGCGCGTACCGGCAGGACCCGGGGATCGAACCGGCCAAACGACCCCGCCGAGGGTTTCCCTTCTCTCCTCAGGCCCCTTCACTTCATTTACATACCTAGCTCACCCGCTGCCAATCAGAACGAAGAGGGATCAACGCACAGCCAATCAGGAAGCGGCGACGGCAGCATCGCTCGCTCGCTTTCCTTCAGCAACCGGCGCCTGGGTCGTGAGACGCAGTTCTGACTCCGGCGCACGACTCCAGGCTCCTGACTCTCCTTAACTACCACCCACTCCCGTGGCGGCCCCGCCCTCCACCCAGGGATTGGGCCTGGACGGTGATGGGCGGAGCCTATAGAGGGAAGGTTCGAAAGGAGGGTAGGTTGGCTCCAGGGCGCATGCCCGGCTACTGCGTGAAGGGACCGGGCCAGGTGGGGTGGCCGTTTTCCCTGCGGGACAGTAGCGGGGAGGGTTTTTTTTTAACCTCTCAAAGTGCAGGCCCCTCACACCTGCCCATGCACTTGCCAAACCCAAACTGAGCTTCTTACACACCCAACTCTAACGGGTCTGTACTGTAAGCCAGATAGGCATGGGTTCAAATTCTAACCACTCATTAGATGTGTGTGTGACCTTGGAAAAATGCTTAACCTCTCTGAGCCACACAGTTTGTTAAATGGGCATCTTCTTGCCTACCCCTTGGGAGTTAGGAAAATTAAAATAAGTTTGTATCTGTAAGAGCGCTATAGCACACTCAGCAAATGCTGGGCAGTTATATGGTGGTTATAGGCGTGGAGGGAGGGGGCAGGAGTGGATGCCACTGGAGTCACATATCCTGGGCTTCATACCCTAAGTAACTTTATGACTTTGGGCGAGTGTTTGAATCCCCTCGGGTCTCAGTTTCCTCACCTTAAAAAAAATTTTTTTGGGGGGGGCGCCTGGGTGGCGCAGTCGGTTAAGCGTCGGACTTCAGCCAGGTCACGATCTCGCGGTCAGTGAATTCGAGCCCCGCGTCAGGCTCTGGGCCGATGGCTCAGAGCCTGGAGCCTGTTTCCGATTCTGTGTCTCCCTCTCTCTCTGCCCCTCCCCCGTTCATGCTCTGTCTCTCTCTGTCCCAAAAATAAATAAAAACGTTAAAAAAATTAAAAAAAATAAAATAAAATGAGATTATTTTGAGGATTAAAAAAGAATAATCCTATAAGGGCACCCGGTTGACTCAGTTGGAAGACCATGCAACTCTTGATCTTGAGAGTGTGGGTTCAAGCCCCACATTGGGTGTAGAGATTATTTAAAAACAAAATCTTTAAAAAAGGCCGGGGTTGGGGGGGACGGGGTGCCTATGTGGCTCAGTCTGTAGAGCATGTGACTCTCGATGTCAGGGTCATGAGTTTGAGCCCTTAGTAGGGCTTGGAGCCTACTTAAAAATCAATACATACATTAATTCATTAATTAATATCAAAAAAAGAGTAATCGCATGAAATGCTCAGAATGGTGCTCGACATGTCCTTTTGTTGGTAGATTAGCTGTTGGTATAGCACAGGTACTTAATTCAAGGAGAGGGGGACACGTGGGGTGGGCTATGGGTAGACAGGAGTTTAACACTTGTCTGATAAACTGACAATGGGACTTAGCTTCTCCAAGTAGCTCATTTGCTAACTCTTCTGGAGTTCTGGGAAGAATTGTTAGTTGTAAATAAAGCTTCTGGCCAAAGTAAGCTCTAGAAAATGCTAACTAAACTATTCGATTCAGGCATCAATTATCAATGGATGCTCAAACCTTAGGGTGAAAGGTTAACAGGATCTTGACAGGCTCCAACACATCACCCCACAGGTTACTTACTAACTGCAAGGGGAAAATATCCTTTTATGATGTGGAGATGTGGTTCTCACCACCTTAACCATGTAATGAAACTCTGTACCCACAAGAGAGGGACACCCCGACACTGGGCACCACCCGATATGATGCGTTAGGAAGTATGCACACTCCCTGTGGAGTCTCCCTGTTAAATTTCATAAACTGAATCTCACAAAGCCTCTAGACCTAACCTTCAGCTTATAGGAGACAGAGAGGAACAAATTAAACATGAACACAATCAGACAAATACAGAATGTGGAACATCTGCAGCACAACTGTGCTGTTCCACCAACAATTCAATTTCAAGAAAACAGAAAAAGGGTTTGGTGGGGTTGATGGTGGAGGATTTTCTAGAATGAAAATTACTGTATAATTTCTTTATTACAACCAAATAAGCGTATGAACCTTCACTAAATCCTGACTGCGGGGGGGGGGTGGTGTTGGAGAAACAGCTACAAAAGATATTCACGGGGAAATCTGAATATAGACTGGATATCAGATGACTTGTGGAATTCTTAATTCTTTTTATTTTATGTTTATTTATTACATTTTTTTTAAGACAGAACGCAGGGGAGGGGAAGAGAGAGAATCCCAATCAGGGTCCTTGCTGTCAGCGAAGAGCCAATTGTCATGGGACTCGTTCTCACATACCATCATGAGATCGTGACCAGAGCCGAAATCAAGAGTCAGGCCCTTAACTGATTGAACCATCCAGGCGTCCCTGGAATTATTTTTTTTTTTTAATTTTGTTTAATGTTTATTTATTTTTGAGACAGAGTGTGAGTAAGGGAGGGGCAGAGAGAGAGAGAAACAGAACTTGAAGCAGGCTCCAGGATCAGAGATGTCAGCACAGAGCTTGATGTGGGGCTTGAACTCACCAGATCTCCTGAGGTGAAGTCGGATGCTTAACCAACAGAGCCACCGAGGTGCTCTTTTTTTTTTTTTTTTTTTAAGGTTTTTCATTTATTGACAGAGAGAGGGAGAACAAGTGGGGTAGGGACAGAGAGTGGGAGAGAGAGACTCCAAAGCAGGCTCCAAACTGTCAGCACAGAGCCCGATGTGGGGCTCGGACTCACGCACCATGAGATCATGTCAAAATCAGAGTCAGACACTCAACCGACAGACCCACCCAGGCGCCCCTGGAAATCTTAATTCTATTAGATGTGAAATGTTGTGTTTGTAGGTGAGTGTCCTTAATCTTAAGAAATACCGAGGTGCCTGGGTGGCTCAGTCAATTAAGCATCGGAATCTTGATCTCAGCTCAGGTCATGATCTCATAGCCCCCACTGGGGCTCTATGCTGGTGGCCCCCTGGAGCCTGCTTGGGACTCTCTCTCTCCCTTTCTCTGCCCCTTCCCTGCTTGCAAGTGCTTGCTCTCTCTCTCTCTCAAAATAAATAAACTTAAAAATCAACAACAACAAAAAACAAAACCTCCTTTCCTATTAAAAAAGAAAAAAGAAAGAAAAGAAAAAGAAATTCCTGCTGAGCTATTAGAGGTAGAATGTTAAGATATCTACAATTTACTTTCCAATGGTTCAGCAAAAGAAAAAATATACATATGCATATATACATATGTAGATAAAGGAAACAAAATATTAACAATTAAATCTAGATGGGAGGCTATACAGGCACTGAGAATACGTCCCACCCCCCATCTTTTCTATATGCTTACCATTTTTCATAATAAAAGGAGGGTAAAATGCTAATTAGAAGCAGGCCCCTGCTAGGCAAGTTCACATAATTTCTCCCATAACCTATCTTTATGGCCTAAGGAAACAGGAGGCTCCGAGTCTCCAAGTGGCTTGCTCCAGATGGAATGCTGGAGAGCTCCCAGAAATCGCAAGAGCTTGATTAACCCGTATTTATTGAACACCTACTATATTCTGGGCACTGTTACAGTCAATAAGGATCCAGCAAGGATACGTGAGGATAAGCCTCACAGGGTCTCTCTTTTCATGGCTCAGGGGAGGAGGTAAACAAAGAAAAGAAATATGAAAACAAAAACATTCATTGATTCACAAACATTCATGGATTGAACACCTTCCGTGTGCCAGGTACTGTGGATGATACCGCACTGATACGGCAGTAAAACTATAAAGACAAAAACCCCTGACATGAGGAGGTGGACAATACACTTAATACAATAAAGAAATTGCTTAGTATCTTAGAAGGTGAAGTGAAAAGGAAAAGAATAAAACAGAGCAGGGGGAGAATAGTGAAAGGGTGCGTGGTGCGTGGTGTAGATAGGATGCTGGCTGGTGCTGGTAGGAAGTTCCTTGAAGAGGTGACGTTGAGTAGACCCAATGAAACGAGAGAGGTACTAAAGCTCTGGAACAAGAGTGTTCTGGCCAGAGGGAAGGGCCAGTGCAAAGGCCCCGAGGAGGGAGTTTGCCAGGCAGCAAGGCCAGGGTAGCCGGACTGTGTTGCCTGGGAGGTCAGAGAAGCTTTCAGGCGGTTTAGAGCCCTCTATGGACCACTGTGTTTTATTCTGAGACCCTAGAAGATGAATACATGAGGAAGATAATTTCGGCCCCTGTTCAGTGCCCTGAGGAAAACAAAACAGGACGCTATATAATAGGGAGGCCTGTGGCGGGATGGCCCAGGAGAGCCTCCCTGAGGAGGTGACCCTGGAGCTGAGACCAGAGAGTGCAGAAGGAGCCAGGAATTCAAAGGGCTGGGGGGAAGGGAGAGGGAGAGAGGTCAGGCCTCGGCAAATGAAACCAGAAGCAGGCCGCCCGCCCGGCAGGCCTGGGGAGGAGGCTCCGCCCGCGGCGGGAGGAGGGGGAAGCGGGTCGGGGAGCGCCCCGCCCCCAGCCGGCCGCCCCACCCCGCCCCACCCGGCCTCTGGGGAGGGAGCAGGCGCCGGGCCGGCTCCCGCCGCAGCCGCAGCCGCTACCTCCGAAGTGTTCCACCGCCCGGCCGGCTGGGGATGGGTAGTGGGCAGGTGGGAGGGGCCTGGCCCATCGGCCACGCCCCGAGGCGACCGCGCCCCCTCCCCCCACCGCGGGCCGGAAGAGCGCAGTTTGGGGAAGGTGGACTCTGTCTTCAGATACCCGGTCCCTCTGCGGGCCAGCCTTTCTACTTCTCTCATCAGCCTCTTTAACGGGGTGCGGGGGATACCGGGCCTCCCTGAGCCTCAGTTTGTCCATCTGGAAAGTGGGGATGCTCCTTATAGTGGCCTCACTGTGGTACTAGAAAGCTACTTGATTCCTTTTCACTCGATTATCTTTAGGGCAAGGAGGACCTGTTAAAAGGTGAGTCAGGTCTCATCCCTCTTCTGCTCAACAGCCTCCCGTGGCTTCCATCTCACTCGGTAAAATTCAGTCCCTCAAGACCGTACGTCTCTTTCAGCTCATCTCCTAGGATGCTCTTTTCTTGCACACTGTTCCAGCCTCACTGACCTCTTCAGGTCCCTCAAACGCTCCACTCAGGCTCCCACCTCAGGGCCTTCGCACCGGCTGTTACCTCTGTCTGCAGCTGTTACCTCTGTCTGCATCGACATCCATCCGACATCCGTTCCCCCTCAGATTGGCATGACTCACTTCTCACCTCCCTCAGGTCTTGACTCAAATGTCCCCTTGTCGGTGAGGCCTTCTCTGGCCATCCCATTGAAATAGTTAACACCCCCATCGCTCTGCTTTCTTTTTCTCTATAGCATTTGTCACCACCCGACGGACTCTCCGTTTTAGTTATTTGTGTGGGTATTGCAGCCTTCCCCAACTGCCATGCTGTATGAGGGCAGGAGTTGTCTTATTCGTATGCCTGGAAGAGCACCAGGCCCACCCCGTAGACAATAAATTTGAGCGATTATTGGAATCCTTGGCATGCATCAGGCCCCCCTTTCCGGTTTGCACAATCGCTCAGGGAGGCAGGTATGAATCCAGTCTTAAGGTTGGGACATGCTGGCTTGTTTGAAGAACTGTAGAGATTGGTATAGCTGGAGCACAGTAGTGGGGAGACTGTGAGGACGGTGAATTCAGAGAGGTAAGAGGGAGGGTTGACCGTTGCAAGGTCGGTTCATTTTTTCAACAATAGCCCACAAAGGGGCGCCTGGGTGGGTCGGTCAGTTAAGCGTCCGACTTAGGCTCAGGCCATGATTTTTCAGTGCGTGGGTTCGAGCTCCACGGCAGGCTCTGTGCTGACAGCTCAGAGCCTGAAGCCCGCTTCTGATACTGTGTTCCCCGTCTCTCTCTGCCCCTTCCCCCCTCATGCTCAGTCTCTCTCTCTCTCTCTCTCAAAAATAAATAAAGATTAAAAAAAATTTTTTTTAATAGCCAAAAAAAATTGTTTTTGAGTGCACACCTGTACTGAGCATAGTTTTGTACACTAGGGCACACAGCTGGGCTAAGACCACCAAAACCCCTCCCTCTCAGAGTTTTTATAGACCAGGAGGCTAACCATAAACAGGTGATAAATAACTTGAGATAGGATAGATGCTAGCAAGAAGATCAAACAGTGGGGTGAATGTTCGGTGCCGCGAGACACGTCGAGCTAGGAAGGGCAGAGAAGACCTCTCTGAGAAAGGGACATTTATGTTGGTGAAGCTAGAGGGGACATATCCTCTGGGCCATTAATAAGTGCAAAGGCCCTGGGGTGGTTATGAGCGTGGAGTCAAATGAGACCAGGGTGACTGGTGGTGCGGAAGAGTGGGAGATTCAAATGGGGAAGTTAGGAGCAAGATTGACAGGTCTTTTTTTTTTTTTTTAATGTTTATTCATTTATTTTGAGAGAGAGAAAGGGAGAGAGAATGAATCCCAAGTAGGGATTCATTGCTGTCATCACAGAGCCCAATGTGGGGCTCGATCTCACAAACCCTGAGATCAGTGACCTGAGCCAAAATCAAGAGTTGGCTGCTTAACCAAATGAGCCACCCAGGTGCCCCAAGATTGCTGCATTGCAGGCCTTGAAGTTGGGGTTTTATTCTGAGTGTGAGAAGTCACTGAGAGTTTTAAGTAGGAGTAAGACGTGGGCATCCACGAGATGTGAAACGCATGTGCCTTGAGGCTCTCATGACCATTTCTTCTCTCTCTCTCCATTGGCACCTGTCAGTTACCCCAATGCTTTCAGACTTACATGCAAAGCCCCTCTTAAGCTGCGAACCTTGGCTTTGGGCCAGAAAGCACAAGCAAAATCCCCCTCCTTTCCCTGCCTGTGGACTCCACCGGTGTAGTTCCTCTTTGCAAACCTTCTAGGAGAGTCCCTAATGCTGTATAAACTCACCTGCTGCATTGTCTTCAAAGGTCTTTGCAAGAGGCTTAACCAGTGCTAAGCATTGCATCTTCCTGGCCCCCCTCTCTTTTCTCCTCTCACAGGCCTGGGCTTGTACCTCCCAAATAAATCCTTAGCACTTTAAATGTTTATTTTTGAGAGAGAGAAGCAGAGAGGGGAGACACGCAAGCCAAAGCAGGCTCCAGGCTGAGCTGTCAGCACAGAGCCCGAAGCAGGGCTCAAACCCACGAACCACGGGATCATGACCTGAGCCAAAGGTGGACACCTAACCCACTGAGCCACCCAAAAGCCCCAAATCCTTAGCACTTTAACTTCAACCTGGTCTCTACTTCCTAGCCAAGTTTTCTAGAGAGAGCTTCCCCCCCCCCCCCCCCCGTTTGAGAGAGAACACCAGTGGGGTAGGGGCAGAGAGGGAGAGAGAACTCCAAGCAGGCTCCCCTCTGTCAGTGCAGGGACCAACTGACCCACAGCTCAAACTCACAACTGTGTGAGATCATGACCTGAGCTTAGATCAAGAGTCAGACACTTAACCCACTGAGCCACCCAGGCACCCCTAGAAAGATCTACTCTTAATGCAGACTATCTTTAGGCATTTTCTTTCCCCCTCTGGGTCCCAGCAACACATTGCATGCAATGAAAAAAATGACTTTTAGATGCTAGAGTCACCTATCCTTTGACAGTTTGGCAATTCATGGGACTTAGTTTCTCCTTCCTTTGTGCACCCACGTGGCTGGGGAGTCTAAGTCTACTGAGGAGCAACAAACACAATAGTTGAAAACCAATCCCTGGAGGCAAACTGAGTTTGAGTCCTAGCTCCCTGGTCCTTGCTTTCCTTGCTGTGTGACCTAGGGCAAGTGATTTGGCCTCTCTGAACTTGAGGTTCCTCCTATGTAAAACCTGTTAACAGAATTCTGTATTATCATGAAGATTAAATGACCTAATCCAAACAAAGTGGATACAACAGTACTCTTAACAAGTACTCTATAAATATTATGTTTAATAATATGCCTGCCCCAACTTTGGTGGGGGGGTGGGGAGGTGGTGCAGGTGTCCAGGGAACTTACCAGGTCCCTCTCATCGACCCGCTGAAGTTTAGAAACTTCAGGCAACATCACCCTTTCCAAAATACTTTTATTAAAAAAAAAAAAAGTCATTACAAACAATCAAAAACAAAACAAAACAAAACAAAACCCACCACAAAACCCGCCTTTCTTTTAAATAATGTGGCATGGAGCGGTTTGGTTTCCACCCTATTGCACGTGGTCCGGCCTGGTTATGCATCAGGAGACTGCTGGGACTGGGGTCTTGCCAATGAGGTGGGGATCAGCCTTGAGGGAGGAGGTCCGCCCCTCCTGCTCCCTCCAGGTGCAAGTGACAAAGTCTGAGTTCCCATAGCAACCAGGCAGCACATCCCAGTCATCAACACACAGGCCCAGCTTTATCTTCCCTGAGGCCCCAGTGGTCACCAGGGGAGTAGGAACTGGAGGAAAAGGCAGAAGAAATGTGGGAAGTGGGAAATCAGACTCCCAGAAACAGAGTCACGTTAAGGCATTTGGAACAGATAAATTAATTCAGGAAGACCCACCTTCACAGAAGGCTGCGGCAACCAGACACACACACACATGCAAGACGGTTTGTGGAACCCTGAAATGGGAGGAAAGGAGGCCACAGTCACTGCTTAGAGCCCCCGCAACACACACACACACACACACAC
This sequence comes from Felis catus, assembly GCF_018350175.1. Lineage (NCBI taxonomy): Eukaryota > Metazoa > Chordata > Mammalia > Carnivora > Felidae > Felis > Felis catus. The sequence goes on along the minus strand of NC_058382.1, from coordinate 14,161,754 downwards.
ACACACACACACACACACACACACACAGTTGCATCCAGGGATCCTGCCCACTGAGGCAGAGATGAGAAACAGCCCCTGGAAGTTTTAGGATCCCAGAATGATTTCCATAATGTGATCAAGTTCATTACACTCCCAGGACCCTGGGGCACAGAAGAGGTTGTGAGGAGGCTCCGGTGGGGCCAGTGCAGGCTCCTTCTCTACTGCAGATGTGTCAATGTCCAGAAAGAAGTCATCCAGACCAGAGTCCCCCAGATACCGGGAGCTCAGAGCTTCCAAGAAGACTGGATCAGGCTGGGGCAGCACTTCGTTCTGGGGGCCCGGGGGAGCTATTGGATTCTGAGGGGACTCCGTGTCGTCCATGGAGGTCTCCAGTTCCCTGAGAATAGAGCCGATGGTGGCGGACAGGGAGAAGTCCTCCTCGCCCGGGAAGAGGGGCTCAGGGGGTAGGGCAGGTGCTGGAGCCAGGCAAAGGGCGGCCTGGAGCTGCTGGAGGGTATTGTGGATGAGGACATGCCTGCGTAGGCTGGGTGCTCGGGGGCCCAGACTCCGCTGGACTTTGTCTAAGGAGATTTGAAGCAGGGCTTGCTGGTAGCTCCGCAGGCCTGCTGGACCCCAGTCCCACTTCTCATCCTCCTCTTCCTCCTCCAAATCTGAGTGTTTTCTCTTCAAGCCTCCTACCATGATGCCCTGTAGAGAGAAGAGGGGCAAGTCAGACACCGCAGGGATAATGCAGATCCCGAATTTCCTGTATGGTTGTTTGGTTTTTAAGTAGGCTCCATGCCCAGTGTGGAGCCCAATGCGGGACTTGAACTCAGGACCCTGAGATCAAGACCTGAGTGGAGATCTAGAATCAGACACTTAACCGACTGAGCCATCCAGGCACCTCCCGGTTGTTGTTCATTTTTATGATCTAAACCTGTTTCCTCATCTATAAAATGGACATGATATGAATTCCACAGGGCTGAGGAGGAGACTAAATGTAAATGACTAAGAAAACAAGATCTGGATTGAAACATAGGTGGCTTTGCATCCCCCTACTTGCCTGTGTGGCCTTGAATGGTGAATTTGCCTCCTTGAGACTCAATTACCTCAGCTGTAAGATGAGGATCAAGTTCCTGAGTCTTAACACTGTTCTTTCTACAATACTCGTTTCTTCAACAGTGTCACGTATGACAGCTGTGGAGTACGGAGACCTGGACTGGAGGCAGGGAAACCTGGATCTGAATTCTGCCTTTGACACTGCTGAGCTGTTTGATCTTTGTAAGTTATGTGACATTACCTCTCTGGGTCTGTTTCCCCATCTGTAAAAAGAGGAATGCAAAAATTCTCACCGTATTCTCAAGGAGATCCGATGTGTAATATACACGGTACCCATCTACAGTTAACGCTTAACGAAGAAGAATTTAATTGCCATTTATTCATTCAATATTTATCTATTGTTGCCTGTTGTACTGGAGCCACCGAAGCCCTGTTAGGACACCTATTTGTCGAAACTCTTCTTTTACAGGGAGTATATTTCTGACCCTGCCCTCTTCCTAACCGACTGGGAGCTCTCCCAAGAGCAGGGAAGGAGCCTCCCTCATTCTCTTAGCCCGCGCCTTCGACTTCCCCCAAAGCGCGCCCCACAAGAAACTTGCTAAAACTTGACTCAACGCCCGACTCCGCCTCCTCCCTGGATCTCTATTCAACGTCCAGGCAGGCAACAATTTGGCCCAGGGGCTTCTGGGAAATGTGGGCCAATAGCCGCCTGGCACGTGCGGTAACGTTGAGCTTGCACTACAATACCCAGAGGGTGCCGCACGCCTTTGGGACGAACCTCCCCCGCCCTCCCTTAAGGCATGCGCACAAGCGCCCGGGGCGGGTGGGGGAAGGGAACCCGGACGTCCAGCTGCCCGGCGCCTGCCGAGCCCCGCCCTCTGCTGCCTCTAGGGCTGCGGGTCTGAGCTCCAAGCCCGGAACGCCCCTCCCCCACCCCAGACTCCGGCCCTAAAACTGCTTTCTCTCGGGTTTCGCACCTCAAGGAGGTCCTAGATTCTTTCCCCAAACTGCTCTCGGGTCCAGAAACCCAGGCTCCAACACATCGCTCAAAAACTACAAATGCTCTCTGATTTATTCCGTTTGGGAGACTAATTCTGATACCTTCACCCGTCAACTTTCCCCTTTTCTCCCGTCTTTCAAATGCCTTTCGACTTCACCTCCAAACTCTCCCTCTGACTCCAAGACCTGAATATGGGACTCTCACCAGCACCTCCTCACCGCCACTGCGTCTCCCTTACCAAGATTCCTTGCCCGTAGTTATCTCCGTTTTTCCAAATGCTCAGGATCCCAGCTCCAACCCCTCACCCCTTTTCCAGAACACTAGAGCCCCGAATTCAACCCGTCCGGGAGACTCGAATTGTCCTAATCTCCAGATTTCCTGCCCCAAAAGTTCCTTCCTCGGTCCTCTCGCTTCTCCAAACACCCCATGTCCCAGCTTCAAACTCCCTCCACTTGAAGATCTTGCCCCAACAACTTCGCCTTCAGTCCGGGATCTCGATTTCAGTCTCGAAGCCCCACCAACCCTATCAGTCACCCTTATCTGCGCCCCCGACTCACGCCCAGACCCCGCCTCCACGACTCTCGGGGGGCGCGCCTCCACCTTCCCTAAACTAAGGCAAATCTCAAGCCAGGTGGACTCTCTCACCTCAGCTGCCAGGTTCGCAATGACCAAGTCGTGGAACGTCCGTAGCTTTTACAACCCAACAGTGCTGGGTACGAGCCTCGCTCACCTCCCCAGGGCCTCTTGGTTTGGCCTCCGGCCCACCCCGCTCCGCCCAGGAGCCGAACCGCGAGCCGCGATTGGCTGGAGCCCTGCCCGCTGCGGGGCGCGGATTGGCTGGGTGGAGCCACCGGTCCGTCGCCAGGAGACACCCGGCCGGCCCTCCCTTTCCTTGCACCCCGGACCTTTTAAAGGATTCCGACTCGCCCGGGGGAGGGGCCACGTCTCTAGGGTGGAGGGTGGCGGGGACGTCAGAACTGTTTCCTTCAATTCAGCCACTGTCCTCGCTCCAAAGTCGTCAACATTGATCTCTGCGATGCCTTTATACCAGGTGAGGACCCTGTCGGGGAGCGAGGCTGGTCGGCACGCCCCTCCCCACCCTGTTTTCCAGGCGGGCGGGGCTGAGCCACTCGCGGAGGCCGCGCCCCCGGGGTTCCGAGGGCGGACGCTGCGGGGCGGAGGATGACGTAGCTGAAGACCAGCCAATAGTTTGGCGCGGCCAACGTTGCCTGGGCGATCGCAGCCCAGTTCCTGTGCTCCCGCCCCCCAGTACTTTACCCCAAGGCCCCTTTCTTAATCTTCAGGACTTCTCAGCACGTCCTGTGCTGGTCTCTCCTGCAACCCCCGACGCCCCATCCTTCCCCTCTCAGGGTGGCACTGCTGGGAACTCGTTACTTGCTCGCTGCTCCCCTGGGGACAAAATCCAAACTCCTCCCTTTTGCCACAAAGCCCTTCACGGTCTAGTCTCTGAAACACACTCCTTGCTCCCTGTGATCCGACCACAGATTGACTCTCAGTTTTTCTAAAATGACTTCGAGCGCCCGCCACCACCATAAACACAGATTTTGTCTGTTTTCTTCCCTGCCTTAACCCCAATGCTTTAGGTACATAGCAAGTACTCAAAAATGACAATAAAGGGCCTCTGGATCTTTAAACTTGTTTCCCCATCCTGAAAGTACACCTTCCGTTCCCAGACTGTTTCTCACCAGGTCTCATCTCAAAGATTTCCTTCTCTCAGAAGCCCTCCCTTGATGCTTGAGTGGGTTAGGACCCATTCTGGGCTCCTATGGTGTCCTGGGCTTCACCCCATCCTGACCCTGACCCCTCTGCCCATGTCTCCCATTCTTGGCCCTGAGGGCAGGTACTGAGGTTATCTCTGTCACCCAGGGCTTGGTCCGTAGCATCACCCAGCACATGGACACAGAGCAGGCATCCAGTGAAAGTTCTTTAAATATGCCCAATGTGACAGAAGGAGAAACAGGGCAGAAAAAAAAACAAAAACAAAAACCCTGAGCTAGTGCCCTGAAACTGAACCAGTATTGCCCTTCCCCTAAAAGTGTCACCAAGAGGAGGGAGAGGGAGTTTTTTTCCAGGCTACCCCTGGGAAGGGAGGTTTAAGCCTCCTCAGACCAGTTCTCACGGGTTGGAATTTGTCAACCAGTCATCCTGCTGCTTGCAGAAGCAATATATGATTGGAATGGAATTTTTTTTTTTTTTTGAGGGGAAGGTGTTGGGTGGGTAGGTGGGGGAGGCTGTGAAGTGGGGACAGAGGAGTGGCTCACTCAAACCTGCAAAAGGTGTCTCTGGGCAACATGGGCAGGGGACAGTAGATTCCAAAGAGGGACATGATTAGGAAGGGGTCATTCTCCCCGCCCCCCCATCCTGCCCTTCTTCCAGAGGCCCCATCTCAGAGTGGCCTCACTGTAACTCCATCTCTAGGTTCCAGTCCCATGAAGCCTGGATGCCTCTCTCCCCTCCGTCATGGACTATCCAACTCCACTCACCTCCACTCTCTTGCCCCCGTCAAGGCCTCTGTCTTGGTGCCCTGGGGCTCTAGCCTCCACTCTTGCACGCCTCCGATCCACATTTACACAGCAGTCAAGGGCAGCTTTATAAAACATAAACCTGACTGTGCCCCTCTCCACCTCTCTCCTGCTCCCCTCCTAGCACAGAACCTCAGGATGAAGCTCAAGCTTTTTACAATGATTCTGCACAATTTAGCTTCCATGTAAGAGCCTCTTGGGGCTGACCACTCCTCCCCTCTGAGCCAAGTATTATTAACTTGTTTGCTCCTGGAGCTGGCTTAGGTAGTTTCCTAAGCCCTCTGGACTTCCTCCTTCAGAGCCCTGGCCACTCTGGGTGGTCACTGTCACGGGCAAGGGTGTCTTCCTCACTGGACTGTGAGATCTGTGAAGGGAGGGTCACCCCCTGGGTCCTCATAGTCCTCACCTGGTCTCCAGCACAGGGCCAGATGAAGAAATGAAGGAAAATCTTACACAGAGGGAGATAGAGACACCGAATCAGCCAGACAAAGCCAGACAGAGGAAGAGTCAGAGTCGGGTCTTCTAGAATAACGTGAAGCTCTGGGCTCAAGATTTATTGCTCCTTTCCTCTGTTCTCCATTTCTCAGAACGCTGTCCTCCTGGATGCGGTCAGATCCCTAGTCGTACTGGTGGGAGGGGTAGGTACTGTGCCCGTCGTATTTATCAGTAGTGAGACAGCTCAGCATGAAGTGGCCCAGGTCGTGTTTGGAGATGACCCTTGAGGGGCCTCGTCCATCCAGGGTCACTGAGTAGGCCCCAGTCAGTGGCTGGTCTCCTGCAAGGTAAAGACACAGGAATGGGTGAAGCAGATGCCCCTTCCCCTTCCTGCAACACGTGATCATTCCAGGGGCCTTACAGTGTGCCCAGCCCAGAGGATATAGGAGTCAACCATGTATGAAACCCTTCCCACGAGCAGGACGCTAATCTATACCAACTTCATTCATTCAATAAATCCTTATCGATGGCCTACTATGTGTCAGGTGCTGGGCACCTAGCAAGGCAAAAACCGGACAAGAACCCTTGCCCTTTGCGTGCAGTCATTCCCTAGGAAAAGGCAACAGATAAGAAAGTAAAATAGACAATGTGTCACATGGAGAAAAAGCAGAGAATAGGCTAGGGGCTATTATTGACTCTTATTTTACAGATGGGCAAACTGAATCTGGGAGATTACTTTGAAGTTACTTCCCAGGGTTGCAAAGGGTGACTTCCCAGCAGCAAAAGCTAGATTTGCTCTGGGTCCTTCCGTTTGGAGGCATAACTTGGCTGTTAGGAGGGCATCTGTTGGCTGCATTATGACAGTGACCAACTTCACTTAGGGGTTGAATGCAGCTACCAGTGCAGGGACAGCCTGGAATCATGTGCAGTAAGAAACACACACCCTCACCCAAGTGGCATTCCTGCCAACGATGTTTCATCTGAGTCTGGGAGAAAACAAGCAGAGAAATCCAGAAGATGGGATATTTAGAAAGAGACCTGGCTGAGTCAATTTTGTGAGACATATTTTTAATTTTTTTAATGCGTATTTATTTTTGAGAGAGAGAGAGAGAGAGCAAGTGGGGGAGGAGCAGAGACAGAGGGAGACAGGATCCGAAGCGGGCTCTGCGCTGATAGCACACAGCTTGATGTGGGGCTCGAACTCATGAACCATATATATATATATACAGAGAGAGAGAGAGAGAGAGAGAGAGAGAGAGACAGAGGGAGAGGGAGAGGGGAATCCCAACCAGGCTCTTTGCTGTCAGCCCAGAGCCTGACATGGGGCTCAATCCCATGAATCGTGAGACCATGGGGAACCAACCAAGCATCAGATGCTTAACCAACTGAGTCACTCAGGCACCCCTAAAAATTTTATTTTCAAGTAACCTCTACACCCAACATGGGGCTCAAACCCACGACCCCAAGATCAAGGGTCACAGCTCTTCTGACTGAGCCAGCCAGGCTCCCCAATATTTTTTAACAATTGGAAAATATTAAATATGGAATGGACCCTAAATGATACGGTAGAGTTCATGTCCATTCTCTTCATGCAACAATGGTACTGTGGACCATTCCCGAAGATACCTCTCTCGGGGGATGCCTATCAAAGTTCTAGGAGTGACATGTGATGATGTTTGCAACTTATCCTCAAATGGTTCACTTTCGCCAAAAAAAATTTTTTTTAATATATATGTATTTTATATATATGCACAAATACTATAAAAAATATATACTACACATGTATTCACATATACACATTAGGTGCGTGCACAAAAGGTAAAGCAAGCGACAGAATGTTAATTGAATCTAGATGAAGGGTTTAGGGGTCTTCATAAATCTCAATGTCTTCAACTTTTCTGGAGGTTTCGAAGTTTTTACACACATACTACAAAAAAAAAAAAAAAAAAAAAAACCTACCTCAAAAAAGGTATTCTGTGTTAAATAACGTTTAGGCATGATGTCTCTGGGTTTCACTTCAAACCCCAGAGGTCAGGAAGTAAAATTATGAGCCCTGTTCAGAGAGGAGAAAACTGAGGCACAGAAGCCCTGGGCCTGAAGTCCACACAGTGCTGGGACTGGGATTTTCACCCAGTTTCTCCATCATGCAGCCCCCGCCGCCGATTCAAAGCTTAGGATTCTGGTCCCCACAGGGCCCTGAACGGAACCTAAGCACTGAGCCTTATTTGAACCTCTAGAAGGCGCACAGGCCTTCTCTTGTCAGGGATCCCAGGAGCCAGAGGGCAAAGCAGAGCTGCCCTTGCAGCAAAACAGGCAAATGTGAGGCAGATACAAGTGCCCAGCCTTTGGGCCTTGGTGTTCCCGATCCCTCACCCCAATCCTCCTTTGCCCTGGACGCTCACCGGCCTCTCCCTCGCTGCACGAAGCCATCTCTTTAGAGAGTCAGTGCTCCATAAACACCCCCTCATGTCTCCCTTCTCTGTGCTTTATACTTTCTTCAGTCACCACAGCATACCTAACAGTAATATTGAGTTTCCTGTCTCCCCTGCTAGAAATGCAAACCTCATGAGAGCAGACTGTGTCACCAGTGCCTGGAAGGGTACATACTCCATATGCAAAAGACATTTGTTGAATGAATGAATGAATGAATGAATGAATGAATGAATTCATTCCTCCCTCCCTGTGTCTGGCTCTGTGTCTCTCCCAAGGTGGATTCCAGCCCTGGGAGAAGAAAAGAGGGTGTAGGTGTGGCTTACTGATTCTTTCCACAACGGCACCCTGAAATGTGGTTCACCAGACAGATATTTACTGAACATCTACCTTATGCCAAGCCCTGTTCTGGGCACTAGGAACACAGCTGTGATCAAAACAAGACAAAATCTGTGCCTCCAAAGAGTTGGCATTCTACAGACAGAGACACACGCTAAATAAGATAAAGAAAGGAGGGGCGCCTGGGTGGCTTAGTCGGTTAAGCATCTGACTTCAGCTCAGGTCATGATCTCATGGTTCGCATTGGGTTCTCTGCTGTCAAGGGCAGAGCATGCCTCAGATTCTCTGTTCCCCTTTCTCCCCTCCCCTGCTCATGCGTGCGTGCTCTCTCTCTCAAAGATAAATAAACATTAAAAAAGAAAGAGAGAGAGGGGGGTGCCTGGACGGTTTAGTTGGTTAAGCGTTCAACTTCAGCTCAGGTCATCATGGTTGGTGGGTTCGAGCCTCACATCTGGCTCTCTGTCAGCGCAGAGCCGCCTTCAGATTCTTTCTCTCTCTCTGCCCCTCTCCCCCCTCTAAAATAAAGAAACATTAAAAAAAATTTTTTTTTAAGATAAAGAAAGGAACGCTATGTGTGGTAAAAGGTAAATCCCCCTCCCTTGAATATGGGCTAGCCCCAGTAACTCCCTTCTAATAATAATACTAAAGAAGGGCTGGGGCACTTGGGTGGCTCAGTAGGTTAAACTTCCGACTTCAGCTCAGGTTTTGATCTCACAGCTCGTGAGTTCGAGCCCTGCGTCGGGCTCTGTGCTGACAGCTCAGAGCCTGGAGCCTGCCTCGGATTCTGTGTCTCCCTCTCTGTCTGCCCCTCCCCTGCTTGTGCTCTCTCTCAAAAATAAATAAACTTAAAAAAAAAAATACTAAATAAGGGTTGTTTTACATTTCTAAATTTGGGGTGGTTGGTCAAACAGAGGTAATGGAAAAGGGTATCAGAAAGGAGATAAAATCAAGCAGGAAAGAGGATAGAAAGTGCAGGGGGAGGGTTTGCAATTTTACACTGGCCAGGGAAGGCCTGGCAGATCTCACCATCTGATGGGAGGGGAGAGGCTGGTGGCAACCCTGCCCCCAGGTCCCAGCCCCACTCACCTATGTGTGGCGGCATCACGGCCACGTACTTCAGGCCTGACTCCTGCAGCACCTTGTGCATCCGGATGTGGTCATCGGTCACATCCTGCAGTCGCGGGGGCACCTTGGTCGGGTCCCATAGCAGGAAGGCTGGGGAGACACAAAGCAGGGTAAGCCAGGGCTTGAGGACAGCCTGGCCAGGCCCACAGCCCGCTGGTCATATGCCAGGACAAAACCCTGCAGGGGCTCCCCACTGCCTGCCAGTTGTCCCGGCTTCCCATCTTTCTCACAGCCACGTAAGGGCTGACCTCCTCTCTCCCTACCTCTTCCTGTCCACTTACCTCCTGTCTGGGTCATGACAGCAGCCTCCTCCCTGGGCTGCCTACCCCTGCCCCCACAACCTGCCCCCTGCAAGCAGCCAGACAGGGCCTGTGCACCCCCAGAGGGTCAGAGTTCATCTGTGGCTCAGCCTCATTCGCGGTAAAAGCAGAGTCCCCGTCAGAGCCCACAAGGCCCCACCAGACCTGGCACCGTTAGCCCCCTGACCTGAGCACCCAACACTCTCCCTTTCACTCACTCCGCCCGCGCCACGCTCCTGCCTCTGAGCCTTCGCAACTGCAGATCCCTCTGCCCTCCCTCAGGTCGCTTCCTTCCTGGGGAGGATGAAGCACAGAGGCAAGGCGTGGAGACCGTGGAGACAGACAGCCTGGTTTCACAGCCTGGTCTGCCAGCCCCAAGCTGTGTGACTGCGGGGCAGCCGGTGGGCCTCCCCGTGCCTCCACTCCCTTCCATACAAGGGAGGCATAAAAACAGCTACTATTAACTGAGCACCTACTATGTGCCGCTAGGAGTATATATACTCAGAATTTTGTGATGACCAAGTGGCACTCATCCCTAAGGTACTCATATGGTGCTTAGCACACAGGAGGTGCTCAGTGAATGCTGTTAGCATTCACTGCTCCCATTATGCACCCTGTACCCTGTCTTTTGGATTATGCAAGGCAACCATTTGTTTCACGTCCTTCTCCTCATAAATTGGGAGCTCTGTGAATGTAGAGACCTGGTGTGTGGATCACGGCTCTGTCGTTTCCTATAGGAGGCTCTCCCTGACCCTCTCTTGGGCTGGCTGGGTCAGGTGCCTCCTCTGGGCTTCCGTAGTCCTTTAGGCCTCTCCTGTTCTCGCCCTGACCCTCTGCCTGTGCCCCTTCATCTCGGCCCTGGCTACTCTGGCCTGTCCCACTGTGTGTGATGATGGGTCTGTTTACCACTTCCCTCCCATCCGTGAGACCCATGAGTACAGGGCCCAGGGCTGTGTTGGTCACCACTGTGTCCCCAGCATCACCCGGCAAGGTTCGTGCACACAGTCGGTGCTCAATAAGTGCACAGTAACTTGGGATGGCTCCAATGGCAACTTGCATTGGCTCCTTGCATTTGGATGGCTCCAAAGCTCCTTGGCTGCCTGTCCAGTACCTACCCCCCCACCCTTCAGCCCCATCCCTATGATCCCACCACCCACCCGAGGTGCAGGCCACGACCTTGTTCACACCATGGGCCTTCATGGCCGCCACAATGTTCCGGGCGCCCTCGGACATAACTGTAGTAGGACCTTAGAGAGGACAGAGAGTGGCTGTCACTAGCAGGTGGCGGTGGTGGTGGGGGTGGCAGGGGTGGGGCCGGGGGCGGGGGTGGCGCTGGGGGCCGAGGTGCAGGGGTGGGCCGTGGGCAGAGAGGGGGCTCAGTACTGAGATCATTGCGGGTGCCCAGCAGCACGATGATGGCATCCTGCCCAGCCACGGTCTTGTCTACATCGGCCGCATGCAGAACGTCACCCACTACCACGTGGGCTGGCTGGGGCCCCTCTGGGGGCAGCCTGGAGGCATCCCGCACCAGCACTGTCACCTCATAACCTGTGGGCAAAGAAGGGCAGAGAAGCAGGTCAGTAGGCTTGTGGGCTGCCACTCCCAGGCTCCACGGGCTGGGTCCCGGAGGGTGCCACGAACCCCCAAATCCATCCCCCAGGTCTCTTGTTATGGGTAAGTGGTCTTCACACATTTTTTAAAGATTTACTTATTTATATTTATTTTTAATTAAAATTTTTTTAATGTTTATTCATTTTTTGAGAGAAAGAGAGAGAGAGAAAGACAGAGCGTGAGTGGGGGAGGGGTAGAGAGAGAGGGAGACACAGAATCCAAAGGAGGCTCCAGGCTTTGAGCTGTCAGCACAGAGCCCGACATGGGGCTTGAACCCATGAACCATGAGGCCATGACCTGGGCCAAAATCAGCACTTAACTGACTGAGCCACCTAGGCACCCCAAAGGTTTATTTATTTTTGAGAGAGAGAGCAAGTTGGGGAGGGGCAGAGAGAGAGAGAGGACAGAGGATCCAAAGCAGTGCTCAGTGCTGACAGCAGAGAGCCCGATGCAGGGTTTGAACTCACGTTCAGAACCATGATATCACGACCTGAGCTAGAGTCAGACGCTCAACCCGCTGAGCCACGCAGGCACCCCAGTCTTTAAATATTTTTGCTGGCATACTCACAGTTGACATTTAGCTGGTTGTTAAAATAGGACAATACCTTCATGCCCGTTTATAAATAACCTGCCCTGATGCCTCCAAGGGCCTCCCCCAGAACTGCCCAGACTTCTCCACCCTCCAGCAACTAAAGGGTTAAAGCCTGGCATCACACCGGTCTATGCCCCCCATCCATGGAGGAAAATGAGGTACAGAGGAACACATGAGCTCCCCAAAGGTTGCCCAATGCTGGGATTGGTCCCCAGGCTGACTTCTGAAGGGCAGGGCCCTAAGTGGTCATTCAAGATTTTGAACATCGTCTTGCTATGTCCAGTCCCAAAGAATTTTGAGTAACTGTGTCTCCACACATACACACCTATTTTAAAGTTCACAACCAACAGTGGCTCAGTCGGTTAAGCGTCCAACTTCAGCTCAGGTCGTGATCTCACAGTTTGTGGATTCAAGCCCCGAGTCAGGCTCTGTGCTGACAATGCGAGCCTGGAGCCTGCTTCAGATTTTGTGTCTTCCTCTCTCTCTGCCCCTCCGCTGCTCACACTCTGTCTCTGTCTCTGTCTCTCTCTCTCTCAAAAAATCAATAAACATTAAAAAAAATTTTTTTAAATAAATAAAATAAGTTCACAGCCAACATATTTCTTCCTTTGTTCTAAACAATGGCAAAGGTTGTTAATGTTTGGGTGTATGGACATGATGATATTTAAAAAATTATTAATTGTGGTCTCTGTTATGGACTAAATGTTTGTGCCCTAGCCCCCTAAATTCATATGCCAAAGCTCTAGCCTCCAATGTGATGGTATTTGGAGATGGAGCCTTTGGGAGGTAATTAGGTTTTGATGAGCTCATGAGGGTGGGGACCCCATGATGGGATTTGTGTCTTTATAAGAGGAAGAGAGACCAGAGCTCTCTGGCCACTATGTGAGGATCCAGCAAGAAGGCAGCTGTCTGCAACCCAGGAAGAGGGCCCTCACCGGAAGCCAAGTCTATTAATACCTTATCTTGGACTTTGGAGCCACCAGAACTATGAGAAATAAATACCTATTGTACACCACCAGTCTATGGAATTTTGTCATAGCAACCCGAGCTGACTAAGACAGCTTCTAAACATCATTCTTGTGATAAAGGAACCAGAGCTCCTTAGAGAAAGGACAAGATGAGGCTGGAATGTCTTGTAGTGCTGGTAAGGCAATGCTTAAAGAATGATGAGGCTATATTGAAAGGACACAGAAGTCACTTTTATAAATTTATTTTTAAGTTTATTTATTTTGAGGGAGAGAGAGAGACAGAGTGCGAGCAGGGGAAGGGCAGAGAGAAAGGGAGACAAAGAATCCAAAGTAGGCTCCAAGCTCTGAGCTGTGAGCACAGAGCCTGACATGGGGCTCGAACTCACGAACCATAAGATCATGAACTGAGCTGAAGTCGGATACTTAATCAACCGAGCCACCGAGCCGCCCCTGAAAGGACACAGAAGCCACTTGAAGGCGTTCTCATTGGAAAAATCAGGGACAATATGATTTGTCCAAAAGAATACTGACAAAGAGGGATGCCTGGGTGGCTCAGTCAGTTAAGCATCCAGCTTCTGCTCAGTTCATGATCTCACAGTTGGTGAGCTCGAGGCCTGCATCAGGTGAGTTTGTGCCCCGCTCGGGCTCCGCGCTGACAGTGGGGAGCCTTCGTGGGATTCTCTGCCCCTTGCTCACTCATGCTCTCTCTCTCTCTCTCTCTCTCAAAAATAAATAAATAAAATTTAAAAAATGGTTAAGTTGGTAAATAAAAAAAATTGACAAAAAATTTAAACACATCAAATATTTAAAAATCTGTGAGTTCAGAATGATACTAACAAAGAAACCTCATTAGTCATCACCAACAGCTACCAGAGGGTTAGTTCATTATCCAGAAAATGATAAAAGAAAAGGAAAAACAACAAGCAAAATTGTTCCATTTCTCTTGACAGCTGTCATGTATTTCAAAAACAAGTGATGGGAGATTTGAACACTCTGGGGCAATGATGATGAAAATAATGATAAACAGTGCACCTGGGTGGTGGCTCAGTCTGTCAGGCGTCCGACTTCAGCTCAGGTCATGATCTCACGGCTGGTGAGTTCGAGCCCCGAGTCAGGCTCTGTGCTGACATCACAGAGCCTGGAGCCTGCTTCGGATTCGGTGTCTCCCTCTCTCTCTGTCCCTCCCCCGTTCGTGTTCTGTCTCTCTCTCAGAAATAAATAAATATTAAAAAAAATTGTTTTAAGAAAATAATAATGTTTATGCAATACTCACTATATGTGTTTGACATATGTTTTACTCATTTAATGCTCAAAGTAACCCTGGGTTTGAATTGCAGCCACACCACCAGCTAGCTGTGTGATAATGGGCCAGTCACATAATCTCTCTTGGCCTTAGGGCCTTCATCTATAAGGCGACACTGATAATAGTCTCTACCTCACAGGGTTAATGTAGGTTTAAATAATACATCTAAAGGTTTAATGTAGTCAGTTGATTTTTGACAATGATGCCCAGACAATTCTGTGGGGAAAGAATAGTCTTTTCAACAAACGGTACTGGGATAACTGGACATCCACATGTGAAATAATGAAGTCGGATCCCTACCTCACACTGTATATGAAAACTAACTCAAAATGATCAAAGACCTAAATGTTAGAGCTGAAACTATTTAAAAAATCTTAGAGGGGCATGTGGGTGGCAGTCGGTTGGGCGTCTGACTTCGGCTCAGGTCACGGTCTCATGATTTGTGAGTTAGAACCCCACGTCGGGCTCTGTGCTGACAGCTCGGCGCCTGGAGCCTGCTTCAGATTCTGTGTCTCCCCCTCTCTCTGCCCCTCCCATGCTCATGCTCTGTCTCTCTCTGTCTCTCAATAATAAATAAACATTAAAAAATTAAAAATAAATAAATAAACAATCTTAGGAAAAAAACAGGTATACGTCTTCGTGACTTTGGATTAGGCAACAGTTTCTTAGCCATGATATCGAAAACACAAGCAGCAAAAGCCTGGAGCCTGCTTCAGTTTCTGTGTCTCCCTCTCTCTCTCTCTCTCTCTCTCTCTCTCAAAAATAAACATTAAAAAAAAAAAAGAAAGAAAGTGAAAAGAGAATCAATAGAATGGGAGGAAACTTTTGCAAATCATACATCTGATAAAGGGCTTGTATTTAGAATACATAAAGGACTCCTACAACTCGATAATAAAAAGATAAAACCCAATTAAAAATTGGGCAAAACATATGAACAGAGACTTCTCCAAGGAAGATACACACGTGGCCCATAAATACATGAAAAGATCCTCAGCATCATCAGTCATCGGGGAAATGCAAATCAAAACCACAAAGAGATACAACGTCACACCCACTAGAATGGCTATGATAAAAAAGACATTAAATGCTGGTACACATGTGGAGAAGCTGAAAGTCTCATACGCTACTGATGGGTGTGCTGAATGATGCAGCTAGCTGCTTTGGAAAACATTCTGGGAGTTAGTTCCTCAAAAGGATAAACATGAAGTTAGCATATGACTCAGCCTTTCCACTCCTAGGTATATGTCCAAGGGAAATGAAGACACATGTTCATACAAACACTTGCACATGATTCCATCGAGGCATTATTCATAATAGCCCCAAATGGAAACAACCCAGACGTCCTCCATGGACTGCATGGATAAAATGAAAATGAAACCCGGTCTACCCATCCAATGTACATAATAGTACTGGGCAATAAAAAGAGGAAATGACAGACAGATACGTGCTCCAACACGGACACCCCTTGAAACGATGTTTTTTGCTAAGTGAAAGAAGCCGGTGGAAGCCAGTGACAAAGAACAATGTGATGTACGATCCCATTTACGTGAAATGTCTGGAACAGGCAAATAGGTACAAAGAGAAAGGAGATGAGCGGTTGTAGACAGCTGGGGGAGAGGCTAAGAAGGAAAACGGAGGGGGTGACTCCTAGGGATTTCTTTTTGGGGTGATGAAAATGTTCCAAATTAATTGCGATGGTGTTTGCACGTTCTGTGAATAGGCCGAAAGCACTAAGTTGTGTACTTTGAGTGGGTGAATTATATGGCATGTGAATTAAATCTTAATAAAGGTGTTTTAAAAAGCACAGAACTGGGGCGCCTGGGTGGCGCAGTCGGTTGAGCGTCCGACTTCAGCCAGGTCACGATCTCGCGGTCCGTGAGTTCGAGCCCCGCATCGGGCTCTGGGCTGATGGCTCAGAGCCTGGAGCCTGTTTCCGATTCTGTGTCTCCCTCTCTCTCTGCCCCTCCCCCGTTCATGCTCTGTCTCTCTCTGTCCCAAAAAAAATAAATAAACGTTGAAAAAAAAATTAAAATAAATAAATAAATAAAAAAATAAGAAGCACAGAACTGAAACAAACAAATGAAAAGTTGAGGGGGGTGCCTGGCACAGAAAGGGGCGGTATGTGGGGCTGGCTGTTACTATACTTTTTAATCATTTCACAAGGTTATTTCCTGTCCTGGTTTAGTCCTCCTTGGGCTCCCGGCCCCTGTCTCACCCCCTCCCATCCATACTCCACATGGCAGTCAGACAGAGCTTTCCACAGTTGTACTAGAGTGCCCTCCAGCTCATATCCCTCCCATGATCCCCTCAGTGCCTGGACATAAAGTCTATGCTCCTCATGACAGCCTTCCAGTCCCTCGGGGTCTGGCCTCCCCTCTCCAGCCTGTGCTGAAGCCACTACCCTCTTAACTCACTGTACTTTTTTAAGTTCTTCAAATGCATCATGGTTTCCTGCCTCCTGGCCTTTGCACATGCTGTTCCCTCAGCCAGAAGCACCCTTGATCCTTTCCCCCAGCCCCCAGCTGCTTGTGTTTCCTCTGTCACTGTCTTACTTATGCTGCCCTAGAGTAAATAATGGCCCTGCAGTTCTAAGGACGTTGTCATATTCGTCACCATCTCCCTGATGTTTTATAAACACAAAAGCACAGGGGTGGATATACACACAATATAAACACAAAAGCACAGGCTTTACTGCCCCATGGACCTGGGTTCAAACTCCAGCTCTACCAGTAAGTGGCTGAGGAACCACAGGGAACACGTTCCCTGGTTGGACCCCAGTCTCCTCTCTAAAATGAAAATGAGAATTCCCAGTGTCCCCATCCTGGGTGACCACCTTTCAGAAGGGAATGGCTGTCCTCGCACACATCAGGGAGCAGTGGAAACTTTCAGGGTGCCAGTGTGGGCATCGGTTAACTACCAATGGTTACAACGGACCCTAGTAAATTGTGAGCATTCTGAGGGAGAAAAATGTTCTCATGGAGAATGAGAGCTCCGACACATGCTCAGTACAAGGGTGCCCATTAGTGTTATATTATTGCTGATTAATGACATTTATTGAGAACCTCTTATATGCCAAGTCCTGTGCTAAGCTCTTTCCATAGATGAATGGTATTTTTTTTTCCAAACATTTTTTTAAAAAATTTTTTTAACGTTTATTTATTTTTGAGACAGAGAGAGACAGAGCATGAACGGGGGAGGGTCAGAGAGAGGGAGACACAGAATCTGAAACAGGCTCCAGGCTCTGAGTGGTCAGCACAGAGCCCAACACGGGGCTCGAACTCACGGACCGTGAGATCATGACCTGAGCCGAAGTCGGCCGCTTAACCGACTGAGCCACCCAGGCGCCCCTCCAAACATTTATTTTTTTTTTTCAACGTTTATTTATTTTTGGGACAGAGAGAGACAGAGCATGAACAGGTGAGGGGCAGAGAGAGAGGGAGACACAGAATCGGAAACAGGCTCCAGGCTCTGAGCCATCAGCCCAGAGCCCGACGCGGGGCTCGAACTCACGGACCGCGAGATCGTGACCTGGCTGAAGTCGGACGCTTAACCGACTGCGCCACCCAGGCGCCCCTCCAAACATTTTTTTTAAAAAATGTTTATTTATTTTGAGAGAGAGAGAACATGAATGAGCGGGGGAGGGGCAGAGAGAGAGAGGGAGACAGAGAATCTCAAGCAGGCTCTACTCTGTCAGCACAGAGCCTGATGTGGGGCTCAATCTCACAAACTGTGAGATCACGACCTGAGCCAAAAATCAAGAGTCAGCTGCTTAACTGACTGAGCCACCCAGGCGCCCCTTTTTCCAAAAAATTTTTTTTAAACAACCCATATTTAAATGTAAATTTCAATAGCCACATGTCACTAGTAGCTACCATATCAAACAGCATTGTTTTAGAATTCACAGATTTGGAGGGCGCCTGGGTGGCTCAGTCGGTTGGGCGTCTGACTTTGGCTCTGGTCATGATCTCACTGTTCATGGTTTTGAGCCCCACATGGGGTTCTCTGCTGTCAGTGTAGAGCCCTCCCTCTCTCTGCCCTTCCCCTGCTCATGCTTGCTCTCTCTCAAAAACAAATAAACATTAAAAAAAAAGAATTCATATATTTTACCCTTTAGAAAAAACGAGAGCATTGGTAAGGTACTTCCACACTTTTTTTTTTTTTTTTTTACAAATCCCTAACTTTATATTTTTCTCTTAAATTTTTTAAAAAAGAAATTCTATTGTATATGAAAGTTGGAAGACGTCATTTCTCATGTTTGCTTTTGCTTTATCTTATATATTATCTGTGTGTATAATATATAACATATGTAATTATATATGTGTATATATAAACACACACACACACACACACACACACACAACATACACATAAAGTTTTTTCTTAACTATTTGAGTTTTTTCTTAACTATTTTTCTTAACTATTTGCAGAGATCATGCCCTTTTTAAAATTTTTGATCTCAACCCTCAGTCCAAAACAGATTTCCATGCCTAACCCAGCATATACAACTCCATGCATATATAATTGAAAGAAGTTTCATAAAACCAATATTTAACCTATGATATACTGACACCTTTATAACCAATTAAATGTATTTCAGAACTATGACCCACAGTTTGAAAAGCACCAGATTGCAGCAATCCTAAAAGATATTATTATATGCCCATTTTGAAGATGGGGGAATTGAGACCATTTTAGGTTAACTGAGCCAAGTTCACACAGCTATGAGTTCACTCAGCCAAAAGAGGGCTTATTGAATTACCAACTATGTATTGGTCATGGTTCTTAGCATTTTCCACATATTATCTCATTTAATCATTGCAAGCACCCCAGAGCAAGCAATACTAGTTTTCTTCTAAGAAAATTTTTTGGTTGGGGGGGGGGGCGCCTGGATGGCTCAGTCGTTTAAGAATCCGACTTTGGCTGGGGTTCGTGGGTTCGAGCCCCGAGTCAGGCTCTGTGCTGACAGCTCAGAGCCTGGAGCCTGCTTCAGATTCTGTGTCTCCCTCTCTCTCTGTCCCTCCCCTGCTCTCTCTCTCTTTCAAAAATAAACATTTAAAAAATTAAAAAAAAAATTTTTTTAAGTAATCTCTATGTCCAGTGTGGGGTTTGAACTCACGACCCTGAGATCAGGAGTTGCACGCTCTACTGACTGTGCCAGCCAGGCACCCAAGTGCTACTAGTTATATCCCCACTTTCCAGCTGTCTAGGTACACAGACGACAAGGCATTCGTCGATGTAGGTGGTGAGTGGCAGAGCTGGGATGTGAAGGCGGGCAGGCTGGCACCAGCCTATAGAATCAGTGAGGTAAATAAAAAGCCAGCTCAGGGGGCGCCTGGGTGGCGCAGTCGGTTAAGCGTCTGACTTCAGCCAGGTCACGATCTCGCGGTCCGTGAGTTCGAGCCCCGCGTCAGGCTCTGGGCTGATGGCTCAGAGCCTGGAGCCTGTTTCCGATTCTGTGTCTCCCTCTCTCTCTGCCCCTCCCCCGTTCATGCTCTGTCTCTCTCTGTCCCAAAAATAAATAAACGTTGAAAAAAAGAATTAAAAAAAAAAAAGCCAGCTCAGTCAGGCTCCTCTTTTCCTGCTGGAGACAGTGAGGCTCAGAGGCTCAATGTGGCTCTGAAGAGACTTGTCAGAGCCACCCTGAGATGGCAGGGCCTCCCCTCGGCCTCAGCTCTCAATTCCCTGGGGTGCAGTCCCAGTTGTGACCAGCAGGGTGGACAAGTGGAATTCAGCAGAATTCAGGATAAAGGGTAAGGTAGTAACATGGGAATCTGGATCTTCAGGGTGACTCAGCACCTTTCAACTTCTCCCTCTTACTTCCTCCCCAAGAAATAGTTATCAGCAAATTTCTTTCTCCCCTCCCCACAAATCAAGATCCTCACCGAGTCTTCCTGGAGAGGGAGAGAGCAGTGGGCCTGATGAGGAACTGTCAGGCCAAGTCCCTCCAAGGGCTGGGCTAGGAGACAATAGAGAGTGGGATCCTGACAGCCTCCACCCTTTTGGGGCACCCAGATAGTCAATATCTTCAGCGTCACTGAGGCCAGCGAGGGTGGGGCCTTATATCTGGAAGTCCCAGGCACCCCTGGGGGTTGGTGAAGTCTGGATGGTGGAGGCAGGGGAGGCCGCAGGACGTTATCCCCTTTCTCGGAGCAACTGAATTTGCAACTCTTACCCACTTTCCCAGGACCAGCGCCCAAGTCTTCACCTACGTCTCCATTATCCTCTTTCCATAACGTGCTCACAGCAACTGGCCACCCAGCCTTCTAAACTTCCAGCCTTGGTGCCCAGGCCACGAGCAAGTGCACCTTTGGCAGTTAAGAGCACAGGCCGGGTTCAAATCCCAGCACCACCACTTTCCACCTGTCTGATATCGGGCAAGTCACTCTCTGGGCCTTAGTTTTCTCATCTGTGAAGTGAGGTGATACTAGTACCCCCGGACATGAGCGCTGGGAGGATTTAACAGGGGGAAAAGCGGTAGGGGCTGGGAGGCAAGCCGTTGCCTGGCTTAGTAAGCCCTCGCTGGGTGTGCTAACAACCACAACTACAACTACAGCATTTCATAAGAGCACTGTATTTAAACCTGTCACTGGAACTCCTCTGCCTCCCAGGGCCAATTCCTAGTCCTCAGACTCATAAAATTGGATCTCACGGCGTCCCCCATTTCTGTCCCCGTCGCCACCTGCTTTGCCCCTAGGTCACAAATCAAAGCACGGATGGCCCAACCAGCCTTGCCCGGGTCCCAGGATGCCCCTTCCTAATGAGGGGCATATACACCCCGTGACATCCCCCGCCCACCCCAGCTCATGCCTGCTTCCACCGCCTGCGCCAGGGTGGTGAGCCCGGTCCTGCCCGTGGCACCGAAGATGGCAATCTTCTTGACCTCCATTCTGCGGACTCGTAGGGGTGTGAGGCCACGGAGTTGCACGACGCGCGGGAACTGGCTGGCTGCTGGGCCTCCCTCTCGTCCTTCTCCGGCGGGAGGGACAGGGCGGGGCTGGCACCGAAGGCCACGCCTCAGCTTGCTTCTGGGCCCCAGGCTCAGGCCGAGGGGCGGGGCCAAACAGGTCACGCCTCTAGCCAGGAAGAACGCGGTGGGAGCGGCAGCAGTCTGCTCGCCTCCACCTGGCGTCCAGCACCGCCCCCTCCGCCTTCCACTTAGACTGGGAGGCGTGGCCGCATCTGGACCACTGGGAGGAACGTGGGTGGACCCGGTGCCCCGCCTCTGCGCTCTAGTCGGGGGCGGGGTGAGCTCGGGCCACGCCCACCGACCTCTCCTAGCTCACGCCCCCTCTCCTAAGGCCTGAGGCTGACCTGGGACCCACGCTGTGCCCCAAGACCTTTCAGAAGCTGCAAGGGGAGAAAATGAGGGAGGGTGGGACACTGTGTGTATATGTGCCCATGTGACTATGTGTGACTGAGTAGCCCCAAGGGAGAGCAAAATTGTGGATGACACCAGGCGCCATCCTCTGTATAGCACTATGTTGCAGTATGAGACTGTGTGAGACATGTGGCAAACATTGATGCTGTTCTTTTGGGACCTTGTGGTGCCACTGTGGATGACACTGTGTCGGTCTGTGATGCTGTATGCATCCATGAAGCTGGGGGATGTGGTGTGGGACACGTGTGAGATGTGTTTTATGGGAGTGTATGACACCACATGTGACATGTAAGTATGTGTCACTGTGACTTTATCTGAGTGTGTGGCTGTGGGTGTCAACTGTTGTGATGCTGTTTGGGGACTGTATGATGTATGAGTGTATGACCCTGCAAGATGTGTGACAGGTGTAACAAGTTTGAGTGTGTAAAAAAGTGTGTGATACTGTGTGATTGTGAAGCTGTGCGTGACCCGTGAGCAGATGATACTCTTTGTGACCCCATGGGAGTGTGCGACAGTGCATGGCATACGCGTGCTTGTGTGTGACATGGTGTGTGTGGGTGGTGGCACTATTTGAGCGTGTCACTATGTGTGATGCTGTCGGGGACTGTGCCAGAGTGGGACCCCATGTGAGCGTGTGACTGCGTGTGAGTTTGAATGTTTGGCTCTGTGTGTCCCCGTGGGTGTGGGGGGGTGATACCGTGTGAGTGTGTGGCTGTGGGTAAATGTTTGCGACGCTGTATGTGACCCCGTGTGTGTGCGTGTGTGTGTGTGTGTGACAGTGTGGGAGTGTGTGACCCCGTGAGAGTGCGTGGCTGTGTGTGACG
The DNA here is from genome assembly GCF_018350175.1 of Felis catus. Taxonomy (NCBI): domain Eukaryota; kingdom Metazoa; phylum Chordata; class Mammalia; order Carnivora; family Felidae; genus Felis; species Felis catus. Next base: position 14,139,869 of record NC_058382.1, on the reverse strand, counting down.
CTACCTCTGGCCCGGCGAGTGGCGTGGCTCGGTGTGTGACCGCGCGTGGGCCAGCGCCGCAGGCGGCCGAGGCGGCTGGCGGGAGGGGGTCCCGGGGGCGCGCCGAGCGCGGCGGCCGCGCGAGCGGGGGAGGCGCGGCGGCGGCGGCGGCGGCGCATGCGGATCCGGTCGAGCGGCGGGGCCGGCGGGGCCGAGCGGAGCCGGGCCGGGTTGGGCCGGGCACCGGACGCCGCCAGTGAGGGCGGTCGGGCGCCGCGAGCAGCGGGGACGGCGGCACCGGCGGCCACGGGGCCCAGGTGAGCGGCTTTGGGTGATAGCCCCTCCCTGCAGCATGTCCCCACCTGCCCGAGAATCCCTCCCCCGCGCGCCGTGGGCATGGCCTGAGCCCCTAGGGTCTCCCGGGCTGGAGGAGGGGAAGGGTCCAGGGCAGAATGAGCCCCCACACCTCAACCCAGGCCAGCCTCCGCGCCATGCGTGAGTCTTCCTCCCGGGCCTTGTCCTTCCCAGGTCCCCTGCTTTCGAACAGTGACTAGACTGCAGGGAGAGAGAGGCGCGGCCTCGGAAGGGTTAAAGCATCGATATTTTTTTTTTTTTTCCCCACCCCCAGCCTGGAGCCTTTGCTGGGGCCCTGGGACACCTCTTTCCACCTCCCCCATCTCCTTTGCCTCCCTTCCTTCTCCATTCAATCACATAATGGCCAGCGCTTTTCCCAGCCTGACAGAGAGCTCACCAAGTGCTAAGTGCCTCCCCATCCCCAAGTATTCTCCACCGAGGAAACAGTTGTGATCACCATTTAACAGGGAGGGAAACTGAGGTAGGGAGGCCAAGTTAAAGATGGGTTAAAGATGCAGCAAGAATAAAGCAGGGCTTGAACTCCTTTCTCTCTGACTCCAGCACAGGCACTTTGATATGCTAAGATATGTGACCAGAGAGGATGAATAATGATAACAAGGACCGTGTATCAAGGGCTTGCATGCACTAGATACAATATTTCCTGCACTATTAACTCATTTCATCTACAAACATCCCTAGAATATGGGCACTATTATTGCCATTTTACAGATGAACAAACTGAGGCCCAGAAAGAGGAAGTGACTGGCCAAGGTCACACAGGTGGTAAGTAGCCATGTGCCTACTTACAGCTTTCTGTAGAAGGAGAGAAGAATAACAGTGGATTTTGGACTGTCCACTCGAAGGGACAATCTCCGCTACACTGACCAACACCCAGACCCTGCTTTCTTACAGTCTGGTGTGTTGTCAGCTGTTTGGGTCTTTGAGAAGGACATTGATCTCCTCACAGTTCCTTCCTTTTGTAGTCTCAGAATCAGGCCTGGGGCCCAGAGGGAGGAGGAGAGGTATCCGAATGCCTCCCACCCTCTTTAATTTCATATTTGCAATCTGGCAAGTGTTCTCGAGCATAGCTCTGGATCAGACAATATGTCAGCTAGCTGTTGCCACAATAATGCTGCATAAGAAACCACCCCAAACTCAGTGTTTGAAAACATGGTGCCTTTATTTACCCATCAAGTCTGAGGTCAGGGACTTAGGCTGGGCTCAGCTGGACAGTTTTTCTGGTCTCAGTGGGGCTGATTCACGTGTTGGGATGTGGGGTGGGGAGCGGTGCTGACTATTGGCTGCTTTAGCCGGCCTTGGCTTTAGTGACTGGGGCCTTAGGCCCAGCCTACCCTGAGAGTGTTTTTCTCACAGTCACAATCAAGCACAAACAAAAACATGCAAAGTCCTTTGAGTTTTAGGCTTAGAATTCAACAGCCCTTCCACTTAATTCTGTTGGTCAAAGCTAGTCATGTGCCCAAACCGGAAGTCAAGGTTGTGAGGGGACGCTCTTCCACTTTTCCCCTCCCTACATGGAACTCTCCAGAGTTCTATGGCAAAGGATGTGGTTATAAGGATGAAGAATTGGGGCCATTTAATGCAAATGTAGTACCTGTGTTTGAACTCTGGCTACCCACTAGCTTTGTGACCTTGGACCTTAGTTTCCTCCTCTATAATGTCTTTTTTTTTTTAATCCTTTAAAGTTTGGGGCACCTGGGTGGCTCAATCTGTTAAGCATCCGACTTTGGCTCAGGTCATGATCTCCTAGTTGGTGAGTTCAAGCCCCGCATCAGGATCTGTGCTGACAGCTCACAGCCTGGAGCCTGCTTTAGATTCTGTGTCTCCTTCTCTCTCTGCCCCTCCCCTGCTCACACTCTGTCTGTGTGTCCCTCTCTCAACAAAAATAAATAAACATTATATTTTTTTAAAGTTTATTTATATATTTTTGAGGGACAGAGAGAGAGACAGAGAGAGAATCCCAAGCAGGCTCTGCACTGACAGTTCGATGTGGGGCTCGAACTCATGAACTGTGAGATCATGACCTGAGCCAAAATCAAGAGTCGGACACTTAACCCACTGAGCCACCCAGGTGCCCCAATGTCTTTTTTTTTTTTAACGTTTATTTATTTATTTTGAGACAGAGAGAGCGTGCATGCAAGCAGGGGAGGGGCAGAGACAGGAAGAGAAAGAGAATCCCAAGCAGGCTCTGTGCTGACAGCACAGAGCCCAGTGTGGGGCTCCTACGAACTGTGAGATCATGACCTGAGCTGAAGTCCAACACTTAACCGACTGAACCCCTCAAGAGCCCCTTCACTGCATTTTAGAGTTCTACTGATAAGTGTCATCCTTCTAACAATAATATAGGGACAATTTGCCCAGCCCGCGCCCTGCTCCAGGTGCTGAGCTGGGTGCTTTATCACACCCCTATGAAGTGGTCACAGTGAATATTATTGTCAGTAGTATTAGGTCCACTTTAAAGACAGGGAAACTGAGGGCGAGGGAGTGGACAGGACTCACAGACAGCGGCTGTTAGAAGTGGGACCTCTGAGCTCCGGACCTGTGTCCAGCCTAACCTGCCTCTGCTCCTCCCCAGGCCTCACCTTCCCCGATGGCACAGGTACCAGGGGAAGTGGACAACATGGAGGGCCTGCCGGCCCCTAACAACAACAATCCTGCAGCCCGCTGGGAGAGTCCGGATCGGGGCTGGGAACGGGAGCAGCCAGCAGCCGCCACGGCAGCGGCCTCCCTCTTTGAGTGCTCCAGGATCAAGGCCTTGGCAGGTACCTGGAAGAGGGCTGGGGTGGGAGGAGGGAAGGAGGAAAGGGAGGAGGTTGTTGGGGTGGTATCTGTGTACCTCAGAGCTTGAGAACCTTGATGGCCTAGAAGATGGGAAGAGAGTTACAGACCCTTTTCACTTGAATCTGTAGACCAACACTGTCCAATGGAACTTTCCACAGTGATGGGAAAATGTTCTTTATCTGTGATGTCCAATGTACTAACCACTAACCACTAGTACTTTTGGCTGTAAGCGCTTGAAATATGGCCAGTGCTTCGTGAGGGACCAAATTTTTCATTGTATTCAGTTTTAATTAATTTAAATTTAAGTAGCCATATGTGGCTTGTGGATACTGTACGGGGCAGTGCTGCCTTACAACCTTGAAAATGTGTAGTCTCAGAAATGTGGGATTTTTGGGGCGCCTGGGTGGCTCAGTTTGGTTGAGCGTCGGACCTCAGCTCAGGTCAAGATCTCACAGTTTGTGAGTTCGAGCCCCGCGTCGGGCTCTGTGCTGACAGCTCGGAGCCTGGAGTCTGCTTCGGATTCTGTGTCTCCATCTCTCTCTGCCCCTTTTCTCATGCTCTCCCTCTCTCTATAAAAATAAACATTAAAATTTTTTTTAAATAAAAAAAGAAATGTGGGATTTTATAAGCGTACTTCTTTAGAATCTCAAGATGCTGAAATATTGGATTTTTGGACCTTGGAATGTCATACTCCAAGATTCTTTGAAGTTGAGGCCTCTAGAAATAAGACTCTTAGAACACAGAACTTTATAATCATAGACCTTAGAAATTTTAATCATTGACCTCCTTGGATCTTAGACCCTTAGAAACCTAAACTCTAATACACATAGATCCTTAGGGCTTTATAATCCTAAACCTTTAGAATTTCAGGATAGAAATGTGGATCCCGAGAATTTTGAGATAGAATGACCACACTTCCAGTTTTTAGCACTGAAACCCTCTGAAACCCTGGGGCCAACCAGGATGGTTGGTCACCCTACGTTGATGTTTTTGTTTTTTGTAAATTTTTAATGTCTATTTATTTTCGAGAGAGAGGGAGAGACAGAACAGGAGTGGGGGAAGGGAAGAGAGAGAGGGAGACAGAATCCGAAGTAGGGCCCAAGCTCTGAGCTGTCAGCACAGAGGCCGACATGGGGCTTGAACTCACAAACCTTGAGATCATGACCTGAACCATATAGTGATAGAATCTTAGAACCTAAGACCTTTGGAATTGTAGACCCTTGAGCCTTAGGACTTCATATTCAGAGAGGGCTTTAGAACCTCAGAAGTTATTTAATCATCAGCACTAAAACTAGGAGCAAGGGCTCCTGGGTAGCTCAGTCGGTTGAGTGTCTCACTCTTGATCCTCAGCTTAGGTCTCTGTCTCAGGGTTGTGAGTTCGGGGGAGGCAGGGGAGCTGCATTGGGCCCCACACTGGGCATGGCGCCTACTTCAAAACAAACAAACAAACAAACAAACAAACAAACAAACAAACAAACAGTGGTGCCTGGATGGTTCAGTCTGTTGAGCATTTGACTCTCGATTTCAGCTCAGGTCATGATCTTGCCCTTCAGAGCACAGAGCCTGCTTGGGATTCTCTCTCCCTCTCTCTCTGCCCCTCCCCCGCTCATTCGCACATGACTGTGTGTGCTCTCTCTAGGTCTCTCTCTCAAAATAAACCTAAACAAATAAACAAAGAAAAAAAGCTATGAGCAAAGACCCTGAGAACCTTCAGAGACATGCAACTTCATAACCATGAGCCCTAAGTCTTTAAAACATTAGACCCTTAGTACCTTTGACCCTTGGGACCTTCTTATCTCAGAAACGCGGAATGTTGTAAACATAAACTAAGCCTGTAGTAATCATGAAATCTTAAAACCCTAAGGTCGGAATCCGTTCCCTCAGAATCTCAGAATTTTAGTAACTCAACATATCCATCATGGGATCTTTGATACTAAGATTGTTGAAACTTTATAATTATAAGATGTTGAAGAGTGGTGTCAAACCTAAGGGCCTCCCAGAAGGAGGTGACATAAATGAGAGAGTAGACTGGGGGCCATGGTCAACTGGGGAACAATACCCTGGTCACCAGCTCCAGCCATGGGAACTGTGGGCCCAAATTTGCTAGCTCTGATTTTTTTTTAAATGTTATTTGTTTGTTTGTTTGTTTATTTATTTATTTATTTATAAAATTTTTAATGTTTATTTATTTTTGAGAGAGAGAGAGAGAGTGACAGAGCGTGAGCAGGGGAGGGGCAGAGAGAGAGGGAGACACAGAATCCAAAGCAGGTTCCAGGCTCCCACCTGTCAGCGCAGAGCCTGACGCAGGGCTTGAACCCATGAACTGTGAGATCATTCCCTGAGCCGAAGTCGGACGCTCCACCGACTGAACCACCCAGGCGCCCCTAAATGTTATTTATTTTTGATTGAGAGAGAGACACACACAGCATGAGCGGGGCAGGGGCAGAGAGAGAGGGAGACACAGAATCTGAAGCAGGCTCAAGGTTCTGAGCTGTCAGCACAGAGCCCCCGATGGACGCGGGGCTTGAACTCATGGATTGCAAGATCATGGCCTAAGCCGAAGTCGGACATGCAACTGACTGAGACACCCAGGTGCCCCTAGCTCTGATGTTTTTGTACAGTTTCCCAATTAAAAAAAATCTATATGTGCCACAAAAGTGTGAATGAGAATTAACTAATGGATGGCCAGCTTCCTCTGATTTAGAAACTAGAATGGGGTCGCCTGGGTGGCTCAGTTGGTTGAGCATCTGACTTCGGCTCAGGTCATGATCTCACAGTTCATGAGTTTGAGCCCCGAATCAGGCTCTGCACTGGCACTGACAGTGAGGAGCCTGCTTGGGATTCTCTCTCTCTCTCTCTCTCTCTCTCTCTCTCTCTCTCTCTCCTCTCTCTCTGCCCCTCCCCCACTCGTGCTTTTTCTCTCTCTCTCTCTCAAAATAAATAAATAAACTTAAAAGAAAAAAAAGAAACTAGAGGGGCGCCTGGGTGGCTCAATGGGTTAAGTGTCCGATTTCGGCTCAGGTCATGATCTCGCAGTTTGTGAATTCGAGCCCTGCGTCGGGCTCTGTGCTGACAGCTCGGAGCCTGGAGCCTGCTTCGGATTCTGTGTTTTTCTCTCTCTCTGCCTCTCCCCCGCTTGTGCTCTGTCTTTCTCTGTCTCTCAAAAATGAATACATGTAAAAAAAAAAAAAAGAAAAAGAAAAAAGAAACTAGAATGGTATAACATATACTCGTGGAAACTTAAAATCATACTTTTAGACTCTTAGAACCTTAAAAACTTGGGATCACATCAACTTAGAATTCTAGATTATCTCATCCACAGAATATCCAGTGCCTCCCCTGTGCCTGACCTATGCTGGACAATCTGAGGGACATGATGGTAACTGAGCCAGCCCAAAGAGCTCCCAGTCCCCTGGGAGAGTAGTGATTACCCGGAGTGGTCAGGGCCTGGATGGTGAGGCACAGGCAGGGGGCTGGGATGGGGAAGCCCAGGGACTATTGGAGCTCAGATGAGGTGCCTGATTCAGTCCAGAGAGGCAGAGTGCTTCTTGGAGGAGGAGATGCCTAAGCTGAGCCTGGAAGGATGAATAAGAGTGAACCCTGGGGTGGAGAGCAGAAGAATATTCCAGGCAGAGGAAACAGCATATGCAACCCTTCCAAAAGTTGGGAGTGGGTAGAATCCGGTGGTGACTAATGCAGTGCGAGAGGAAGTAGCTGGAGTCAGATCCTGAGGGGCTTTCTAGGCCGCCGTGTAGGTTGTGAGGGCACTGGGGAGCTATGGTAAGATTTTAAGCAGGGGTGGGATGTGGTAACATGGGGATCAAGGACTCTTCACTGATTCACAGAACATCAGTGCCGATACCACAAACAGACAAACATCTAGTCCAGAGAAGTGTAGGGATCCCCTGTAAGAAAAAAAAAAAAAACAATTCTCATACGTGCCCCATGTCTTCTTAAGTTATTACATCTATAATTTTCCTAAATGCAACAAACCCACAACTGTTTTCATCTCTCTTGTTCTACGTTTATTTATTTATTTTGAGAGGGAGAGAAAAAGAGAGAGCGTGAGTGGGGGAGGGGCAGAGAGAGAGAGAGAAAGGGAAGAGCGAGAATCCTAAGCAGGCTCCAAGCTGTCAGCATGGAGCCTGACATGGGGCTTGAACCCACAAACTGTGAGATCATGACCTGAGCTGAAATCGAGAGTCAGACACTTAATGGACTGAGCCACCCAGGTGCCCTGTTCTGGTAGTTTTTTGTTTGTTTGTTGATTTACTTATTTTGAGAGGGAGACAGAGAACACAAGTGGGGGAGGGGGGCAGAGAGAGAGAGAGAATCCCAAGCAGGCTCCACGCTCAGTGCGAGTCCAATGCAAGGCTCGACCCCACGACCCTGGGATCATGACCTGAACCGAAATCAAGAGTTGGTTGCTCAGCTGACTGAGCCACCCAGGTACCCCTCCCATTCTGATATATACTTAAAAAAAATTTTTAAGTTTATTTATTTATTTTGAGAGAGAGAGAGCACGCAGAAGGGGCAGAGAGAAAGGGAGAGAGAGGATCCCAAGCAGCCAATGCATTGTGAGTGTCGATCTGGATGTGGGACTTGAACTCATGAACAGTGAAATCATGACCTGGGCCAAAATCAAGAATTGGACACTTAACCAACTGAGCCACCAGGCACCCTAGTTTTTTTGTTTTGTTTTGTTTTGTTTGGGAGAGAGAGACAGAGTGTGAGCAGGGGAGGGGCAGAGAGAGAGGAAGACACAGAATCCAAAGCAAGCTCCAGGCTCTGAGCTGTCAGCACAGAGCCTGACGCGGGGCTCGAACTCACAAACCGTGAGATCATGACCTGAGCTGAAGTTGGATGCTTAACTGACTGAGCCACCCAGACGCTCCCCATTCTGATAGTTTTAATGCAAATTCTTATCTTTGTGGGTCAATGATTTTATAAAATGTGCATTGCTAATTAGTGGGCATGTATATCATACTTTAACTATTTATTAAAGTATTATATACACATAAAAATGCAGATAAATCGTGAGTCCCCAGCATTTCCACCAATGAGCAGTGGGTGGTAACCAGTCCCCAGATAAGGAAGCGGAATGTAACAGCCCCAGAGAAGCCCGCCCCCCTAAGGCTACCTCTCTCACTACTTCCCTAGAGTAAACACTGGCCTAACTTCTAACAGCGTACATTTGTTTTCCTGCTATTTGAACTTCGTAAAAATAGAGTCCTGAAGGATGTACCCCTTTGTGTCTGGCTTCCTTCAGTCAACACTGTGCTCGTGAGACTCATCCCTGTCTACACGTACTTGTAGGGTGCTCCTTCTCGTTGCTGTATCGTATTCCACAGTGTGAATACGGCGAATTTTTCCCATTCACCTGTTGGTGAGCATTTGGGTTGCTTCTGGTTTAGGGCCAGCACAAGCTAGACTATTACAAACCAGTAATTACTAGTATTTCAAACTATTACAAACTATCGCTGCTTTAAGCTTCCTCGTACCTGTTTTTGGTGGGCGTAAGCACTCATTTTTGGTGACTTACACCCACATCGAGCGAAAGAAAGTGTTGGGTCATAGGCTAGGTGTATATCTAACTTTAGTGGAAACTGCCGATTTGTAAATTTTACATTCCCACCAGCAGTATACGAGGGATTCAGTTACTGTACATCCAGCCCTTAGTGTGGTCAATCTTTTTAATTTTAGCCATTCTGGTGGGTGTGCATTCTATTGTGGTTTTAATTCACATTTTCCTGATGACTAATAACAACTAATGAGGTAGAGCACCTTTTCATCTGCTTATTCACTATTTGGAGAGCCTCCTGTGCCATGCCCATTCAAGTCCCTTGCCCGTTTGCATATTAATTTTCCTGCCCTTTTCTGATTGTTCTGTAGGAGTTCTTGCATAATTCTGGGTCCAAGTCCTTTGTCAGATGTATGTGTTGTGAATATTTTCTCCCACTGTGTGGCTTGTCTTTTTACTCTTTTAATGTTGCCTCTTGATGAACGGTATTTCTTAATTTAAATGTAGTCTAATTTGATAATTAGTACATATTTCCTATGTGGCTCACATTTGTTGTCTTGTTGAAGAAATCTTGGCCGGGAGGTGACGAGGTGGCTCAGTCGGTTAGGTGTCCGACTTCGGTTCAGGTCATGATCTCCTGGTTGGTGAGTTCAAGCCCAGCATGGGGCTCTGCACTGACCATGCAGAGCCTGCTTGGGATTCTCTCTCTCTCCCTCCCCTGTGCCTTCTGTCTCTGTCAAAATAAATTAATAGACTTAAAAAAAAAAAAACAAAAACAAAAGAGGAAATGCTCTCTAGGAAAAAAGAATCTTCACCTACTTCAAGGTCAGGGTGATGTTTTTTGGTATTTTCTTCTAAGAGTCTTATTTATTCCTTTCACATTTAGATTTAGAAGCCAAATGATATTTCTATTACTGTATAGTGGGGGGTCAGGTTTTTTTTGTTTGTTTTTTGCCACTTTTGGGTAGCAGGTTGACTCAGCTCCATTTATGGAAAAGACTTTCTTTTCCCTACCGATCTGCAATTTCACTTTGTCATAAATCTGACAGCCCTATACAACCCCCAACCTGCCTCTGCCCCTTGCCCCCCAAATTGCATTGCATTGAACATCCTCATACATGCTCCTTATAAACCAGTGTGGAAAAGTTTATGGGACATAAGCACTGCTGTGTTATGGGGGTGTGCTCGAATTTATTTAGACTCAGATTGCTCCCCAGAGGACTGCCCTAGTCTATAACTCCCACCAGGAGACACGGAAGGTTAGGATGTCCCCACCTTTCCACCACTACTGGTATTTTCCGGCTTCTTAACTTTTCCCAGACCAGTAGCCAAACTGGTGACATACTAAGTCTCTCTATATCCTTTCTCCTTAACCAATAATGGACAAGAGAATAGTGGTTCCTCAGCTCCGTGAAAGTTTCAATGTATTAAAGAGATGAATAAATTGAAGTCTTATTCTTTTTTAAATTTTTTTAGATATTTATTGATTTTATTTTTTTTTCAACGTTTTTATTTATTTTTGGGACAGAGAGAGACAGAGCATGAGCGGGGGAGGGTCAGAGAGAGAGGGAGACACAGAATCGGAAACAGGCTCCAGGCTCCGAGCCATCAGCCCAGAGCCCGACGCGGGGCTCGAACTCCCGGACCGCGAGATCGTGACCTGGCTGAAGTCGGACGCTTAACCGACTGCGCCACCCAGGCGCCCCAATATTTATTGATTTTAAACATTTATCTTTGAGAGAGAAAGAGCACACGCGAGGGCGGGGGGCGGGGGGGCAGGAAGAAGGGGCAGAGCGAGGGAGACAGAGGCGCAAGATGACGAACCCTGTCATGTCAGATGTATGTGTTGTGAATATTTTCTCCCACTGTGTGGCTTGTCTGTGAGGTGAAGTCGGACGCTTAGCCAACTGAGTCACCCAGGCGCCCCTGAAATCTTATTCTGAGGAAATGTGTTTTGCTTGCGCTAGTGATTAGCACAGAGGAGAAGAATACCTAAATGGTAACTCCATATAAGCACAATGGCAGAGGTAGGACAGTTGTCATTTGGCTTGGAGTCTTGAGAGCCCAGAGGTATGGGTGCCAGCTAGAGTCTCGGCCGGAAGCAGATGGCTCCCTCAAGGGGGTAAAATTGAGGGGAGCTTAAGGAAGGGACTAATTACAGAGGTGTGGCCAGGGCTACAGGCACTTACAAGGTCAGTGGACGCTCAGGGATGGGGGCAGGGAGCAGTGAGGGGGACAGAGGCCTCACACGCCGGGGATTGTAGAAAGAGGAACCAGGCGCTGCTGAAAGCTGGTCAGGCAGGGAGGGAATAAATTCCTCAGCCCTTCCTTTCTCCTCTTAGCCCAACCCAACTGGAAGTCTGAGACCTTTGAGGGCCGGGGGAACCCTTTTGAGACAGTCAGCAGTGACGGTCTCCCTGGGCTCAGAGCACAGGCAGGACAGTAGAGGTGGCCTCAGGGTACACGGAAGACACTACGAGGTAACCAAATACACTCACCAACACAGTAAACATTCAGTGTCATCTTAGGTCGGAAGTGGCACTCTGGGACATATCTGGTTTCACCCCCATTGTAGTTTTTTTCTAAATGTTTATTTATTTACTTCTTGGCGGGGGGAGGGGCAGAGAGAGAGAGAGAGAGAGAGAGAGAGAGAGAATCCTAAGCAGGCACCGAGATGTCAGTGTAGAGCCCAGTGCAGAACTTGAACTCACAAACCTCGAGATCATGACCTGAGCCAAAATCAAGAGTCAGAGGCTTAACTGACTGAGCCACCCAGACTCGCCCCTCCGGTGTGTTTTATTACAGACATAAATCAGTTGCCAGCATTTAAAAGTAGGGAGATTTGGGGGCGCCTGAGTGGCTCAATCGGTTAAGCATCTGACTCTTGATTTCAGCTCAGGGCATGATCTCACGGTTCATGAGTTCAAGCCCCGCATCAGGCTCTGCACTGACAGTACAGGGCTTGCTTTTGATTCTCTCTCTCCCCCTCTCTCTGCTCCTCCCCTCCTCATATTCGTTCTCTCTCAAAATAAATAAATAAACTTAAAACAAATTTTAAAAATGAAAATAAGGAGATTTTATCTTTAAAAATGCAGGCTCGGGGCTCCTTGTGGAACATCAAATGACATGGCAACAGTGGGCTTTCATGGCTAGGAGGCTCCGTGCACAGGTGCTGTGTGGCCACTGCCCCTTTTAAGAGGGCCTAGGTTTCTCCTTTTCAGAGCCTGCCAGACCTCTGTGGGCATTTCAGTTCTGGACCCCCGATCAGGCTAACAGGATTTGTTTTATTTTTATTTTTTTAATGTTTATTTTTGAGAGAGACAGAGAATGCAAGCAGGGGAGGGGCAGAGAGAGAGAGAGAGAGAGAGAGAGAGAGAATTCAAAGCAGGCTCCAAGCTCTGAGATGTCGGCACAGAGGCCGACAGGAGACTTGAACTCACAAACCGCAAGATCATGACCTGAGCCGAGGTCGGACGCTTAACCCACTGAGCCACCCAGGCGTCCCCATGCTAACAGGATTTGCAATCACAAAACCCGATATCTCACGGTATTGTGCTTTATGAGGTCACCATCCGGATGGGCCGGGATGTGTTTCTATTAATTTTCTTTTGATACCAGCAAAATGAGATTACTAAATAAGACAATATTCTCATGGATCCCTGTCTTCCAAGCACGAGTTCCCAAACACTCAGAGTCCCTCAGAGTCCATTGATCTAGTCCAAACCCCTCATTTTGCAAATGGGGGAAATGGAGGCCCAAAGGAGAGAAATGGCCACTCGAAGTCAAACAGCATGTTATCAATGGAGGCAGGACTGAATTCAATTGTCCCCATTCTGGCACCATGCTGGGGATGCACAGAAGTGCCACTTTGGCTTCAGCATTCGCCCAAACCTGCCATTTGGCTCGGGCACCGGCCACTAGAAGGCAAAATAACCAAATACTCGAGTCAGCGTCTATTCCGTGATCCCTTCTTCGTGTGTGATCGATGGTCAGGTGCTCACACGGGTCCCCATCCTATCCACACGGCACAAAACCCACATTTAAACAAACAAGATCTTTCATGTGAATTTACTGTTAGTTTCTGCATACTCACTTTCAAATTAGAGGTAAACTTTCAACATCTAGTTTAATGTAAAAAAAAAAAATACAGGTCAGTCAGTGGATATTTTCCAGCATTGCATATTTTCTTTATTTTTTTCAAAATTTTTTTTCAACGTTTATTTATTTTTGGGACAGAGAGAGACAGAGCTTGAACGGGGGAGGGGCAGAGAGAGAGGGAGACACAGAATCGGAAACAGGCTCCAGGCTCCAAGCCATCAGCCCAGAGCCCGACGCGGGGCTCGAACTCACAGACCGCGAGATCGTGACCTGGCTGAAGTCGGACACTTAACCGACTGCGCCACCCAGGCGCCCCTGCATATTTTCTTTAAAAAAAATTTTTTTAATGTTTATTTTTTGAGAGGGAGAGACAGAGTGTGAGCAGGGGAAGGGCAGAGAGAGAGGGAGACACAGAATCCAAAACAGGCTCCACGTTCTGAGCTGTCACCACGGAGCCCGACGTGGGGCTCGAACCCACAAACCGTGAGATCATGACATGAGCCAAAGTCAGAAGCTTAACTAACTGAGCCACCCAGGTGCCCCTATTTATTTATTTATTTATTTATCTATTTATTTATTTATGTTTTATTCATTTATTTTGAGAGAGAGACAAGGTATGAGTGGGGGAAGGGCTGAGATAGAGGGAGAGAGAGGATCCCAAGCAGGCTCCGCACTGTCAGCGCAGAGCCCGACGCGGGGCTCGAACTCACAAACTGTGAGACCATGACCTGAGCTGAAGTCGGAAGCTTAACCGACTGAGCCACCCAGGCGCCCTACAGTGCATATTTTCTACTGCCAGAGTCAAATGCGATATTTAATAATATTATGAAAGGGGCGCCCGGCTGGCTAAGTGGGTGGAGCATGCGACTCTTGATCTTGGGGTCGTGAGTTTGAGCCCCACATTGGGGGCAGGGTTTACTTAATTAAAAAAAATAGTATTACAAAAGGTAAATGTTATGGTAAAAGAAATTGAGAGCTGTCAAATGGTTAAAAGGGGAAATAGACTGGCTATACAAATCTTGATTACTGCATGACTAGGGAACTTAGAAGTGCGACAATGAAGTTCTTTAATAATGAAATGCTAACCATACTGTGCAGGCTGAGCTGTTGCAAGAGACAGACCCCACAATGCAGTGACTTAAAGGAGATAGAAGCTCATTTCTCCCTCCTGGATAATCCTGAGATGGGCAGCCTGGTGGGCAGGGAGGCTCTGCTCCAAGCTATCAGCGTGGGTTCCAGGTCCTTCTATCCTGTGCCCTGTGGACCTTGTGCTCAAGCTTGTGGAAGCTGGGAGAAGAGAAAGGAAGGCCAGGCAGTAGTTTCCTGTTTTGGTAACACTTTATTTTATTTTTTAATTTATTTTTTAGAGAGCCAGAGAGCGGGGGAGGTGGGGAGAGGGGCAGGGGGAGAGAGAGAGAGAGAGAGAGAGAGAGAGAGAGAGAGAGAGAATCTTAAGCAGGCTGCACGCTCAGTGAGGAGCCCAACGCAGGGATCGATCCCATGACCCTAGGGTCACGACCTGGGCTGAAATCAAGAGTTGGTCGCCCAACAGACTGAGCCACCCGGGCACCGCCTGTTTTGATAACACTTTAAATTATGAAATAATTATAGATTTACACGAAGTTGCAAAGAAACTACAGACGATAAAAAAGACTAACCCAACTGAGACGGGGAAGGGATTTGCATAGATGTTTCTCCAAAGAAGATACACACGTGGGCAATGAACACATGAAAAGATGCTCAACATCATTAGTCATCAGGGAAATGCAAATCAAAAGCACAGTGAGAGACCATTTTATACCACTAGAATGGCCGTGATCAAATGGAAAATAACAAGTGGTGGTGAGGATGTGGGGACACCGGAACCCTCGTACATTGCCGGTGGGAATGTAAAATGGCACAGCCACTTGAGAAAACAGTCTGGCAGTTCCTCAAAAGGTTAAATGTAAGGACACCTGGGTGGCTCAGTCGGCTGAACATCTGACTCTTTGATTTCAGCTCAGATCATGCATGATCTCACGGTCTGTGGGTTGAGGCTCACGTCGGGCTCTGCTCTGATAGCTTGGAGCCTGCTTTGGATTCTCTCTCTCCCTCTCTCTCTGCCCTTCTCCTGCTCAGGCTTGCTCGCTGTCTCTCTCTCTCAAAAATAAACTTAAAAAAAAAGTTTAAATGTAGAGTTACCATAGGACCCAACCATTTCACTCCTGCGTATATACTCAAGAAAACTGAAAACACGTGTCCACACAAGGACTTGTATGTACTTGAATGTTCATAGTCGCGTTATTCATAATAGCCACAAAGTGGAAACAACCCCAATGTCCATCCGTTGATGAGTAGAGGAGTAAAATGCAGGAGAGCCACAGAATGGAATATTATTTAGCCATAAAAAAGAAATAAAGTACTGATATATGTGATGGCATGGATGTACCTTGAAAACATGATGCTAAGTGAAAGAAGCCAGACACCCGAAAGGTCATATATTGTATGATTCTATTTATATGAGATGTCCAGCATAGGTAAATCCGGAGAGACAGAAAAGAGATTCATAGTGTCCCAGGGCTGGGAGAAGGGGGAATGGGGAGTGACTGCTAAAGGGCGCAAGGTTTTTCCTTGGAGGGTTGAAAATGTTCTGATATCAGATGGTGGTGTGGGTTGCACAACCCTGTGACTATACTAAAAGTCACCGAAGTTACGCTTTGAAAGGGTGAATTTGATAGTAGGTGAATTATAGCTCATTCTAAGCTGTTACTAAAAAAAATAAAATGAAATAAAAACGTTGTAGGAGAGAGTTAGCAATGCCTTTGTAAGTAAGTGCAGCAGTAGTTGCCCACATTGTTCTGACACCTCGCCCCCACCCTGCACCCCTCCCCCCTCCCCCCCTGCACCCTCCCTCCGATGGCAGTCACGTGGGCACTCTGCTCCCTAGGGATGTGGGAAATGCAGGTTGTAGCTGGCCTTTCGGCTATGGCTTGAGGGTGTCTGTGACTCAGTTCTTTTCCTCAGGGGCATTCATTCTAGCATATTCCTTCCCCTTCACCCCCCACAACCCGTCACACCCAAGTCTTATTATTATTATTATTTTTCATCTGTAACTATCCCTGGTGTGTCCCCTTCTCCCATTCCCAGCTTCTGCCCTGGTGCGGCTGGTCCGCTCTTTCCAGAGTCGCTTCCCCAGTCTCCCTGCCCTGGGCTGTCATTCTTGACCTCTCTGACCCACCCTCTCCACAGCAGCCAAGAGGTCTTCCCGAGACACAGCTCTCATTCCCTCCCGCCCTCTCCTTAACCTTCTCTAGCTCCCTAGTGTATTATCTGTGCCCCACTAAACGGAGCTCTGGCTCTGTCTGTACTCAGAGCCAAGAAGAGTGCGGAGGCACATAGTAGATGCCCCAGTATGCAGGGAGCGAATGAATAGGGCCGGCTGGGGTGGGAATCAGGGAAGACTTCTTGTGGAAGCGATGTCTCAGGAAAGCTTTAAAGGACGCGTCTCCAGGCGGGCAGCGAAGGGTGGGCCGGGCGTCCCAGGTAGGAGGAGCCGCTTGTGCGAAGCCCTGATTGTTGCAGAGCTGGGCCGAAACAGGGTTTGGCCCGGAGTGAGGGGCTGCGGAGAAGCTGCAAGGGGAGAGGTGCTGGGGGCGCGGGGGCTCATCAGAGCCTGTCCTTCAGATGAGCGCGAGGCCGTGCAGAAGAAGACCTTCACCAAGTGGGTGAACTCGCATCTCGCCCGCGTCGGCTGCCACATCGGGGACCTGTATGCCGACCTCCGGGACGGCTTTGTGCTCACGCGGCTCCTGGAAGTGCTGTCCGGGGAGCAGCTGGTGAGGGGGCCTGCGGGCCTGGGGGAAGGGGGCGGCCCCGGGATTCCGGGCTGGGCTACGACAGGGCCTGGCTAACCGAAGTGTGGTGTGTCCTGGAAGAGCCCGATGGGTGAGCGGCCTCTTTGCTCAGGTGGGTGGGGCTATGGCCGGAAGTGGGGCTTGGGTGTGAGCAGCGTGGGGGCGTGGCTGGGAACCGAAGCTGGGCTCTGCCGAAGGTGAAGGCCGAAGGCCGGGGATCCAGCGGACTCGGGGCTTGTGGTGGGGAGAAGCTCCGTGGAAAGGGGTGGGGCAATTGGAGAAGGGAGGGGCTTTATTAGAAGCGACTGGCCTGGGTAGTGCGGTAGCAAGAGGCTTGGCCGTAAAATAGGGGCAGGACCCTGTTGCAGGGTCTGTGGATGAAGGTGCAGTTGTCATCGGAAGGGGAGGCTTAGGTCGTGGAAATCTGGGTAACCAGACAGGACTCTGGAATGGGTCTGGCTTGTTTTTATAAGAGTTGCAGTTTTGTTTTTTTTTTTAAGTTTATTTTTGAGACACAGAGAGAGAGCATGAGCAGGGGAGAGGCAGAGAGAGAAAGGGAGAGAGGGAGAATCCCAAGCAGGCTCTGCACTGTCAGAGCAGAGCCCGATGCGGGGCTTGAACCCACGAAGAACGAGATCATGACCTGAGCGGAAACCAGGAGTCCCACTGAGCCACCCTGGCGCCCCGTGTTGCAATTGTGTGTCTGGGCTTGGATGAGGCTTCACCACAAAGGGTGGGATTCTGAGGAGCTAGAGGTTCATTAAAGGACCAGAGCCTGGAGCTCTGAAGTCCTGCGGGGCATGGCTATAGAACAGAAACATTGGAAGTAATAGCGCAGCAAACCCGCGGAGACCTAGGGGAATAGGCGTGGCTCTAGGCCGAAGCCTGAAAGGGAGGCAGTGAGGGGCGTGGCCAGGGGCCAAACCTGGGGGGCCTGGAACAGAGGTCAAAGGCAGGGAACAGGAGTGTGGTTACCGGTAGGTTGCTGAGGCTTCTGGATAAAAGGTGGCCATCAGGTTGGATGTGGAACTTCAGTAGAAAGAAAGGGTGGGGACAGGAACTAGAATAATCCAGGAAGGGAACAGGCTCTTGAAAGGGTCTGGCTGGAAGGGGCAAAGACGTCCTTGGTCTTTGAGAAGACTGAAGGGGCGTGGCCTGGGTTTGGACATCCAGGGGGCGTGGCTATGGGGGGCCGACCTCGTTGGTAGGAGGCCGGGGGCACAGGGCCCTTGGCCAGGCCCTCCACCTCCCAACGCCCCTGCCACTCTAGCCAAGACCCACGCGAGGTCGCATGAGGATCCACTCGCTGGAAAACGTGGACAAGGCGCTGCAGTTCCTGAAGGAGCAGCGCGTGCACCTGGAAAACGTGGGCTCGCATGACATTGTGGACGGGAACCACCGGCTGACCCTGGGGCTAGTCTGGACCATCATCCTGCGCTTCCAGGTGATCCCCAAGTGACCCCTGCCCAGCCCACCCTCCCAAGGTGTGGCCTTAGGAGGGCTTCCGCCACCCAGTCATCTGCTTATTCATTCATTCATTCATTCCAAAAATGTTCCTACTATGATCCAGGAACCCTATTCCAAGTGGTGGGGATGAAAATTATGATAAAAGTAATAATCATTATCACCACCACCACTGTGATCATTTATATATTTTTCACCCTGTTCCAGGCACTGTTCTAAGCACTTGGCATTTAATACACACGACAACCCCATAAGGTAGATACTATTTATTATATTTTACCAGGGAGGCAACTGAAGCCCAGAGAGGGGAAGTAATATGCTCAAGGTCACACAGCTGGATAGTAGAGCTGGAATTCAAATCCAGTCAATTTTATTTCAGTTCAGAAACAAAATCGACACATTTTCTGCCTTTATGGAGCTTACATTGTCGTGAGGGAGACAGACAATAAACAAACCCGTAAATACATAGACAAGAGATGTCTGAGAAGTGGATAACTCTAGGTAAGAGCTATGCAGAAAAGAATAGGTTATTTTTAATATATTTTTTAACTTTATTTTTGAGAGAGTGAGTGGGGAGGGGCAGAAAGAGGGAGAGAGAGAATCCCAAGCAGGCTCTGCGCTGTCAGTGTAGAACCTGATTTGGGGCTGGAGCTCACAAACCTGAGATAATGACCCGAGCCAAAATCAAGAGTCAGAACCTCAATGGATTGAGCCAGCCAGGCGCCCAAGAATAGATTATGATAAGGCAGTAAAAAGAATGCAAAATATCAGGTTGACAGTGTTGAGATTTTAGACTTGGTGGTCAGAGAAGGACTCTCTGAGAAGCTGATGGCTGCGTGACATAAGATGAAGGGAGAAAGCATTCCAGACAGGAGGCACAGCCAGGATGCAAAGGCCCTGAGGGAGGTGGGAAGGAGCTGAAATGTTGGAGGTCCAGAAAAACCAGTATGTCTAGAGAATAGGAGACAAGGGGGAGCCAGGGAGGAGATGAGGTCAGAGGAGTTGACAGGGCCTAGGTGATCTGTGATTAGCAGTTTTGATTTTATTCTGTTTGAGATGGGGAGAAATTAGAGATTTTTATCAAAAGGATAGACATCATCAGATTTATTTATTTATTTATTTATTTATTTATTTATTTATTTATTTATTTTAAGTGTTTATTTAGTTTTGAGAGAGAGAGAGAGAGAGCATGAACAGGGGAGGGGCAGAGAGAGAGGGAGACACAGAATCCAAAGCAGCTCCAGGCTCTGAGCTATCAGCACAGAGCCCAGGGCTCGAACTCATAAACTATGAGATCCCGACCTGAGCCAGAGTTGGTCTCTTAACTGACTGAGCCACCCAGGCACCCCAACATCATCAGATTTAGACAGATCCCTCTGCATTGGGGGTGATTGCCAAAATTGGGGGCTGGGAGCCCAGGGAAGAGACTGGAGCTGGACCAGGGTGGGGCCAGAGGGAAGTGCAGAGGGAGGCAGATAGGAAAGATGCCCTGTAATGGGAATGGGCAGGGGAAGGGGAGGGAGGGAGGCGTCCAGGCCAACATTCAAGGCTCAGGACCGGGGGGATAAAGTGGGGTCACCCAGGGACAGATTTGAAGGAGGAGCAGATCTGAGGGACAGTGTGGGATGTGATGGTGATGAGGAATCTGATATCTAAAACATCAGGGGGAGCATTTAGGAGTCCACTGGATCATGGGAATAGAGCTCAAGGAAGGGGTGGGGGCTGGAGACAGATATGGGCGTTGCCAGTACAAAATCAAGGAATGAGACTGGGGGGCGGGGGGCGGGATCCCTGCTGGCAGCTGGAGCCGTGCACTAGGGGCTGGCACCTCTTTGGAACCTAGTTTTCTCCCTCGGAACCCAAATGCCAAACTCAGCTCTTGAGTCCAGGACCTAAGTCTCCAACACCCATCCGGGGCTCTTGAACCTGCTTTAGATTCTGGGTCACTGAGGACAGCATTGAACACCTGCTAAGTGTGATACCGCAGAATATAAAACAAACATCCTGTGGTCCTAGAGCTTTAATAAGTTAGTGAGTGCATTAGTCCGTTAGGGCTGCTGTAACAAAATACCACACTCGGAGTGGCTTAAACAACAGAAATTTATTTTCTCAAGTTCTACAAGCTGGGAGTTCAAGATCAAGCTCCTCCTGATCAGTTCCTCCTGAGGCCTCTCTCAGCTTGCAAGTAGCCATCTTCTCTCTGTCTCCGCACATGGCTTTTTCCCTGTGTGCGCACATCCCTAGGATCTCTTCCCTTTTTTTTTTTTTTATAAGGACACCAATCATTTTGGGGACCTACCCTATGACCTCATTTAAACTTAATTACCTCTTTATGGGGCGCCTGGGTGGCGCAGTCGGTTAAGCGTCTGACTTCAGCCAGGTCACGATCTCGCGGTCCGTGAGTTCGAGCCCCGCGTCAGGCTCTGGGCTGATGGCTCAGAGCCTGGAGCCTGTTTCCGATTCTGTGTCTCCCTCTCTCTCTGCCCCTCCCCCGTTCATGCTCTGTCTCTCTCTGTCCCAAAAATAAATAAACGTTGAAAAAAAAATTTTTTTTAAACTTAATTACCTCCTTAAAGGCCCGATCTCCAAATACAGTTACAGTTGGGGGTTAGAGCTTCAACTTATGAATTTTGGGGGAGACACAGTTCAGTCCACAATGGGGAGACAGTACACCAGATGAATAAATAACAGGCATGGTAGAAAAGGAGGATGTGAAATTTGAGTACACATACTGTGATTTAAAATCAAGTGGTTGGTGAAGGCCTCACAGAGGTGATATGTGAGAAAAGACCTGAAATTGGGGTGGAACCATGTGGGCCCCTGAGAGAAGGAACAAGCAGTGCAAAGGCCCTGAGGTGGGAAGACACTGGTGATTCAGTGAAGAGGATAGCAGGTCTCTGGAGCAGAGTGGGCTGCTGAAGAGGAGGTCAGAGGCATGACGAGGGGAAATTTACTTTTACCGTGAATGAGACGGACCCACGGAAAGTCCAGAGGATGGGAAACATGTGATCTGATCTGGGTGCTCACAGGGTCCCTCTCTGCCATAAGAAGAACAGACTGTGGGGTCAGGAGCAGGGAGGCCAGCCTGGAGGTGATGGCACTAGCCCAGGGGGAAATGATGGTGGCTTGGATCAGAGAAGTGGCCCAGACGCCAAAGTATGGAGGCTTCCCTGGAAAATGAGACCCTAGTCTGCAGCCTCCTCCTCCCCCAGTTGTGGATGTCCCGGTCCACTCCAGATCCCACCCTCACGCTCCTGAACCCCCAACCCCAGCCCGAAGCCGCCCCTCCCATCCCCTTTGTCCCTGGTAGCGGAGTGCACCGGCAGGTCCCAGGCACAAGCCCTCTGGGTCCCAGCAGCCATGTTTTATATCCTCACAGATTCAAGTAATCAAAATTGAGACTGAGGACAACAGAGAGACGCGCTCCGCCAAGGACGCACTGCTCCTGTGGTGTCAGATGAAGACAGCTGGGTAAGTGCACCCCCCACCCTGCGCCCCCACTGGGCAGGTGGGGCCCTAGCCTGATCTTGAGGGTCCCTTCTGGGACAAGAGTGCAAGGGACCGCCCAAGTCCTCCGTGTCAGAATGTTACATTTGAAGTTAACGAACTGGTAAATAAAATACGTCCACTCTTCTGACCTTGACAAATAAACCCGTGTAAGAATCTGGAAGGCCTGGTTAAAGTTTAGAACTTGGGCTCCTCAGAAAACAGTGCTAGTTAGTGGTGGACCGTCCCCAGCCTGCTCGGTCTCCTGTATCTCATCCTGTACCTCGAGAGGCCTTGGGGGCACCTGTGTGAACACCCCAGCCCTAGTCCTGAGTCCTGGCCACCCCCACCCCGAAAGCAGCCTAGGATGGTCTATACCGGGGCTCTGGCAGTTCCCGTGAGAAGTTCAGGCTCCTGGGTACCTTTGGTGGGGCTGAGAAGGGGGCCACTCAGGCTCTGCTGGGAAGTCTCCTGGTCCCCCAACCCTCTGCCCTGCGGGAAGGGCATGGCCTGAAACTCAGGTGCCCTCTGCCGCTGGGAGGAAGCGGAGAGCAGGTATGGATGGAGACTGGGCTTTCTCTGATGCTCAGCCTTCCGGGGCTGGCCAGCTGTCTTGCAACACTCTCTGTCTTTCCATGTGTCTGTCTTTACCTCTATGCCTGTTTTTCCTTGTTTCTGTCTCTCCCTCCCCCTTCTCTCTCCCTACTTATCTCCTCCCCTTCCTCCTTTCTTTCTCCATCTCTGTCTGTATCTTGCTTTCTCTCCGTCTCTCTTTTTCCGTCTCCTGGCCCCTATCTTTCTTTCTTTCTTTCTTTCTTTCTTTTTTCTTTCTTTCTTTCTTTCTTTCTTTCTTTCTTTCTTTCTTTCTTTCTTTCTTTCTTTCTTTCTTTCTTTCTTTCTCCAATCTATCTATCTATCTATCTATCTATCTATCTATCTATCTATCTATCTATCTTTCCATCCATCATATCATCTATCTACCCCCCGACCATCCATCTATGTCTCTCTCTCTCTCTCTCTCTCCCTTCTTCTCTCCTTCCCTCCCTCTTCCCTCCTGACTGTCTCCATTTCTGCCTCTGTCTCTCCCTTCCACGCTGCTGCCAGTTACCCTGAGGTAAACATCCAGAATTTCACCACCAGCTGGCGGGACGGCTTGGCCTTCAACGCGCTCATTCACCGGCACAGGTACCACGTGGCCTGGGGCAGCCTGGCCCTGCCCTTCCCCCTCCCCCACGTCCCTTGGGTACACACCTGTACACATATGCATGTAGATGGCACGCAGAGACGCAAGGACCCATCCCTTCACACTTACACGAGGCACACACCTGCACAGAACCCTGTCCGGGCCCCATAGTCTGTGTACACGTGGAAACACACGTCCCTCGTGCAGCTGCGTAGACACACGCATACTCATGCACCTACACAGCCTGTGCCTGATGCTTCGATGCCTCCAGGGTGGAGAGCTCACCCCCCATGGATGGTCTTCTCTGGTGTGTGCATGGTGGTCCTTCCTCAAGGCAAGCCGCAGAGCCCCCCTTCCGGCTCCCTGTGCACCCACATTTCACACCCCAGGGCCTGGCGCTGAATTGGCTGAAAGGTGGGCATCCAGACAAGTTGCACCCACATCGTGACTGTCCATATGACAGATGAGGGAAACTGAGGCCCAGAGCCTGGGAGGGACTTGCTCTGGTGTGGTCGGAGTGGAACCCAGCCTTTTCTGCTGTGGACACATGTTCGTTCACAACCCCTGCCTGTCACATACACACCCATACATTTAGCGAGACCCGTCCTCCCCACACAGTGAGAAATCCACCAGCTGTACCCATGTCATACTAACAACGGTAACATTTACTAAGTGCTTTCTGTATACCCGGCATTGTTCTAAGAGCTTTCCAATAAGTCATTTAATAGTCAGTGAGCCTGTGAGGCAGATGCTATTATCATCCCCATTTTACAGATGAAAAAATTGAGGCACAGAGAGACAAAATAGCTTACCCAGAGTGACAGCCAGCCAGGAAATGGCTGAGCTGGGGTTTGAGCTGCGTGGGCTGGCTGTAGACCTCACACTTCTAACTGCTACGTAATACTGTTTAGCAAAGCACCCAAGTAGATGTGTGCATTGCCAAGTCGGTCCCACTCATTCGCACGCAGTACTCACGGCCACAGATAAGTGCACAGGCGTGCACCAGCATACACAGCTTTCCCCTCGGGAGGCGGTGCCCCTCCTGCCCCTGGCTTTGGGTGGGGCTCAGGCCGGGAGGTCTTTCTGCCTGCTCACCCCCTGGCTCTGGAGCCTGCCTGCTGCCTGCCCGCTCTGTGCCCCTGCCTAGGCCCGATCTCGTGGACTTCAGCAAACTCACCAAGTCCAATGCCAACTACAACCTGCAGAGAGCCTTCCGCACGGCGGAGCAGCACCTGGGGCTGACACGTCTGCTGGACCCTGAGGGTGAGCCCCCCACAACCCCAGCGGGACTTCCTCCTGGGGGGACCCCCGACCCCAATGCCAGCCCAAACTCCTCTCCATCCTGCTGCAACACCGTCCCAAACCCGAGTCCTTCTAAGTCCTGGCTCC
This sequence comes from Felis catus, assembly GCF_018350175.1. Lineage (NCBI taxonomy): Eukaryota > Metazoa > Chordata > Mammalia > Carnivora > Felidae > Felis > Felis catus. The sequence goes on along the minus strand of NC_058382.1, from coordinate 14,115,763 downwards.
CACCCAGCCCCTCCCCTTCTTCACCTCTAATCCCCTTTGCCCCCATCTCCCAGTCCCTTTCTTTCGCATCTCTGTCTCCAGCCCCAGACTCCTCTCCATTCCTGCCTCCAACTTGACCCCATCCCCTTCCCAACCCCAAGCCCAGTCAGCTCCCCCAAGCCCAACCCCCTCTCCCTCCCCAACTCCGGTCCCAGCTCCAGAGCCAACCCCACCCCCAACATTATCCCCTGACTTCAGCCTCATTCCTAATCCCAGACCATGCCAACACCGACCCACCAATCTCTAGAATAACAGCTGTTCCCTCTCTCTGAGAGTCTGCTCTGTGCCAAGCACATGGCTGGGAATTTTAGCAAAACTTCCCGCTTTTATCCTCACACTGACCTGGATGGATAGAACTTATCCATCCTGTTTTAATTTTTTTTTTAATATGTATTTATTTTTGAGAGAGACAGAGCACGAGTGGGGGTGGGGCCGAGAGAGAAGGAGATACAGAGCCTGACGAGGGGCTCAAACCCACAAACCGCAAGATCATGACCTGAGCTGAAGTCGGACGCTTAACCGACTGAGCCACCCAGATGCCCCCTTATCTGTCCTGTTTTAAAGTGATAGGAATGAAGTCTCAGAGATGTGAAGTCACTTGCCCAGTGTCACACTGAAAACCAGTACGTGGGACTTCTTGGGGGGGGGGAGGGGCAGAGAGAGAGAATCCTAAGCAGGCTCCATGCTGTCAGCGCAGAACCCGACGCAGGGCTTGAACCCACGAACTGTGAGATCGTGACCTGAGCTGAAACCAAGGGTCTGACGCTTAACCACCTGAGCTACCCAGGCGCCCCTACATGGGACTTCTGGTGCCTATATTCTGTGTCTGGCACATGGTAGGTGTTTAGTGGATATCTGTTCCACCAACCACGAGTTGGTGGAGAAAGAGCTGAGTGTAATATTGTGCATTCAGTGGGCACATCAAAACGATAATTGGAATGTACTGAGTTTCTCCTCTGTGCCAGACTATTCTTTCTAAAACTTACAGCGCTCCTTTTTGGCAGGCACTGTGCTAATCCTCAGTCTTGCAATGGGGGAAACTGAGGCGAAGAGGAGTTAGGTCTGTTTCCTAAGGACATGCAGTGAGTAAGTGGTGGAACAGGGATTTAAGCACACGTTTCCTCCAAAGCCCACACCCTTGATCTCTGCCCTCATAAATAAATACATACATAGAATAAATTTATTTACTTATAAAATAAATAAATAAATACACTTCGTAAATATTTATTGAGCTCCTACTGTGTGCTGGGCATGACCAGAACAATGGGAAAAAAGACAGGCATAGCCTTTGTCATCATGGAACTCAAACCCAAGATAAGGACATGATTGCATAAATGAATATTTAATTGCAGATGATAAGTTCCAGGAGGCAATGATAAGATACCATGAGGAAGAGTAACAGGGGTGACCGACTCTACACAGGGCGAACAGGGAGGCTTATCTGAGGAAGTGTAAGCTGAGGGGAGCCCTGAAGGATGAGTGGGAGGTAGGCATACAGAAGAGGGAACATTGTTCTACCTAGCGAAAACAGCATGTGCAAAGGCCCTGAGGTGGAAGGTAGAATGGTGTGTTCAAGAAGTAATTATGGATAATTTCTCTGGTGGTTTGTAGGTGTCAGGTACTATTTAATCTCATGAGGTAGATCCCCATTTGGCAGATGCCAGAATTGAGGCGCAGAGGCTACTTGTCTTGCCCAAGGCCACACAGCTAGTAAGAGTGGGCTCTCCCTCCCTCCACCCTCACTGTCCTGCTCTCCCCTGCTCTCCTTTACCCCCAGATGTGAACATGGAGGCTCCAGATGAGAAGTCCATCATCACCTACGTGGTCTCTTTCTACCACTATTTCTCCAAGATGAAGGCTCTGGCCGTGGAGGGGAAGCGGATCGGGAAGGTTTGGGGATCCGAGGGATGGGGTGGGTGGGAGCTTGGGAACCACCTGGGGGCACATCCGGGACGAGTCTGACCCCACCTCCCTTTGCTGGGTCAGGTCCTGGACCAGGTGTTGGAGGTGGGGAAGATCATCGAGCGCTACGAGGAGCTGGCGGCCGAGCTCCTGGCCTGGATCCATCGCACCGTGGGCCTCATCACCAATCAGAAGTTTGCCAACTCTTTGAGCGGGGTGCAACAGCAGCTTCAGGCCTTCACGGCCTATTGCACACTGGAGAAGCCAGTCAAGTGAGGCCCAGCTCAGGAGGGAGGGCGGCAAGTGGAGGTCTGGAGGTGGGGGTCCTGAGCCCGAGCCCCTTCAGGTTTCAGGAGAAGGGGAACCTGGAGGTGCTGCTCTTCAGCATCCAGAGCAAACTGCGTGCCTGTAATCGTCGCCTCTTTGTGCCTCGGGAGGGCTGTGGCATCTGGGATATCGACAAGGTAAGGTCGAGCATGTGGAGGAGCGGCAGGGTTACTCCGTGGCGTCGTGTAGGTTGCGCACGGCTCAAGGGAGCCATTTACACTGTAGACATCCTGGACTGGATATTCATTCTGACAGTTTTCCAGCAGGAAAGTGTCACGAAGGAGCAATATCTTTTTACAGTTTACAGAAAGGTGTATAGATGCTAGGAGCCACCTCAGACAGAGAAGCCAGGGCCATTGAATTGTGGGGCGTTGTTGGGGCCTGACCGGCCTCCTCCCATCTCCCCAGGCATGGGGCCAGCTGGAGAAGGCAGAGCACGAACGGGAGGCCGCCCTGCGAGCTGAGCTGATCCGGCAGGAGAAGCTGGAGCTTTTGGCCCAGAGGTTTGACCACAAGGTGGCCATGAGGGAGAGCTGGCTGAATGAGAACCAGCGCCTGGTCTCCCAGGTACAGGGTGCAGGACTTGGCTCTGGGTGAAAGGTGGGGGTGGGGGCAGGGAGGCATGCTGGGCTGGTGGCCCTGGGACCAGAGAGGGAGACTCGGCCTCCTGAGTGACAGAGAAGTGTTGGATTAACTCCTAGGTGGCCAATGAGGGTGGGAAGGGAGACCTGGTCTCCTAAGTGAGCGGTGGGGGAGGGGGGCGGGCCTGATCTCCAAGGTAACGGGAGAGTGAGGTCGGTCTCCCTGGGGAGCTAGAGAGGACGAAATTAAGCTCATCAGAAATAGGGAGAGTATTTAATTAGACTCTTAAATGACAAAGGAGGTTGTAGCTGGTGTCCGGGGTAACTCAGGAGGATAGAATTGGTCTCCTAAGTAAGAGGGTAGGGTAGGCCTGGTCCCCCGTCTCTAGGGCAATGGGAGGATGGTGACTGTTTCCTGGGTGACAAGTTTAAGGCTAGATATGTAATGGAGCCGTGTGGAGCCGGTCTCCAGGGTAACAGAAGAAAGCGGGGCTGGTCTCCGGGGCAACAGGAAGGGGGGGCTGGTCTCCAGGGTTACTGGGGATGGCGGAGCAGGGTCAAGGTAACAGGTGGATAGCAAAGGAAACAGGTGAGCATCTGTGGCCTGCCCTGCCCCAGGACAACTTCGGGTACGAGCTGCCGGCGGTGGAGGCAGCCATGAAGAAACACGAGGCCATCGAGGCGGACATTGCAGCCTATGAAGAGCGGGTGCAGGGCGTGGCCGAGCTGGCCCAGGCCCTGGCGGCAGAAGGTTACTACGACGCCCGGCGCGTGGCGGCCCAGCGTGACAGCGTCCTGCGCCAGTGGGCCCTGCTGACCGGGCTGGTAGGTGCCCGGCGGACGCGGCTCGAGCAGAACCTGGCCCTGCAGAAGATCTTCCAGGAGATGGTGTACATGGTGGACTGGATGGAGGAGATGCAGGTGGGGCCGGCCCTGGGGGTCAAGGGTGGGCATGGTGTGCGGGGAGGGCAGGGAGGGCTACAGACGCCGAACGGGTTGTCAGGGAGCCGGAGAGGGACGGGGAGAGAGAGACAGGAAGAGGTGAGAGAGACAAAGAGAAAGAGACAGAGAGAGAGAGAGACAGGAAGAGGAAGAGAACGAGAGACAAAGAGAAAGAGACAGAAAGACGCCGAGAGAGGCAGAAAAAGGAAGATCAAGGAAGAGACAGAGGAGGGGCGCCTGAGTGACTTGGTCGGTTGGGCGTCTGGCCGCGGCTCAGGTCGTGATCTCGCGCTCCGTGGGTTCGAGCCCCGCGTCGGGCCCTGCACTGAGCCTGGAGCCTGCTTCAGATTCTGTGTCCCTCTCTCTCTGCCCCTCCACTGCTTGCACTCTGTCTCTCTCTCAAAAATAAAATTAAAAAAACATGTAAAAAAAAAAAAAAGAGAGAAGAAAGAAAAAAAGAAGCGACAGAGATACAGAGCCAGAGGGAGCTAGGGACAGATAGAGACAGACAGATTAAGCCAGAGGAAGATGGTGACGGTTTGAGAGAGAGAAGGGGAAATCAGAGAGAGATCAAACTAGAGAAGCAGGCAGGAGGGTGGCAAAAGAAATCTAAGCGGCCACAGAGAGACACATAGGAGAAGGAATCCTTTTGGGAAAGAGAGAGACAGGCTGGAGATACAGGTGCAGGGAGAGATGGAAACAGGAAAGACAGAGGCAGAGAGAGAGATGGAGGCAGAGAGCAGAGGGAGGGTGGCGCCCGTGACAGAGACAGAGCGCAGGAATGTGGGGACAGACACAGGGAGTCAGGGAGAGCCAGCGCGAGATGCTGACGGAGACAAGGAGATTGAGATAGAGATCCGAGTTCAAGGGATGGGGTGGAGGAACACAAGAGTGGGCCTGACAATGTGGGGTGGGGCCTGCCTGAGGCCAATGCCTAAAAGGTGCTCAGGGCTGCCCCGTCTTCTAGGCTCAGCTGCTGTCCCGGGAATGTGGGCAGCACCTGGTGGAGGCGGAGGACCTGTTGCAGAAGCATGGACTGCTGGAGGGGGACATCGCGGCCCAGAGTGAGCGAGTGGAGGCGCTCAACGCTGCTGCCCTGCGTTTCTCTCAGCTGCAGGGTGAGTCTGGGGTCGGGGACTGGGGTGAAGACTTCCAGGGCTGGTGCTAATGGAAGCAGAATGACCCCTAAGAGACAGAAGGAAGGAGTAAGCTCCTTGTCTTTGGAGGCATCCAAGCACAAAATAGGATCACCCTCCATCAGGGAATATCATGGGGGAAATTATTGCCTTGGGTGGAGGTTAGACCACATGATTTCTTCCTGCTTTGAGATTCTGCAGTAATAGTTCACATTTATTGAGCACTTGTGCTTTTTTTTTTAATGTTTATTTTATTTTTGAGAGAGAGAGAGAGACAGAGACAGAGCACTAGCAGGGGAGGGATAGAGAGAGAGGGAGACACAGAATCTGAAGCAGGCTCCAGGCTCTGAGCTATCAGCACATAGCCCGACGCGGGGCTCAAACTCACAAACTGTGAGATCATGACCTGAGATGAAGAAAGACGTTTAACAACTGAGCCACCCAGGTGGCCCTATTGAGTACTTGTTTTATGCTAAGCCCCTCACAGCCAAATCTCAGTGAATACCATGAAAAACCGTGTGAGGTAATGTATAGTCAGGGCCTGTTTGGCAGCAAATGATAGAAACTCAACTCAGTTAGCTTAAGGAGAAAAGGGGAGCATCTTGGCCAGTGTAACTAAAGTGTCCAGGAAAAGGCAAGGTTGGCTTCAGGTATGGCTGGATCCAGGGATTGTCTGATGATGCTTTTAAGACTCTATCTCTCTGACTGTAGTCTCTATGTTTGTGTCACTACCGGGCAGTTCCTTCCCTTGTGGTGTAAATCTGGGGTCATTCAGCCCCATGTTTTCATCCTAGCAACTTAGCGGACCCAACAGGAGACAAGCCCCTTTCTCCCAATATTTCTGACAAAAGATTCCAGGAAAGCTTTCTTTAGCCCACTGTGGGTTCCATGCCCTCTGCTTAGCCAAGCATTGTGACCCCAGGCTCTGCACTGAGCTAATTGGCCACATCTATGTGACATGCCCAACCCATGGCCAAGAGTAGGGTTGGCTCTTTCCAAAGACAGGAATGGAGGAAGAAGAGGAGGGTGGAAAGCCATTACCAGCATCAGGGGCATGGATGCTGATAGGAAAAGCCAAGACTGGCTCTAATAAAGTTCTCATTTTACTGATGTCAATACCTTCCAGCCACAGACCGCCAGGAATCCCCCTGTTGTCAAACCAAGCTGGGTCTGTTGGCTTTTCGCACACACGCTGGAGAACCATGGAGCTTCTCACTAGGAGGGTGTTAGGAAGGGGCTTGTGATAGGATGTGGGCTTGTGTTAGGTGATTTGGGGATGATTTATGCAGTGTCTTTTGCTGCGGATTGGATACTGTCTGGAGGTGGGAGTAATTAGGTGATCACCCATCTTAATCATTTTTTTTTAACGTTTATTTATTTTTGAGACGGAGAGAGACAGAACATGAACGGGGGAGGGTCAGAGAGAGAGGGAGACACAGAATGTGAAACAGGCTCCAGGCTCTGAGCAGTCAGCACAGAGCCCGACGCGGGGCTTGAACTCACAGACCGCGAGATCATGACCTGAGCCGAAGTCGGACACTTAACCGACTGAGCCACCCAGGCGCCCCCCATCTTAATCATTTTTATCCAGGTAGTGGGAGGAACAGGAGTTGGTAGTGGTCATTCAGCTTAGCTGGGTGAAGGGGCTGGATGATAGTTTCTGTGGCTTGCCCAGTGACCTTTTTTTTGTGTGTGCTGAGACGTGATTATGGAATGGTCTTGTTTCCATCCCATTCCACCATGGTCGCAGAGTGACCTTGTCTGAAGTTGGCGTCCTGAGAAACTGTGTCTCTAGCTGTGAGTGCTGACAAGGCTGCTTTTTTGCTTTCTTGCTGATGAGGAAACTAAGGCCCAGAACCGCAGAGCTCAGAGGGTTTAGGGCTGGCCTGTCTCACTCCTGTGTCTGGAGCCACAGCCCTTTGGAATCTGGAAGCATCAGTAGAAAAGGCAAGGCCTATCTGGCTTGCAAGATGGTGTGTGTGTTGGGGCGGGGGGGGGGGGGGCGGTTCTCACCCTCATGGGCTGGGTCAAATGTTGAAGTCTCCTTCCAAGCCCCAATGGGACATGCCCACCCTGGCTCAGCCCCTCTTACCCACATCCAAACCCCGGGACAGGCTCATTGAGACCCTCTCCTTCTTGTGAAGGTTTGTCCCAGGAGGCTCCTTCTGTCTTCTCCTTGTGAGATCTTGGTGCCTGGTGGCGGCCAACAGCACCACAAAAACAGCAAAGAGGCTAATGTGTGTTGTCATGGTGACAGGAGGGAGCAATGCCTGATAAGTGGTCCAGAGTGTGGCCTCCTGATCTGCCGCTTCTTAGCTGATCCTGGGCAAGTGGCTTCCTTCCCCGAGCCTCAGTTTCTTCATCTGTAAGATGGGGCTCATAAGGATACTGCCCCACGGTGGCGTTGTGCCAGAGTCAGGTCTGGATACACGGATGCCTATTGTTGTTGATTATTCAGGTGGATGCCTTGGTATTTGGGTCAATTTCAGTAAATGTCCAGAATTCCAGAAATGGTGTATCCCATCTAGGGCAGTGTCTCTTGCAGTGTTTTGACCCAGTAAGAAATGTGTTTACCTCCTGACCCACAGTTCACACACACACACACACACACACACACACACACACACACACACACACAAATTGTATGAAACAATACTTCCCCTTACCCCGCAAGTTGCATCCTGATATTTTCTAGTCATTCTATTCTATTCCATTAAAGCAACATTGGCAGCCAGCCATTAAGTTAATTTCACAGTTCTCTTGTCACAAACCAGAAGTCTAGGAGGAAGGTGAAGTATTTGAAGAAACATGGGAGTTCAGGTCATCACTGAAGTTAAGAGAGAAGGCAACAGAGGATGAGAGAGGGAACCCAGAAAATGGCTTAAGGATAGAGACACATCTGGGTGCCTAGCTGGCTCAGTGGATAGGGCATGCGATTCTTGATCTCAGGGGTGTAAGTTTGAGCCCCAGGTTGGGTGTAGAGATTACTTAAAATAAAATTAAAAAAAATAGTGGGGCGCCTGGGTGGCTCAGTCGGTTAAGCGCCCGACTTTGTTCAGGTCATGATCTCGCAGTTCGTGAGTTTGAGCCCCAAGTCAGGCTCTGTGCTGACAGCTCGGACCCTGGAGTCTGCTTTGGATCTGTGACTCCCTCTCTCTCTCTGCCCCTCCCCTGCTCACTCTCTCTCTCTCTCTCTCTCAAAAATAAATGAACATTAAAAAATTTTTTTAATTAAAAAAAAATAGAGATGTTTCATTTGGTCCAGTTCTGAAGGAAACACAGTTTACAGATACTAGGATTCTCTGAATCTTAGTTTCTATACATCATTCAGTCAATAAGTCGCCGTTTTCATTAGGTTACTGCTCTGGGCTCCACCCCGTGCTAGGCAATGGTGAGGACACAGTGTGACGGAGACAGCCCTAGACCCTGCCTTCATGGGCCTCTCAGCCCAGTGGGGGAGACAGAACAGGCAGTGACATGCCAGAGGGGTCAGGGCAGGCAGGGATGGTGCCCGTGGGGCACAGGCAGAGGGGCAGGGCTGGGATAAGAGAAGCCTGGGGGAGCCAGAGAAGGTTCCTGCTCCAGACAGCATGTCAGGGAAGGCTGCCTGGAGGAGGGGACGCACAACCTGGCACCTGATGATGCCGACCTAGCAAAGGACAGACAGGGCAGGTAGCCTGTACCTCCCTTCCTTGGGCGCCCCCTGGCCCGTGCCCAACCCGGGATCCTCCCCTTCTCCTGGCCCAGGCTACCAGCCCTGCGATCCGCAGGTCATCTGCAACCGCGTGAACCACGTGCACGGCTGTCTGGCGGAGCTGCAGGAGCAGGCGGCGCGGCGGCGCGCGGAGCTGGAGGCCTCGCGGAGCCTGTGGGCGCTGCTGCAGGAGCTGGAGGAGGCGGAGAGCTGGGCCCGAGACAAGGAGCGCCTCCTAGAGGCGGCGGGCGGCGGCGGCGGCGGCGGCGCGGCGGGAGCGGCGGGCGCCGGGGGCGCGGCTGGCGGCGCGCACGACCTGTCCAGCACTGCGCGCCTCCTGGCGCAGCACAAGATCCTGCAGGGCGAGCTGGGCGGGCGGCGGGCGCTGCTGCAGCAGGCCCTGCGGCGCGGCGAGGAGCTGGCTGCGGCCGGCGGCGCCGTGGGCGCGGGCGCCGAGACGGTGCACCTGGCGGGCCTGGCGGAGCGCGCGGCGAGCGCGCGGCGGCGCTGGCAGCGGCTGGAAGAGGCGGCGGCGCGGCGCGAGCGGCGGCTGCAGGAGGCGCGGGCGCTGCACCAGTTCGGCGCCGACCTCGACGGGCTCCTCGACTGGCTTCGCGACGCGTACCGCCTAGCGGCCGCGGGCGACTTCGGCCACGACGAGGCGTCCAGCCGCCGCCTGGCCCGCCAGCACCGCGCGCTCACCGGGGAGGTGGAGGCGCATCGCGGGCCCGTGGGCGGCCTGCGGCGTCAGTTGGCGACACTGGGGGGCGCCAGCGGCGCCGGGCCACTCGTGGTGGCCCTGCAGGTGCGCGTGGTGGAGGCGGAGCAGTTGTTCGCCGAGGTGACCGAGGTGGCTGCGCTGCGGCGCCAGTGGCTGCGAGACGCCCTGGCGGTCTACCGCATGTTTGGCGAAGTGCACGCGTGCGAGCTGTGGATCGGTGAGAAGGAGCAATGGCTGCTGGCCATGCGTGTGCCCGATTCGCTCGACGACGTCGAGGTGGTGCAGCACCGGTGAGCGCGCCCTCCTGGGACTTCCAGGTCCCCTTTCTCACGCACACAGCCTCGCCTTCGTGCATCAACAGTTCCCATTTTCTCTCAGCTGCGACCAGGGGTTCCAGTGAAATGGGAATGATAATAGTCCCCACCTCACAGGTGACGAGTAATGAGTAAATACTTAATAGAACACTGAGCAAATACCTGGTACAGGGAGCATTTCAGGGGCGTTTGCTATCATTATGGGACTTATACTCACTTGGCGGGAAATTAAAACTTCTCAAGACACCGCAACCTGGCCCCTCCCCTGGGACTGCCGCGGTTCCTGCGCAAATGTCACCTCCCTAGCTAATGAAATGGCTCTGACCCTGTCACTTTCTCTTCCATCACCCTGTTTTACATTTCTTCGTAGCATTTACCCGCTGTGACACGTTACATACATCGGTCTGTTGGCTGACTTAGTAATGAATTGTGAAATTAGTGGATGAGCCCTTTTGTTCGCCTACTCATTCATTCAGCTGGAACTTATTGAGCTCTTGCTCTGTTCTCGGTCTTGTGCTGGGCATAGCTGAGACCCAGGCCTGGTCCCTGCCCTTACTGTGCCCACAATTACCCAAGCCACAGCTTTGGGCATTTGTTTTAAAAAAAAAAGGAGGACTGTGCCCAGCTTTAAAAAGATCTCCCTGGCTGCCACGTAGAGGGTATGTTGGAGGGGTTGAGAATGGTGGCTGGGAACCCAGAGAGGCACAAAAACCATGTGAGCCGAAACCGAGAGTCAGACGCCCATCCGACTGAGCCACTCAGGTGCCCCTGAGAAATGTAACACTTAAGGGACCGGTAGAAGGAGGAGGAGCTGGCACAGGGTCCTAAGAGGATAAGAATTAGAAGGAAATCCAGGAGAAGGCCAAGACGTGGGCAGGTCCCCAGGGTCCAGGCCTGCTTGAGCACGACCCTCCTCCTCCTACAGATTTGAGAGCCTGGACCAGGAGATGAACAGTCTGATGGGCCGCGTCCTGGATGTGAACCACACGGTTCAGGAGCTGGTGGAAGGAGGCCATCCCAGTTCAGATGAGGTGCGCTCCTGCCAGGACCACCTCAACAGCAGGTAGGCGGGGCCTGGCGCCTCAGGCCAGTTCTTTTCCTTCATTCTTTTCCTCATTCGCTCAACTGTGGCGAGTCGAGGATGTGCAATTTCGACACCCTGAGGTGATCGTGGCCACCTAGGAAGTCAGCAAAGTCTTGGAGGAAAATGGTAATACCCAGTGCTAGTGAGGATATGGTATACGATATATTTTAGTGGATTATTAATTGGCTTGTACAGATATGATTTACTGAGGGTCTACTATCTGCCAGGAATTTTTCTAAGCACTTTATATGCCTTGTTTTATCTTTTAATATCCCAGTTTCCATAGTAAAGTTTCCAGAATTCAGAACTCTTTAAAAATGGATACTCTGGTTTGTCTTCAGATCGTATAAATCTTTCGCCTTTTACTAAAAATGGTAACAAATTAATATCTTTCCCCCTTGAACACTACCAGCTGTTTTTCCAATGTGGGTAGGGTTCATAGATGAAGACAGATTCGGGGAGGCGGAATCCTTAATATGATTGATTACCCGGTACAGTAAGTAGGAGGTCAAACCTAATGCTGTCTGAATCTGGATCTGGGGCTCTTGAGCATCTTTTATTAGTCTTTTCAGCAACCCTTTGGGGCATGAATTGCTCCATGTTAGAGAAGAGGAAACTGGGGCTCCAGAGATGCAAAGACACCGGCCCAAAGTCACACAGCAAAGTAGGGAGGGTCAAGCCAGGATTTCACGTTGAGTTTGACTCAAAGCTATACTCTTTTTTTTTCTTTTATTTATTTTTGAGAGAGAGAGAGAAAGCGCACACACGGTAGGGGCAGAGAGAGAGAGGGAGAGAGAGAAAGAATCCCAAGCAGACTCCACACTGTCCTAGCACGGAGCCCGATGCAGGGCTGAGAAATGTACCATGAGATCATGACCTGAGCGGAAAACAAGAGTCGGTTGCTCACCCAACTGAGCCCCCTCAGGAGCCCCTCAAAGACGGTATTCTTGGGGCGCCTGGGTGGCGCAGTCGGTTAAGCGTCCGACTTCAGCCAGGTCACGATCTCGCGGTCCGGGAGTTCGAGCCCCGCGTCGGGCTCTGGCCTGATGGCTCAGAGCCTGGAGCCTGTTTCCTATTCTGTGTCTCCCTCTCTCTCTGCCCCTCCCCCATTCATGCTCTGTCTCTCTCTGTCCCAAAAAATAAATAAACGTTGAAAAAAAAAATTATTAAAAAAAAAAAAAAAGACGGTATTCTTAACTGCTGTGCTGCAAGATTCCAATAACCAGTGATTTTAAAGCCTCTGTAGCCTTGACACTCTCAAAGCATCAAGGTCTCAAATGACAACAACAAAGATTGACAGTGCTTAATAAGGTTATATGCCAAGTGCTTTAGCCACAAGATATCATTAGACGCTCAGTGAAATGGACATTATTATTCCCATTTTCCAGATGAGGAAGCTGAGGAGCAGCGGGAAATGATTTGCCCAAGGTCACATGATGAATCTGGCCAAAGCAGATCTTGAACTTGGGTCCTTCTGATTTCAGAGTCCTAATCTCTGCTCTGTGGCATGTCCATTCTAGAGGGGACAGAGAGACAGTGAACAAATAAACAAATAAATGAACAAGATATTTAGAGAGTTCAAGTGACCTGGTAGAACACAACTGGGGGCTGGAGGTGATTTTAATTTTTTTTAATGTTTATTTATTTTTGAGAGAGAGAGAGAAAGACAGAGTGTGAGTGGGGGAGGGGCAGAGAGAAGAAGGGAGACACAGAATCTGAAGCAGGCTCCAGGCTCTGAGCTGTTAACACAGGCCCAGTGAAGTGTCATCACTTGCTTGAGGGCCCAAAGAAATCTGTATTTTTTACCATTAATTTATTTTGATATAGAACAGATTTGCCTGTACATCATTTGATCCTCAGCACTTGGCTTGTGGAATGTACCCGGTTTCTATTTGCTGGATGCAACATAGTATTCTTATACTTCTTACACTGTGGGATCAGAATCCCTTTGGTCTCCTAAAAACTGTTCGGGGCCCCAAAGAGCTTGTTTTCGTGAGTTATATCTATCAATATTTACTGTGTTGGGAATTAATACTGGGAAATGTAAAGATATTAAGTTGTCTTAAAATAACAATAATACGGGGCGCCTGGGTGGCTCAGTCGGTTAAGTGGCCGACTTCGGCTCAGGTCATGATCTCACGGTCCGTGGGTTCGAGCCCCGCGTCGGGCTCTGTGCTGACAGTTCAGAGCCTGGAGCCTGTTTCAGATTTTGTGTCTCCCTCTCTCTGACCCTCCCCCGTTCATGCTCTGTCTCTCTCTGTCTCAAAAATAAATAAATGTTAAAAAAAAAAATTAAAAAATAATAAAATAAAATAAAATAACAATAATAGGGGCACCTGGGTGGCTCAGTCAGTTAAGCGTCCAACTCTTGATTTCACATGAGGTTATAATCTCGAAACTTGTGAGTTCAAGCCCCGCATTGGGCTCTGTGCTGACAGTGCGGAGCCTGCTTGGGATCCTCTCTCTCCCCCTCTCTCTCTCTGCCCCTCCTCCACTCACTCTCTCTCAAACTAAATAAACAAACTTAAAAAAATAAAATAATAATAAACCCATTATGTTAATGTAACCAGCATACTCATATATTTTATGAAAAATAACTGCTTTTCATAACAAAAAAATGTAGTGAGTGGCATTGTTTTGTGTTGTTGCAAGTCTTTTATGAAAAAAAATTTTTTAAGTTTATTTATTTTGAGAGAAAGAGAGCACAAAACTGGGGGAGGGGCAGAGGGAGAGGGAGAGAGAGGGAATCCCAAGCAGGCTCCGCACTGTCAGCATGGAGCCCCATGCTGGGCTTGAACTCACCAACCGGGAGGTCATGACCTGAGCCAAAATCAAGAGTTGGAGGCTTAACCAACTGAGCCACTCAGGCGCCCCACATCTCTTTGATGTCTGGCTGAAGAGAAGGCAGCCGAATTCTCGGATCTGCTTCTGCGTTCTGCCTTTTCTCACGCAGCCTCTGGAAAGTACCCTGGACACCAGGGAGAGAATACGGAGAGGGCAAATAGCGGCTTAGTCTTAGCGTTATTACAAAGATACTTTTGACCTCGCTCAGCTTACATTTTGAGAACCGCTGCTCTAAGCAAGTGTGCCTTGTAGGGTTTTATTTTACACCAGCAGAAACTGGGGCCCAGCGAGATAAAGTGACTTTCCAAAGTCACACAGTGGCTGGGTTCTATCCCAGGGCGTTGGGCCCTCCAGGCCCAGGAGGAGTCCCTGTCCACCTCAAGCCGCCCTCCTTCCCCCCACCAACCCCCCGCAGGTGGAACCGCATCGTGGAGCTGGTGGAACAGCGCAAAGAGGAGGTGAGCGCAGTGCTGCTGGTGGAGAACCACGTGCTGGAAGTGGCCGAAGTGCGCGCCCAGGTGCGCGAGAAGCGGAGGGCCGTGGAGAGCGCGCCCCGAGCGGGCGGCGCCCTGCAGTGGCGTCTCAGCGGCCTGGAGGCGGCTCTCCAAGCTCTGGAGCCCCGCCAGGCGGCCCTCCAGGAGGAGGCGGCCCTGCTGGCCGTGCGCTTCCCGGCTCAGGCTGCGCGGCTGCACCAGGGTGCGGAAGAACTGGGCGCCGAGTGGGGCGCGCTGGCCAGCGCGGCTCAGGCCTGTGGCGAGGCCGTGGCCGCGGCCGGGCGCCTGCAGCGCTTCCTGCACGACCTGGACGCTTTCTTGGACTGGCTGGTGCGCGCCCAGGAGGCGGCGGGCGGTGTCGAGGGCCCCCTGCCCGGCAGCCTGGAAGAGGCCGATGCGCTGCTGGCTCGCCACGCGGCGCTCAAGGAGGAGGTGGACCAGCGCGAGGAAGACTATGCCCGCATCGTGGCGGCCAGCGAGGCGCTGCTGGCGGCCGACGGCGCCGAGCTGGGCCCGGGCTTGGCACTCGACGAGTGGCTGCCGCACCTGGAACTCGGCTGGCACAAGCTGCTCGGCTTGTGGGAGGCGCGCAGGGAGGCCCTGGTGCAGGCACACGTCTACCAGCTCTTTCTGCGCGACCTACGCCAGGCTCGGGCGGTGCTGCGCAACCAGGTGGCCGCTTCGGGGTTCACGCGGTGGGGGATTGTGGCGACGGAGGGAAATGTATGGAGGGAGTTTTTGCAGGGACCGCTGCGTTCGTGGCTTGTCCGAGGTCAGTGGGAGCGGGGAGGGTGTCTGGGATCTCGGGTTTGTGGCTCATCCAGTGTGAACACGTGTGGGCAGGTGTGTAACAGGATTTGAGGATTAGTGTTTTATCTAAGGTGGCTAACAGTGTGTGCACTATCCCAAGTCAGTAATGCACTTGGATATACATTGCACTGGCTTCCTGCGTTTGTGGATTGTCTGGAAGGAAATAAGAAGGTGAGGTTAATTGATGATGGTTAATGGGGTTCAAAGATCTTGGGGTGGATGAGGGAGGATAAAGATTATGGAAACAGGTAATTCAGGCTGAGAGGTTATCCGGATCAGCAATTGATTGTGGATTATGTGGTTGTGGGTGCCCAAATTAGCAGATAATCTTCTTATTGGGAATGGCAACGTGCATTCCTTACGGAGAGGGTAACTGTTTATGGTTTGAGAGATGAAGTGCCATGGTTATCTGGGAAGAGCGCATCCATTGGGAGATCATTCTGGGATGGGAACCAAGTTTGAGCATTTGGACAAGACAGAACATCCTGTTTTCAGATTGCCCAAGAGTAGGTACCAAGCTTTGGAGATTTTAGAAAGGGTGACCACCAGTGCTGGTCATCTAGTGAAAGCTGACCCAGTTTGAGGGTTAACTGGGGGGACAGACAGGGAGCCCCCGGAATTCTGAGGATACTGAATATGGGAGGTGAGGTGGCCTTAAGAGAACCTTTCTAACCTACCCGTTTTACCAGTTAGAAAAATAATCCCAGAGAGGGAAAGAACTTCCTTGAAGTCACACAGCACCCAGTTCAGGCTTCATCAGTTAACCAAGTATTTACTGAGTGCCTCCTTTGTGCCAGGTACTATTCTGGGACTGAGCACACATTAGGAAACAAAACACAAAGTCCCACCCTCGTGCAGCTGGCCTTCTAGTGTGTGTGGGGAGGGAGAAGATGATAAACAAGTAAATGCAAATATATATTTATGTGTATATATATATATATATATATATATATATACACACACACATATATATACACACACACGATATATATAATATCATGTCAGGTAGTGCTGTGAAAGATAATAAAGCAGGGTAAAGGGATATAACTGGGGTGCAGGGTGGTGTTTTTGGCAGATGGCCAGAGACCTAAAGAAAGTTAAGGAGCCCACTATGGGCATATCTGAAAGGAGGGACCAGCCAGGCAGAGGGACTAGCATGGGCAAAGGCCCTGAGGTGGGATCATGCCTGGCCTGTTGGATGCTAGAGCACAGTGAGCAAGGGGGAGGAGCGAGGTGGCAAGCCTCTCCCAGGTCCAGGACGGAATGGAGCAGGGCGCACCTGAGCACCACCCCTCCTCCTCATTCCCAGGAGGTGGCGCTGTCGGGTCTGGAGCTCCCGGGCACGGTGGAGTCAGTGGAGGAGGCACTGAAAAGGCACCGGGATTTTCTCACCACGATGGAGCTGAACCAGCAAAAGATGCAGGTGGCGGTGCAGGCTGCCGAGGGCCTGTTGAGGCAGGGCAACGCCTACGGAGAGCAGGCCCAGGAGGCTGTGACCCGGCTGCTGGAGAAGTAGGTCCCTCGGACCCCAGAGGCACAGGGGGTGTGGTCTCGGCACGGGGGTGTGGTTTGGGCATAGTGGGCGTGGTCCAGGCAGGGCGGGTGTTGTCTCAGTACAGGGGGTGTGGTCTCGGCACAGAGGGTGTGGTCTCGGCACAGGGGAGGGATCAAGAGGTCAGGGCTCCTCTGCTTTACATCATGATTTCTGCTTCTCTTCCCCTCTCGGATTTTTATTTAATTCATACCATTTTTAATTTGCTTTAAATTGATACTTTGCGGAAAGGTAACTCATGCTCAGAAACCCAAAAGATACACAAGGATATATAATGAAGTTGCTCTGCCAAGCCTGCCCTCAGCCTGAGGTAGCTGAACTGGTTGTTAACGTGTTAACTTCTTTTCCTGGATGCCCTGCATCTACCCTGCCCTTCTGGTGCGCCGATCTAGCAGCTAAAGGCCAGAGCCGGGTTCTGTTCTGGCTCTCTGGATGGGACAGTGTCCCCTGCCATGCTGGTTGTCGGATATTGTGAGTGAGCACCTCCCTCTGGGCCCAACTGCCCAGTTTCCTAGGAAGCACACATGGTGTGTGTGTGTGTGTGTGTGTGTGTGTGTGTGTGTGTGTGTCTTTCCTGCTGCTGTTGCACATTATCAGTCTCTTCTATCACCATCTGTCTGTCACCACCGCCCGGTCTCTTGTCTGTCCTTGTACTAATTAAGCAAAGACATTTACTGATATCTACTGTGTGCCAGGCACTATTCTAGTCCCGGAACAAAACAGTACCCGCCCCCCAAATTGCAGCCCTCAAGTAGAGTCCTTTATAGGGGCTCCTCTAGGCTGACTTTATCATCATCACTGTTTCTGCCCCTTGTGGTGAGCCACAAGGGCCCCGCGCTGCTCCTTCTGTCTTCCCATCCTCTGATGGGAAGCATGCCTGGTCCCTCCACCACCATCCACAGCCCAGAGACCCCAGCCCTTCCTCTGTCTGGGGCTCAGGTGTCCTTTTCCTCTAAATTCATCTGGGACAATGCTGGAATTTTCTTTTTCTTTTTTTTTTTAATTAAAAAATTTTTATTTTTGAGAGAGAGAGAAAGACAGAAACAGAGTGTGAGTGGGGGAGGGGCAGAGAGAGAGGGAGACACAGAATCAGAAGCAGACTGCAGGCTCTAGGCTCTGAGCTGTCAGCACAGAGCCCGACGTGGGGCTTGAACTCACAAACCGAGAGATGCTGACCTGAGCCAAAGTCAGATGCTTAACCGACTGAACCACCAAGGTGCCCCAAGGCTGGAATTTTGTCAAGGAAACTTTCATGGGGGTTCTGGTCCTGAAGGTATAAACTCATGATCTAGTGCTCCCAGCACCAGGCCTGGACCCACCCTTCCTTTACCCCACACTTCTTGAGTACCTGCTGTATGCCAGGCTCTGCAGAACGAAGAGGAGGATCCTGGTGGACTGCTCATTCTCTGATTCCCTCTTCCTTCCTTCCTTCCTTTTCTGTCATTAATTGCTCCATTCATTCTATCATGTATTCAGCGGACTCAGGTACCGAGTCCATACTCTGTTTCAGGCCCTGCGTGGGGCAATGCTGGGCGTGCAGCCGTGACCAGGATAGCACATGACTCCTGCCCTCACAGAGCTCACATGCTTTCTTACAAGGATGGCCCAGAATGGTCGGGACTGGGATGGGAGAAATGCAGGGGGTTGTGGGAGCCCCAGGGTGATGTCTGCCCTAGGCTGGGTGAGGCTGGGAAACACAGCAGGAACTGAGACAGTTCTAATCCCTGCCTCCCTCACCCCTAGGTCACTGACAGTTGCCTAGGGACAGATTTCCCACCCTGTGGAAGTTATTCTAAAACATCCATTTGCTAGGGTTTGGGGGGAGGGCTTTCCACACCCATATGGGGGACAGAACCAATGCAGAGCTGTGAGCTGGGGCCCTGACGTCAGACAGGGTCAGATGCTAGCCCCTGCTCTACCCCTCAACCTGTGAGATTCAGGGTGAGTCGTTTAGTCCCTCCATGTGCCTCGCATCACCTGGAGCCTGGCCCAGTCCTGTGTGTGAAGTGTTCTCATGATCTGCACGTTGCACTTGAGAGGCTTGGTTAGGGGAATGGACTTGCCTAAGGTCACAGCCAGGATGTGACCCAGCCGGGGTATGAAGGATGTGAACGCTGCTGTTTTCTCTCCCTCCCTCCCAGAAAGGAGGGATTTTCCTTGTTCCTAGAACTGATGCTAGGCAAGCTGGCCGGTGAAGGCCTGGAGGGATTATTTCAGTTCAATTTCAGAGGCATTTCCCATTTTCTGGCTCTTGAGCTGAGCCCAAGCCCAGCCTCCAGCTGGGCAGGAGGGAATCAGTACTTGGCTTGTTTGTCTCTGCCTTGTCTGGTTCCTCTGTCCAGCTCTACGCCGGGTTCCCTGTCGTTTTCTCTCACAAGCTTTGCCTCTTTGCCTCCATCTATCTGTATATCTCTGTGTCTCTGTTTCCTTCTGTGTCTCTCCCTGCATCTGCATCTCTCTGACTCTTTATTCTCTTCTGCCTCCCTCTCTTTTTCATACACTTTACCTTTGTTTTTGTCATCTCTCTTTCTCTCTGCCTTCATTCATTCATGCATGCATTCATTCATTCATTCAAGAAATATATATCAAGCACCTAAGGTGTGCCAGGCTCTTTTTCTAGGCATCGAGGATACATCTGTGACCAAAACAGACAAAAATTCCTGCTCTCGCGGAATGACATTCTAGTGGGGGAGATGTCATATGTATATGTAACATATACAGTGTATTAGATAGTGCTAAGTTGGAGAGAGAACATTAAAGAAGAAAGCCAGGAAGTGTTGGAGGGTGATCAGGAAGGGCCTTGCTAAGAAGGTGGTATTTAAGTAGATGTTGAGGGGAAGAGCGTTCTGGGCAGAGGGAACAGCCAATGCCAAGGCCCTGAGGTAGGAGCGGCTTGTTTAAGGCAAAAGAAAACGGGATGTCCCCAGTCCCCCTCCACCGGGACTCTTGGGCACTTTGTACTGTGGGCAGGAGGCCAGGCTGCCTGGGGCTGCAGTCCTGGCTGGCTCCGGGGTGGTGGGGCTTGGGTCCAGCCCTGCCAGTTCACTCAGGCCAAAAGTCTGGCGCTGCTTGCCAGTGTACCTGCCCACCCTCTCTTCCCATGCCCCACTCTCTTCCCTGTCTCCAACTCTGTTGCACCCTCCTTTCTGGCCAGCTGTGTCTTTTACTGCTATGGTCTTTGCCACTTCTCTGCCTTTCCCGGTTGTCCCTGCCCCGACTCTCTATCACTTTCACTCCCTTTGCCTCCTTCTCTCCCTCTCCTTGTCTACTGCTGTTGGTCTCTCTGCCTCTCTGGCACTTCCCTACTGCATTTCTTTACTTGTCTTTCCTTACTTTTTTCTCTTCCTGGGTTTCTTTCTCTTTATCTGTGGGTCTCTGTCAGTCACTTCCTCTGAAGTTCTGTTTCTAGTCTTGTGTCTGTGTTTATCTCTCTCTGTAGGCCTCTGCACCTCTCTCTCTCTCTCCCTGAATCTGTGTTCCCCTCCTAATCTCTTGCTCTCTAGGTGTCTCTTGATCTCTAAGTTGCTATCTCTCTGTATCTCTTACTCTGTCTGCAGGTTTCTTATCTCTCTCTCTCTCTCTCTCTCTCTCTCTCTCTCTCTGGGCTTGTGTCTGTCTCTCTGTCCCACTTTCTTTATAAGTGTCTGTATGTCTTTCCAGATGTCTGTCTGTCTCCGTCTCTCTCTCTCTCTCTCTCTCTCTCTCTCTCTCTCTCTCTCTGCCCCTCTCCAGTTCGTCCCTGGTTCTGCCCTCATTGACGTTTCTTTGCCTCTCCCCCCATCCCCGCCTTACTCTCTCCTCTTCCTCGCTCTTACCTATGCTCCGGGTTCCTAGCCCTGCCAAGCCTGATGCCCTCACAGCCCTACAGCCAGTGCCCCCCCCGCCCCCCTCCCCCGACCTAGGCATGCCCCAGTCCCTCTCTCCCCATCCCCAGGAGCCAAGAAAACCAACTACGGGCGCAGCAATGGATGCAGAAGCTACACGACCAACTTGGGCTGCAGCACTTCCTCCGAGACTGCCATGAGGTAGGAACTCCAGCTGTGCTGGGCACAGCGACTTCTTTCCTAGGGAGGGAAGTGCTCCTGGGCTTGAGGCGCCATGGGGGCGGGGACGCCCCGTCTAAGTGGGTCGCGGAGCGACGTTCACTTGGAGCCGCCAGGAGGCGCACGGATTCCAGCCTCAGTGCGCAAGCTCCGCGGCTCCCGCCTCCTTTCCCGTGGAGAAGGAGGGAGGGGCCCTGGGCGCCCCTGGCAACGGCGCGCGTTCGCGCCTACGGGTCCCGCGGGGACGCGCGGTGATCTCACCTTTCTCTCGGGAGATTTGTGAGAAGCGCCTTGCTGGGGAGAGTGGTGGAAGACGCAGGGTCAGGAGCAGGCTTGGGTAGACCAGAGGCCCAGAGCGCAACTTCAGTCAAAAACAAGCCTTAACCCTTTTAAGAGTGTCCAGCAACCAAGCTCTTTTCCTTTAGAGATGATCTACACATCTGTAAGGATCTCCCCAAATCAGAGATGGTCCAGGTCTCCTTCCCCATTAGAGACGGTTCAGGAGACATGCTATCTCCCCTTCCTTCCCCTGCGTTCCATAGAAACTGTTCTAGACCACATTAGAGATGGCCGGGTAAACATTTTCCTAACCCCAGAGATGATCCTGGTCTCAGCCATCTACCCAGGATCATTGCCCCCTGCTCCTTAATGATCCAGTACCCAAGTTCCTCCCAAATAAGGATGGTTCAGGAACTATTTCCCAATTCCTCCTATTAAAGATGGTTTGACACCCTCCGTGGTGAACCCCATGGGAGATTGTTGTCCCCACATATGAAATGGACAAGAGCCTCCATACCTCCCACCCCCACATAACTCAAGCTCATTAGAGATGGGTCTGGGACACAAGCCCACTAGAGATGGGTCTAGGAACCCCCTGTCCTCCTCCTTCCCAATGGAGATTATTCTGGCAGTCTATCTTATAAGTCCTTCTGGCAGAACATCTTATAAGAGATGTTCCAGGACTCCTCCCATATCCTCTATCTGTATTTCTGAGATAGCCAGGAATCTGAGTGCTTTCTCATTCGAGATGGTTCAAGAGCCTACCCCACCCCCACCCCATACTTCACATGGCGGAGGTAGCCCAGGCCCCAGGTCCCCCCTCCAGCCATTCGATTAGGTCCAGGAACTCCTCCTCCCTCTTGTGAGATTGTTCTGGACCAAGTAGCTAGCAATAATCTGAGATGGCGCAGAACCCTCCCCTCACCCCCCAAGCTTTAGAGAGGTGGTGAATCCTCCTCCACCCCCCAACTGAGGCCCGGCAAGGAGGCGGGCACGGAGGCAGGCAGGGGGCGCGCGCGGGCGGGCGCGCTGCCGCGGCGCGGGGGCGGGAGCGGGGGCGCGCATCCGCTAGAGTCTCAGCCGTCACCACCGCTGCCACCGCCGTCGCAGTGGAGGGGCGAGAGCCCGCCCGCCGCAGGAACGCTCCTCCGCCAACGCCGCCGCCACTTCAGGTCCCCGGGGCGCCCAGGGGAGGGGGCTGACGCGCGTCCCCGCCGAGGCGTTAGGGGGAGGGGGCTTGGGCGCGTGCTCGCCCGCCGAGGCCTCGGGAGGGAGGGGCGCGGGCGGCGCGGGGGCGGGTCGGACCCGCGCAGGGACCCCAGCCCTGGGGAGGGGCAGGGATGCTGGGAGCTGTCCGCGGTGCTGGTGCGGGCGGGACTGAGGGGCCGGGTCCCCAGGGAGGGAAGCGAAAGAGGGGGGACTTCTAAGGCTACTCCGGAGGTAGTCTGGATTTGCTCTGGGGCTTACGGAGGTCTCATCCTCTCTAGGGAGCTCTCCTCTGGGTAATGGGG
The DNA here is from genome assembly GCF_018350175.1 of Felis catus. Classification (NCBI taxonomy): domain Eukaryota; kingdom Metazoa; phylum Chordata; class Mammalia; order Carnivora; family Felidae; genus Felis; species Felis catus. The sequence continues at coordinate 14,093,490 of NC_058382.1, read as the reverse complement.
GATTTGACGTTTGCCCTGGGGCTGGGGGTTCTCAGCCTTTTGAGAGGTTTCTTCCTTGGTTCTTGCGCGATCTGTATTAGCCTTAGATGATTGATAGGAGCAAATCACTTTTGCGAGGGTCGGCTTTGGACGATGAGGGTCTTGGATTTGTTCTGGGTTTGGGGGCTTTGATTTTGAGGGCCAATTCCTTGGTTGTTTGGGACTCTAGCTTTGCCCTCGGTGATGGGGGTCAATCACTTTCGGGGGACTTTACCTTGATGACGAAGTACCATCTCCTTTAGGGGCTTTGCCTTCCCTGGGAGCTGTGCCTGCCATTGGCAAACTCTTCCCTGTGTGTTGGAAACCTGTGAATTGAGTTGGGGGGTTCAGCATTTGATTTGGCTCTAGTGTGTGTGTATGATGGAGTCTGAAGCTGACCAGGACCCCTAGGGAGCACATGCTCAGGGGACACAGGGTGGGGTTTGGCCGGCTCAGGATTTGTCCTTGGCTATGACTGCAATTGTGCATTTGCCTCTCAGACCAGCTAGAGTCTGTTTTTTTTTTTTTTTTTTTTTTTTTTTCCAGGAGGGAAGAGGAGGATCTTGTGACTGGGGGAGGGGGGAGAAAAAGGGGGAGGAGCAAAATGTTCCAGGTGCCAGGTTTGGCCATGAGTGGGTAGGGAGATTCCGGCTTGGGGGATAAGTCTTATTTTGGGGGGGGGGGTCGCTCAGAAAGCAGCCTTGTGGTGATTGGTCCACCTGCTGAGGGGGTTCTATTCTGTGCTTGCATTTTAGATGACTGGTCTTGGTGGGGGGTGGGGAGTAGAACTGGCTTTAGTTTGGGAAGGGGGTTGGCTTAGGAAGCTTCTATCCGATCCTGTTGAGGAGTCTGGGACTATATTTTGGGGTAGGCTCATTCGTGGAGCCAGAGAAGGCAGCCCTGTTGCTTACTTTTGAGAGTTTGGCTTTGGCTAGGGGCTTTAACTAGTCATCCCAGGGCTGAATGTGGAAAGTCCTGTAGGCTTATTAGGGAAGCTGGAGCTGGGTTGTGGGGGATGGGTTTGCCCCAGATTGGAGGGCTCGTTTGGGGAGAAGTAGACTTGGATCTAGCTGGGAAGATGTTTAAGGGTTCATCTGGCCATATTGGGAGGTTAGGGCTAGATACAGGCTTCATTTGATACCCTTGGGAATGGGTTGGGAATCTTCGAACTGGTCCTTATTGGAGGTGGCTAAGACTGAATCGAAGGGTCAAAGTGTTACTATTGGGAAGACGGTGGGGGAAGATGGGCTAAACAGGAAGTTAGCTAAATTAGGTGGAGGTCTAGTTTTGGAGGGTTGATTGGTCCTGGATGGGAGAAGGCTGACTGGCCCAGGAGCCATGCCTTTGGGGGCTTATGAGGAGTTGAGAAGGGCTGCCCTGAGGACAGGGCAGCTAAGACGTTGGGAATTCTGTGGGTGCCCGTCCATCCTCCACCCCTTAAGAAAGAGCTTGAGCTGTGCCCACCCTTCAACAAAGACCTCACCTGCAAAGGTTCTTCCATCCCTTCCTCCCTCCCTCCCCCTAAATCTAGCAGCCTGGGCTTTGAATCTGGAACCTTCTGGAGGGGATAGGGTGCTGTGCCAGGTTGGGGGAATCGGCTGAGCTCCTCCCCCTGTCCTGCACAGCTGGATGGCTGGATCCATGAGAAGATGCTAATGGCGCGCGATGGCACACGGGAAGACGGCCACAAGCTGCATAAGAGATGGCTCCGGCACCAGGCGTTCATGGCCGAGTTGGCTCAGAATAAGGAGTGGCTGGAGAAGATCGAGAGGGTGAGGACGTAGAAGGTGCCTCTGCACGTGCCAGGTGCTGGAGGCCTCCAGGGAACCCACATCTCGGTTCCTGCGCCCTCCACTGCTGCCCTGCCCACCCGCACATCTCTGAACCACTTCAGATCATTTCCACATCTGCTCCTAGCAATGTGGCCTTGCGGAATTCATGTAACCTCTTTGAGCTTCAGTTTTCCCATCTGTAAAAGGGCTAGCATCTCTCCTGCGTGGTGCCCTTACTTTCCTGGTTGTTAAGTATTTTAACTCCCCCACCAGGTTTTCTCTCACTCCATTTGGAGCCCCTAAGATGGATGTTCAGGTACAAAGGCTACAGCAGTCCTGGGAAGCCCAAACGTGAACTTTGGATTCCTACAACCCTGGGCTCTAATTGTGTCTCTGCCTCTTACCAGCTATGCACCTTGGGAAATTGTGCTAACCTCTTTGAGCCTGTTTGCTCTGCTTGAAAATTAAGGAAATAATAAATTTTGCTACTTCCCTGGACTCTTGTGCATGTAAAGTCCTTAATACAAGGCCAGGCACCTAGGAGCTTAATTGCTACGGTATTGTTATTTTTCATATGTGATATAACATATGTAGCTCTAGGCCACCAAGGAGCTTGACTTCGGTCTTGGAGGAACCCAGCCTCAACCCTCAAACTGATCCCTACTCTTGCTGGTCCCCTAGACCTACAGCCCTCAATACCCCCTCTCCTGTGACTCAAAGGGGACACCCGAGTCAGCCTTGAATACTTAAATGGCCATTGATGCCCCACAACTGGTGGCACAGGGCAAAGCTACTCTTTGAGTTTAATGGAAGTCCATTCTCTCTGCTTCTTTTGCTCTTCCTCTATTTCTCTTCTGTCTCTATCTCTCTCACGTATCTGTCTTTCTTATGGCCCTCTTCCCGTGTTTCTGACTTTCTGTGCATGTCTCTGTGTCCACCACTCTATGTCTGTCTGTCTCTCCCTGTCTTCCTCCCATGTCTTTGTTTGTGTCTCTCTGTCTGTCTCTTGCCTCATCTTTCTTCCCACATCTTGGTTCCTTCCATCTCTGGGCCTGTCTCTGTATCCACCCCTCATGTCTCTGTCTCTTTGTGTGTCCCCAACTCCTTGCCCCTGTCTCTCTCTCTCCACATCTCTCCCTGTGTCCCATTGCCCCCATATTTCTCTGTCCCTCCTCACCATCCTCTCCCTCCCTCTCACTTCTTGTCGCCTGCCTGTCTGGGACAGGAGGGCCAACAGCTGATGCAGGAGAAGCCAGAGCTGGCGGCCTCAGTGCGGAAGAAGCTGGGTGAGATCCGGCAGTGCTGGGCCGAGCTGGAGAGCACCACCCAGGCCAAGGCAAGACAGCTCTTTGAGGCCAGCAAGGCCGACCAGTTGGTGCAGAGCTTCGTGGAGCTGGACAAGAAGCTCCTTCACATGGAAAGCCAGCTGCAAGACGTGGATCCTGGTGGGGACCTAGCCACCGTCAACAGCCAGCTCAAGAAGCTACAGGTATGGCCTGGCTGACCCAGACAGGGACTCCCTGTGCCACGGGGTGATGGGAATCAGGGTCAGACTCCACTCAAGGTGTTTTACGCAGAGGGATTCAATACAGAGATTTATTTCAAATGTGTTAGGAGGGTTGGAAGAACAGAAGGAGAATACTGAGGAAACCCAGTCAATAGTAACTGTTGGAGGTAGCCACCACCTGGAGGGCCTGGGGTACAAAGGGGAGAAGAAGAATTCAGAACCAAGAAGCAGTAGTTAGATAGCCAGCGCACTGACGGTTTCACAGGACCCTGATAGAGAAACCAAGGCCCAGAGGTGGGGGAATGGCTTTGCACAGAGAAAGAATGACATTCATGGAGAGCCTCCTCTAGCAGTCTCTGTGCCAAGCTCTCCCTCTTTCCAGCAACCCGTTACGGTCCCCCATTTTACCAATGGGGAAAGTGAGGCACAGAAGGCAAGCACCTGGCCCAGGGACACACAGCTAGCCAGTGACTCCCTAGGACACAGAGAGGGCTCAGGGAACAGACACAGTGTCTGCCTTATCTCCGCTTCTAGCTGGCAGCTGGCCAGCGGTCAGTATCTGACCATTTGACATGAATGGCTGGTGGTGCGAATGCACCCTCTCAGGATGTGACAGCTCCTGCCTTTATGTGCCAGGAACTATGTCTGACCATGACCCTTGGGCAACTGAGCCTCCAGGAGGTGAACTTACTGGCCCAGGGTAGCAAGTGAAGAGCCTGGATTCAAATCCAGGACACCCTTGATTTTTCACTGCTCCTTTAATATATCTTCTGCATAGTTATGCTCCTAAAGGGCTTGGCATAGGGTCTGGCAAAAAAACAAAAACCCAAAAAACAAAAAAACAAAAACAAAAAACCAAGCTGACTAATAATAAAAGCATGACACTAATTACCATCTATTCATTCATCCATGCAGCGAATCTTTATTGAGCACCAGCTGTATGCCAGGTGCTCTTCTAGGTGCCAGAATACAGCAGTGGGCAAAACTGACCAAAAACCATGGCCTTCCTGGGGCTCTCGTTCTAGTGGGGAGACAGGCAAAGGAGCAGAGAGACAAATAGATCTGAATCTGATACCAGTGATGTCATTGCTGTATACACAGCAGCAGCTCTCAAATGGCCCGGTCTCCAGGACACCTTTACACTCCTAGAAATCATGGAGATCCCCCAAGAGCTTTTGTTCAGGTGCATTATGCCTATTGATATTTACTGGACTAAAAATTAAACCTGAGAAATACTTCCATTTTTGATTCACATACAAACAGCAATAAGAAATCAATCACACGTCAAGCCCAAAGGGTTCTTTTGTGAAGAATATATTTTCCAAGACAAAAAAACAAAAACGAAAAAAACACTGGAAGATTGGCACTGTTTTCAGTGCTGCAACTCTTTCCCGTCTGGCTTGATAGAAGATTCTCACCTTTGCTTCTGCCAGCATTTGGTTACAATGGCACGGGTCATATGGTCCCTGCAGAACCGCACTATATCCTTGAAAGGGAATGGGTGTGATAAAGGCAAAAAACACCTTAGCACTCTTATAAAATAGTTGTAACCTTGCACACCCCTTGAAAAGGTGTTGGGGGGTGTCGTGAGCTCTTAAGAAACGAGGCTCTGTGACTGTCAGGGTCCCAGACAGAAGCAGAAAGCATGCCCCACCGAGGATAACTTGAGGAAATTCGGTGCTCTGCTGTCGCTGTCTTGAAATTCTTCATAATATTTGAACAAGCGGCCCTGCGTTTTCATTTTGCTCTGGGCCCCACAAATTTTGTAGCTAGTCCTGAGCCCAGCCCATCTGGAAGCTGGAAGGCAGGGGGGCCGATTGAGGCCGTCTGCACGGGTCAGGCCCCTGGGGCACAGAGCAGGGTGGAGAAGCTTAGACTGGGGGTCAGGAGGGGCGAAAGAAGGCAGCCAGTGCAGGGGAAACTATTACTAGCGTTGTTAATGGTCTTACTGCTATTGCTAATTCCTCCCTGGCAGCACATTGCGGTGGGTAAAGGCACAGACCCAGGAATCAGGCGGGTCTGGGTTTGAATGATAACACTGCGTCTTACCAGCCATATGATGTTAGGCAAGTGGCTTTGCCTCCAACTCCACACCTCAGGTCCTGCTCTGTGTGATGGGAAACACCATCGTGCTAAGTCACTCTTTGGCAGCGGGACCGCGGGAGGCAGTGGGGCACCATGGGCCAGGTCATGGTTGTGGGAGCCTAGCTGCCTGGGGTCAAGCCCTGGCTCTCTCATTTGCGAACCGATTGACCTGGAAATTACTTCACTTTTTGTGTCTCAGTCTCTTCGTCAGTAAAATGGGCACAATGATAATACCTCACGTGGACGTAGCGAAGATTCAAAGATGTAATTTATGGAGTTGTTTCAGTATTTGTTTACAGGTTTTTAAGTTTTTGTTTTAATTGTCTTCAACCGGATGGAGCGTATCATCACTATAGTGTGCTCAAAGTTAGTTGGTAGTTATTTCCTGGCCTTCGGTGTCGTTGCTATTTATGCAAAACAGTTATTTCCTTTGTTTTCCATTTGGGGTATCCCTCCCACTCATTTTGCATTTTATTTTATTTATCTGAAATGTTTATTTATTTTTGAGAGAGAGGGAGACAGATCTAAAGCAGGCTCTGCACCCATAGCAGCGAGCTCAATGGGGGGCTAGAACTCACAAACTTCAAGATCATGACCTGAGCCGAAGTCAGACGCTTAACCAACTGAGCCACCCAGGCGCCCCTCATTTTGCTTTATAAAAATGTGTTTTGGGTGGGGGGGTGCCTGGGTGGCTCAGTCAGTTAAGCGTCCGATTCTTGATTTCAGCTCAGGTCATGATCTCATGGTTCATGAGTTCAAGCCCTAATCGGGCTCTGCGCTGAAAGTGTGGAGCCTTCTTGGGATTCTCTCTCTCTCCCTCTCTTTCTCTCTGCCCCTCCCCTGCTCACATGGATGTGCTCACTCTCTCTCTTTCTCAAAATAAATAAACTTCTCTTAAAAATGTGTTCTGGGGGATGCCTGGGTGGCACAGTAGGTTGGGCATCCGACTCGATCTCAGCTCAGGTCTTGATCTCAGGGTCATGGGGTCAAGCCCCATGTTGGACTCTGTGCTGTGTGTGAAGCCTACTTTTAAAAAAGTGTATTTTGGGGGGTGACATATGAAACGTTAACATAGTGCCAAAGGTTAGAGCTATCTTCAGGTCACGTGATCTTGCCAAATAGCTTGCCTGAGGCGTGCTGCCAATTAATGCTCTCTCCCCAACAGCGAACGGGAGTTCCTGTTTCCCCCCATACTCACCCACACCTGGTGTTGTCACTTTTTAGATTTTTCCCAGTCTGATGGATGGGTGTTTGCATTTGTATTTTCTCCCGTGACTGGTGAGCTTGAACATCCCTGTCTTTCTTTTGGCCATTTAGGTTTTGGAGGGAGGATTTGGGGCCTCCTACTCTTCCCTCCCCAAGGAAGGAAACATTTGTTCAAGCATTTGTTCCAGGGAGAGGCTGAGGCCCGGCAGAGACAAGGGTCTGGCCAGGATCACACAGAGATGGGAGTCGGGGCAGGCCCCAGAACAGGACTTTCCCCAGCAGAGGGAGCCCGAGGCGGCGGGGAGTGACTCAGTAGGCCACGGCCCCCAGATGGAGCCCAGCTGGGCCTCTGGAGCTGCCGCTGGGGAGGGGAGGGGCTGCCCAAGGCCCCGCTGTCCCCTGGGGCCGCCTGAGAGCTCAGACACTGGGCACACGCAGGAGGGCGGGCGGCCGCCATCCAGCCGGCACATTTCCTGGCTGCCGCACCCCTCAGGCCCCGGGGCCAGGCAGGGCTGGAGCGGGCTGGCTCAGGCAGAGGGGGTGTGGATGTGTGAGTGGTCTGCCCTCTCGGCCTCTCTCTGGGCCTGTCTCTCGGCCCTGCTCCCCCAGTTCCTCTGTGTGGAAACTCTGGGAGTTTCTGTCTCCCATCGTCGTGTCTCTCTTTATTTCCCTTACTCTCTCACTCTCTTCTCTTTTTCTTTCAGTTCTCCATCTCTCCCTTGATCTCTCCTGATCCCTGTGTCCTCCTGTGTCCTCCCCCCTCCCCCCTCCCCAGCTGCTGCCGCCGGCTTCCTGGGAGCCCACCTGAGGCGTAGGCCACGTGACCCAGAGTCCTCTCTCAGAGCCTCCTGCCCAACTGTGCTTCCAGGCCCAGGGACCAGATGGTGGAGTCCCAAGCCCCCACTTGCCAGGTCCTCAAGGGCCTGACCAGCTGGTCTGGCTCAGCCACGGGCTCCTGCCTGGGGAGGGGGGTGGCTGGTCTCCTGCCATCTGAGGGGGACGGGCCAGGGGAAAATGCACTGGAGGATTTGCAGCTGCTAGGCTGAGTCTCTGGGGACTCCTTACCACCCACCCCACCCCTGCACACACACACACACACACACACACACACACACACACACACACACCGCACCAAGTAAGGCTCTTTCTCTGGCCAAGGAAACACCCCTCCCCCCCAAGCATTCTTTGTCACATTTCTTCATGAACTCAGCATGGCCTAGGGGGAGAGTCTGATACAGGAGCTGCACATCCAGGGTTTGAGGCCCCATTCCACTACTGTGTGACCCAGGGCAAGTGACCCCACCTTTCTGAGCCTCAATTATTATTTTTTTAATGTTTATTTATTTTTGAGAGAGAGACAGACAGACAGAATGTGAGAGGGGTAGGGGCAGAGAGAGAAGGAGGCACAGAATCCAAAGCAGGCCTGAGCCAGAGTCAGACGCTTAACCACTGAGCCACCCAGGCACCCCTAATTTTTAAAATTCTTAATTTTTATTATTTTTTATTTTTATTAAATTTTTTTAATGTTTAGTTTTTGAGAGAGAGAGCTCAAGCGGGGAAGGGCAGAGAGAGAGGGAGAGAGAATCCCAAGCAGGCCCTGCACTGTCAGCACAGAGCCCGATGAGGGGCTTAAACCCACAAACTGTGAGATTGTGACCTGAGCTGAAATCAAGAGTCGGATGCTTAACCAACTGAGTCACGCAGGAGCCCCTCATTCTTAAAAAAATTTTTTTTCAACGTTTATTTATATTTTTTGGGACAGAGAGAGACAGAGCATGAACGGGGGAGGGGCAGAGAGAGAGGGAGACACAGAATCGGAAACAGGCTCCAGGCTCCGAGCCATCAGCCCAGAGCCCAACGCGGGGCTCGAACTCACGGACCGCGAGATCATGACCTGGCTGAAGTCGGACGCTTAACCGACTGCTCCACCCAGGCGCCCCCAGGAGCCCCTCATTCTTAATTTTTCATACTGCCCAGCTAAGAGAAGCAGAACAGCTTAGTGACTAGTCCAACAAACAAAGTTAGCACACGTTTACAGAGACCTTACTTTGTGCCAGGCACAGGGCCAGGCACTGGGATCCAGCTGTGAATGAAGCAAACATCCCCGTCTTCCTGACCTCCTGTGCTGTGAAGATTACATACATTAATCCTGGCCAAGCGCTTAGAGCAGCTCCTGTCAGGGGGCAGGCATCAGGATGTGTTACCTATGATTGCTGTGATGGTAAGAAGTATAACGTGAAAAGTAAAAAGGCTTCCTTCCCCGCCGCCTCCCCCCATGCACAGTCTCGCTCTCCAGGGACGAGAGCCTTGACACAGAGATGGACCATACTGAAGCTTGCCCTTTTCACCTGACAAAACACCCTGGGTGTCCTCTCTTGTCAAAGAATATATGGATCTAGTGTTGGGTGGCTCCACCATCCATCTTTAACCAGCCCTCTGCTGAGAGACCTCTGGGCTGTTTCTAATCTTCTGCTAGTATGAATACCACTGCGAGAGACATCCCCGTCCATACGTATTGAGCCCACGTGCAAACATTTCTGTAGAAAAGGGTCCTCAAGGTCCAATTTCTGGGCCAAAAGGTGTAGGTGTTAAACTTTTTGCGAGAGATTTTGAAAAGGCAGTGGACACACCTCCAGGAGACAGCATTCTTCTTCCCAAGTGGTCATCATCAAGCTTTCTCATCTCTGCTAATCTGAGAAGTAAAAGATACTCTTTTTTTTTAAGTTTATTGATTTATTTTGAGAGAGAGAGAGAGAGAGAGAGAGAGAGCGAGTGAGCAGGTGCACATGCATGAGTGGGGGAGGGACAGAGAGAGAGGGAGAGAGAGAATCCCCAATGCAGGATCTCAGGAACTGTGAGATTGTGACCTGAGCCGAAATCGAGTCAGACCCTTAATCAACTGAGCCTCCCCGACGCCCCTGAAAGACGCTTATGGTTATTTTTTTTAACGTTTATTTTTGCACACACACGAGAGAGACAGAGCATGAGTAGGGGAGGGGCAGAGAGAGAGGGAGAGCCAGAATCCTAAGCAGGCTCCAGGCTCTGAGCTGTCAGCAAAGAGCCTGACACGGGGCTCGAACCCATGAACCGTGAGATCATGACCCAAGCCGAAGTCGGACATTTAACTGACTGAGCCACCCAGGCGCCCGTGCCTTATGGTTATTTTAATTTGCATTTCCCTTAACATTGAAGGAGGCTACACATCTTTCTGTGTGTTTAATGACCAACTGTCCTTCTGTAACCTTTGCTCACATTTACAGGGAAGGATTCACATTAAATGAGTGTTCAAAATATGTGGCATTCTTGCAGAAGTAGAAAAGTGTCAGTCCTGTAATTACCCCATCTCAGTTCACACAGCCGTTTGGTGGGCAGGTTATGGAGGGGTTTTGATCTAGTGGAGAACTAGAATTTGTAACCTTAACATTTCAGATTATATGTGTTTCCAGAATTCGAATGCATTTTGATTTTCTACACATTGCTGCAGTGATTTTCTCAGTGAAAAGGGTTTTGGAGTGACTATTTTACTTTGCTTTGATTTCTGCAGCATGTAATTATGCCTTTTGAAATTTCTTTTGGATGGTTTTGACTTGTTACAACGTTTGATTTTTATCCATTTTTATGACTCCTACAGATTGTTAACTGTATCAGCTGGGATTCAAGGGTGCAGTTCATAGAACTTCAAACCACATTGACTTGGGCTAAAGGGGAGGTTCTTGGCTCACCTAGCTGAAAAATCCAGCGGGTATGCAGCTGTAGGCATGGCTGGATCAGTTACTCAAATTGTGTCCTGGGCAATCTGTCTCTTTTTCTGGGACCTGCTTTCTTCTGTGTTGGCCTCCTTGTCCGGGAGTCTGTTCCTTCCTGGTGGCACCTTGGCCCCCAGCACCCCGGGCATATGTTCTAACAGCTAAGGGACCCCATGGGAAAGAGAGCACCTGCCCGAGCTCACTCGTTTTTCCCGCAAAAGTGGGAAGAGTTTTCATTGGCTGATCTTAGGTCACACGCCATCTGTTATCCAATCCCTGTGGCCAGGATGGTTGGTTTCAGTGTTCTGATTGGCTAGGTTGGGTCATGTGGCCACCCTTGGAGCTCAAGGTTCTTTTAGTCCCTCAGGAAGCTCAGATCTGAGAGCAGGATTTGAGGTGCTGCAGAGGAAAGGGTGAATGGTGGGCTGGCAAAATCAACAGTTCTGCATTACCGAACTTTGGAACAAAAAGTCTTCACTTGATTCTTGGGTCTTGAGTATTGAGTTGCAGTCATTTGCTCTAATCTGTTACCACTTAATTTCATTATTGTTTTGCTTTCTTTTATGGCTTTCCCCCATCTGTTTAGAGTCACACAAGTAATAAATTAATATATTCTTTTGGTAAAAGATCTTACTAACCTAGAAGTCTTCAGTAAGACGTAAAGTCTCCCTTAACCATGCCTCTCATTCCCGCACCCAAAGGAAACCTCAGTTATGATTTGGTGTGCATCCTCCTGGACCTCTTTCTGTGCACTCATTCACTACCTGCATGGATTTTTACTGTTTTTAATTTTTTAATGCTTAAATTTTTTTTTAAATGTTCATTTATTTTCGAGACAGAGAGAGACAGAGCATGAATGGGGGAGGGGCAGAGAGCGAGAAGGAGACACAGAATCCGAAGCAGGCTCCAGGCTCTGAGCTGTCAGCACAGAGCCTGACACGGGTCTCGAACTCATGGACCATGAGATCATGACCTGAGCCCAAGTCAGACGCTTAACCGACTGAGCCACCCAGGGGCCCCAATGCTTAAATTTTTTAATAATTATATTTTATGGCTCAGACATCAAAAGCTGTACAAAAAAATCCTATGCAACAAGTCTCTCCTTCACCCCTGCCCCATTCATGGAGTTCTCGTCTCCCCAATAGGTACCATCTGTGATTAATTTCTTGTTTATTCCAGGGAATCGTTATGCATGTGCAACCCGTGACAAATGTAATATATTCAAATGTGTGTTCTAAGTTGCTTTTTTCTGTTAACAGTAAGTCTTGACCATTATTCCATACTGATGTGGATTTTTTTAACCATTTCATTCTTGATGGGCATCGTGTTTGTTTCTAATTTTTTCCCATTATAAACTCTGCTACGATGTGATCCTTGGACAAACAGCTACAATGAACATCCTGGGACAAACATCTTTATGCACATGTGCCAGTATTTCTTTAGTTACATTCCTAGAAGGGCAAGTGCAAATGCTGGGTCAAAACGTATACACATTTTTGTGTTTTTTTTTTTTTTTTTTTTTTTTTTTTTACATTTTGATAGGACTTGCCAAATTGCCTTCCAAAAAGGCTCTACTAATTTGCACCACCACCGACCGACAGTGGCTGAGTGTACCTGACCGTCCCTCTGCATCTTCGCCAATACTAGATATTATCCTCCCCTTACATGTTTGCCAATCTGGTGAATAGGGAAAGATACTTTGTTTTAAATGTGTTTTCCTGCTGATTAGTGAGACTGGGCATCTTTTCGGCTGCTTAGTTTGTCTTCTGTGTTTGCCTTTTCACTGGGAGAAGTGCCTGTTCACATTGGGCCAGCCTTTGTCTTTGGCATTGAACAAATCACAACTGAAGACCTTCTACATGGCAGACACTGTTCTAGGTGCTCAGGAATACACAGGCCAATTGACACAAACCCTGCCCTCATGAAGCTCCCATTCTAGAGGCCGGAGACCGATAAAAAAAAAAAAAAAAAAAAAAACTCAAATAAAGACAGAATTATCTGATGGTGGTAAGTGGAGACAAAGGAAGCAGGGAGAAGGGGAATTCTTTGACTGTCAAAGAAACTAGCTCCTTGTTCTAATACGTGTTAAATATTTTTTTCAGGTGGTCACTTGCCTTCCAACTACATTTAGAAATTTTGGTTGATGCAAAAGTATTTTATGTGGCCAAATTTATAAATCTTTCCCTTTATGATTTTTTTTTTTTTTTTTTGCTTGGAAAGATTTTCTCCATCCTAAGATTATAAAAGCATTTGCCCAGGTTTTCTTCTCTGCCTTATGGATTTACTTATTCCATTTAAGTCTTTAATCCATCTGGAATTGTTTTCAGCACAAAGAGCAAGGAAGGGATCCAGCTAAACTGGTTAGCCAGTTGGCCCATGACCACTCATTGAATAATCCATCTTTTCTTTGGAGATTTGAAATGGCATCTATAAAGTGTATGAATTCTCCAGTGTATTTGGGTTTGCTTTTGCACTTTCTGTCTACCCCTATGGCATACCAGCCATTTAAATCACTATAATGTTGCATTTATGACGTTTGGAAAGGTTGGCTCTTTTGGACAAGTTACCTAACTTCTCTGGGCCTCAGTTTCCACCTCTGTAAAGTAGGGTGGAAATTTGAAGGGTTGTTCTGACAATTAACGAATTAGTGGGCCGCTTTAGTCCAGGGGGGCAGGTAAGCCTCTTTGAGAAAATAATGTTTGAACTGAAATCTGATTGACAAGACAGAGCATGCCTGGTAGGGGGAATAGCAAAGGCAAAGGCCCTGAGGCAGGAACTTGTTTAATGTGTGGCAGCATCAGCGAGGAGGGTAGCGCTTCTGGAGGGCAAGGGCCCAGTGAAATGGTGCCTCGTGGTGACGGGTTTGGCCGTCACCATGAAGGTCCTGGAGAGCCGCAGCAGGATGGGGAGGGAGGGTGGAGCCCGTTGTCTCTGCCCCTGTCCCCACAGTCGATGGAGTCGCAGGTGGAGGAGTGGTACCGCGAGGTGGGAGAGTTGCAGGCGCAGACCGCGGCGCTGCCCCTGGAGCCGGCCAGCAAGGAGCTGGTGGGCGAGCGGCAGAACGCGGTGGGCGAGCGCCTGGTGCGCCTGCTCGAGCCCTTGCAGGAGCGCCGCCGCCTGCTGCTCGCCTCCAAGGAGCTGCACCAGGTGGCGCACGACCTCGACGACGAGCTGGTGAGGACCGGCGCGGGGACGGGGCGGGACCGGGGTAACCGGGAGGTGAGGGTTGCGCGGATGGGTCGGGTTAGGAGGCCACAGGGGAGCCGGCGAGCCAGCGGGGGAGTGGAGGTTGGGAGTGGGGGCGAGGCCGTGGGACCTTGGCGAGTTCAAGGGCGGAGCTGACTGGGAGACCTACCGACTGACACCGCGCTAGACCCAGTCACTCAATCCTTCCCTTACTCATTCACTCGTTCACTTATCCACGCATTTATTCATTCACCTTTTCCACCCTCACTTACTCTCATTCCTTGATTTATTCATGAAGCCATTTAGTTGTTCACTGACTCATCCTTTATTCCTTCCCTCGCTGATTTATTACTATCCATTTATTCGCTCGCCCCTCATTCATTCATTTTCGCACTTAGTCACTCACTTCCTCATTTGCTCATTCGTTCATTTACTCACGCATTTGCTCATTCACTTGATCGTTATGGGCCCAGCTCTGGGCTTGGATGATAACGCAGTCACGGGGGTGACCGAGACGGACCCCATTCCTGCCCATAGAGGGCTCAAGAGTCCAAGGGGGGGGGGGCGGGGAGACAGAGCTCTCTCCAGACAGTGACAATCCAGGGTGATTAGGGCTGTTATGAGGAAGTTAGGAGGCAGCTGGCCGAGGTCCAGAGTCAGGGAGGGTTTCCTAGAGGAGGGGATGCTGAGTGGAGACAGGAAGGACGAGTCCCAGTGAGCCCACTGAGGGAGCAGGAACGGAATTCCGGAAGCAAGACGTGCCTGCGCAGAGGACAGAGGTAAGCACGAACCTGGCTTGAGTGCATGCAGAGGGCAAAGCAGAGCGTGTCAAGAGAAGGGGCCAAAGATGTGACCAAGACTCTTTGGTGAGGAAGGGCCTTAGATACTGTGCCGGTGGCTTCCAGTTGAATTGGGATGCAGGGGTCCTTGGGTGCATTCTCCCCTTGACCTGCTCCCTGTATCCTCCCCAGGCATGGGTCCAGGAGCGACTGCCACTGGCCATGCAGACCGAGCGAGGCAGTGGTTTGCAGGCTGTCCAACAGTACATCAAAAAGAACCAGGTAAGCAGAGCCAGGGTGAGGGTGTGGGTTAGGACACATCTGGATATGAGAGAAAACAGGTCCAAGTGGTTAAGGCCCCAAAAAGGAAATTCGCTGGCTCTTGTGATGGGGAAGACTGTGATGGACAGCAGGTATAGATGCATCCAGGTACTTCCGTGATGTCACGGATCTCTCAACGCGGTGTGAGTGTGGGTGTGTGGGTGTATGTTTCTGTGGTAGCTTTGTTCTCAGGGCCAGCTCTTCTCCCCTGGTAGCGAAAGACCTCCAGCAGATTCAAGTGTACATCCCACCAGTAAAACTGAAGAGGATTTCTCTCTCTCAATATTTTCAGCAATAGTCCCAGGGATAAACTCTCCCTGGCCGAGCTTGAGTCCCATACCCATCCCCGAACTAATCATGGTGGCCAGGGATTTGTCTGCTCTGTTGGCCTGGTCTGGACTCAGGGCCCACTCTTGGAACCTGCAGGTGGAGTCAGCCTTAATCACCTGGGCTGAGATTGAGGCAAGGGGGTTCCTCAAAGGAAAGCCAGGGTCCCATGAGTAACAGTGAGAAGCATGGCTGTTGGGCAAGGACAAAGAAAAACAACAGTAGATGAGAACTCAAACCACCCACAGGGAGAAAGGACGAGATAATCAGTGGGAGAGCGCTGACTCCCCAGCTGATCAAGGTGGGGGTGCTTTTGAGCCCCCAAAGATCTCTCTGGATCTCTGTTCACTTCTCCGGGCCTTAGTTCCACATCTAAATTTTCAAATCACTTAGCCGAAGGACTCTTCAGTCAAAACAACTCAGTCAAAGCCTAGTGTAAGACACATAAAAGAGAAACACTACGACTACCGATAATAATTACACATGGATTAAAAGACTTACTGTGTGCCAAGTGCCGTCCTAGGGGGGTATGTTGGTTGTTTAATTTAATCCCCACAGTAACCCTAGCAGCTATTCTCATTACCCCCTTTACCAAAGAATATGAGTTGGGAGAATGGGCACTGAGAGATGGAGGGGAGGTGGGTTTACAAATTATTCTCAAAAGTTTGTGACCACGCTGCACAGATGGAGGGTTTTTTTAGATTTCGTTCTTCTTCTTCTTCTTTTTAAGTTTATTTATTTTGAGAGAGAGAGAGAGAGAGAGAGAGAGAGAGAGAGAGAGCGCGCTCATGAGCAGTGGAGGGGCAGGAAGAAGGGAGGGGAGAGACAATCCCAAGCAGGTTCCGCTTAGCATGGAGCCTGACTCTGGGCTCGATCCCACAACCACGAGATTACAGCCCGAGCTGACATCAAGAGTTGGACACTTGGGGCACCTGGGTGGCTCAGTCAGTTAAGCAGCCGACTTTGGCTCAGGTCATGATCTCACGGTCTGTGAGTTCAAGTCCCGTGTCGGGCTCTATGCTGACAGCTCAGAGCCTGGAGCCTGTTTCAGATTCTGTGTCTCCCTCTCTCTCACCCTCCCCCATTCATGCTCTGTCTCTCTCTGTCTCAAAAATAAATAAACGTTAATATATATATATATATATATATATATATATATATATATACACTCTCTAAAAAAAAAAAGAGTTGGACGCTTAGCCAACTGAGCCACCCAGGCGCCCCAGCTTTCGTGTCTCTGTTTCAATGAACACACTCTTGGCCGTTGACAGTGTTGAGGGCAAGCAGAACTGGCCTGTCCTTTTCACGGTTGAGGCAAGCAGTCAAGTGCACTTCGTGCTTAACGCTGGGGGAGCTCAACTGTGTGTGCACAAGAGTGCTGGACACTCAGGAGCTGTTGGACAAGTGATAGCAGTTGGTACTGATTGAGCACCTACTGCATACCAGGCACAGTTCTGAGTGCGCCATAGTAACAACCCCACAAAGTGGATGTTAGGGCCACCACCAGCCACGTGTAGTCGGCAAGTTCCTCAACACCACCCCACCCCCCCCCCCCCCCCCGCGCCGTGCCTCGGCTTCCCCATCTGTAAAGTGAGATAGAATGAAGTCAGACTCCTGGGACTGCCATGAGGGCCAGATGAGCTGCTACATCGTGCAGAGCGCTTGCTTGGCAAAGTGCCTGACAGCCAGGTAGCAGGCGCTCAGTGTCCACAAGTATTATCTCCGTTTGCAACTTGAGGAAACTGAGGCACAGAAGCCAAGGAGGGCACACGGCAAGTGCAGAGCTGCTTGAGGAGGAACCTTGGAGGGTGATGGAAGTGTTCCACATCCTGCCCTGGGTACACGGTGTACCCATGTGTAAAAAGATTTGCACACTTCACTGCCCGTGAGTTAGCCACTGCTCCTAAGCAACCTGATTCTCAGCCTGTTTCAACCATTAGAGGGTATCTGACACCACCAGGCAGCTTGGTTGAGAGCACAGTCTCTGGGGCCAGGGTCCTGTGCTCAAGTCCTGTCACCCCCTTACTAATTGCTTGTTTTCCCACCTGCAACATGGGGGTGTGAGTGAGCGAGTTACAGCAAACTGCTTCCGTGGTACCTGCCGCAAGGTGGAGGGCTATCTGCGGGGCGGGGGGGGGGGGGGGTGGGGGGGGTGGGGGGGAGGTTCTGATGCCCTCCGTGGGCTGTGCGCAAGCGGTCCTGCCGGGCCTCGGAAAGCCCCTCTCCACCCACACCCCCACCTCCCGCCCCCAGGGCCTGCGACGGGAGATCCAGGCGCACGGGCCGCGGCTGGAGGAGGTGCTGGAGCGCGCGGGCACGCTGGCCTCGCTGCGTAGCCCGGAGGCGGAGGCCGTGCGCCGAGGTCAGGAGCAGCTGCAGGGCGCCTGGGCCGGCCTGCGGGAGGCGGCGGAGCGGCGGCAGCAGGTGCTGGACGCCGCCTTCCAGGTGGAGCAGTACTACTTCGACGTGGCGGAGGTGGAGGCGTGGCTGGGCGAGCAGGAGCTGCTCATGATGAGTGAGGACAAGGGCAAGGTGCGCCCGGGCTGGGGGGTGCGGGGGACCTGGGGGCTCTGGAGCCCGGGGCCGGCCGCTGCCGCCTCATCGCGGGCGCCGTGTGCCCCCAGGACGAACAGAGCACCCTGCAGCTGCTCAAGAAGCACCTGCAGCTGGAGCAGGGCGTGGAGAACTACGAGGAAAGCATCGCGCAGCTGTCGCGCCAGTGCCGGGCGCTATTGGAGATGGGGCACCCGGACAGGTGGGCGGTCGGGGGCGGGGGGGGGGGGATTGGGGTCAGGCGGGGGCGGAGCCAGTTCTTAAGGAATGGCCCAGCAGGATCTGAAGCTTCGCTGGTGGAAATTGGGACACGGTCCCAAATTGGACATTGGGGTGGGAGGGGCCCTCACTGCCCCGAGCTGGAGCCCTCGGATTTCAGCACGTGGTTGGGGCCCCGGATGGAGGGGCAGTGCGCAGGGATGGTTGAGAGGGTGGGGCCAGGGGGTACTGGGATTTGAGTGTAGGGATGCCAGGTGATGCCTCAGACTGAGGAGAGAAGGAAGAGCCCAAGACAGGGAAGGGCCTTCTTTCCACCCAGTGTCTGGGAAGTGTCCAGAAGGACAGAAAACCCTGGAGTGCTGTGATTGGGTGTAGCCTGAGACCTCCTGGGTGGCCAGGTGTATGGCCTCCCTAAGGTCAGGAGTAGGGGCCATCTCTGGGAGGCCTGGACGAGGGTTGGGACCTGAGAGGGGGCCCAGGGTTAGACCTCTGCCCTCCTGAGCCAGGAGATGGACTGGAGGTGAGGTGCCTTGGCTGGGGACCCAAGTAGGGAGTCGGGAGCCCCGCCCGGGTCACTGGAGGGGCAGGGGGTGGGACCACAGAGAAGATGGGGGGGAGGGGGGAGGGGCAGTGAGCTTGTCAAGCTTAGGGAAGCGGTTTCCCCTGAGCGCTGAGATGCAAGTATTGGGTTCGCTGAATCCGAGTCTTGCAGAAAACAGAAGCCCCCGCGAAGGAGTCCGAGCAGGTGCTACTGTGGCCGAAGGTTCAGAGGAAACACAGCCCTGCCCTGAGAGGGGGGTGGCAGGGGGTCACAGCTCTGTCCTGAAGTCTCGGGGGGCTCCATCCCTGCCCCTCCGTGTCCCCCATCAGCGAGCAGATCAGCCGACGGCAGTCTCAGGTGGACCGCCTGTATGTGGCACTCAAGGAGCTGGGCGAAGAGCGCAGGGTGAGCCTGGAGCAGCAGTACTGGCTGTACCAGCTCAGCCGCCAGGTGGACGAGCTCGAGCACTGGATCGCGGAGAAGGAGGTGGTGGCCGGCTCCCCTGAGCTTGGCCAGGACTTTGAGCACGTCACGGTGAGCACCACCAGTCATAACATTAATACCCGCGGCGACCGCGTATGCTCCTACGGTTCTCTGGGCCTCAGCTTCCCCAGCTCGAATCCGAGGATGATCATAGCACCCACCTCTTGGCTCTTTTGTGAGCCCCAAGAATTTACCAGAATGTAAGGCACTTAGGACAATACCCAGCAAACATGGTGCCCAAGATGGCGTCAGTTACTGTCATCGGATTATTTTTCTTGCTGCTGTTATTGCTACAGAGCAAGTGCTCGATGAGCATTCGATCTTGCTTTTTCTCGTGACCGTCATCATCATCGTTACTATTATTACTCTTACACGGTACAAGGGGTGGAGGGGGCTTGTGTGTAAAGGGCCTTGGCCCATGCTGTGTTCCTGGTGGCAGGTGCTGCAGGAGAAATTCTCCGAGTTCGCCAGTGAGACGGGCACGGCAGGGCGGGAGCGGCTGGCGGCCGTGAACCAGATGGTGGACGAGCTGATTGAGTGCGGCCACACGGCGGCGGCCACCATGGCTGAGTGGAAGGACGGGCTGAACGAGGCCTGGGCCGAGCTGCTGGAGCTTATGGGCACAAGGGCTCAGCTGCTGGCCGCCTCTCGGGAGCTGCATAAGTTCTTCAGCGATGCCCGAGAGCTTCAGGGTCAGATCGAGGAGAAGCGAAGGCGACTGCCCCGTCTGACCGCCCCGCCTGAGCCGAGACCCAGCGCCAGCTCCATGCAGCGGACCCTGCGGGCCTTTGAGCATGACCTGCAGCTCCTCGTGTCCCAGGTGGGGCGCCGGTGGCCAAGAGGGGAGGTGGGAGGGCCTGGACAGCGTGGCCAAGGCATGTTGGGCTGCAGAGCAGGCGAAAGTCAGGCTGTAGAACAGATCGACATTAGACAGTAGAACGGATGAAAACAGACCACAGAACAGGGAGAAGCCAGATGATGGGGCAGGCAGAAAACCGCCTGATTGCTTGGTGCATAGAACTCAGGCAGTGTGGGGGGAAAGGTGGTACAGAATGGCTGATAGAAATCAGACAGTTTCTCCAATGGCAGGGGTTCTCCTAGAAACGGTGAAGGGAATCTTTTCCAAATCCACATGGAGAGCCTAAAGGAAATTTCAGAGGGTTAAGAGAAATTTGGCTCTGGGGCAGATAGAAATTTGATAGGTCTCGGATGGCATCCTATGATTCTTCTGCAAGAACTTTGATGGGAGTGGGTTTCATGGAAATGACAATGGAGCTGTTAGACTGTCAGACTGTTAGAAATCAAGCAGAGAAACTGATAGTGATTAGGCAGTGGATCTGATAGAAACATGGTGGTCACTCCAAAAGAAGTCAGGCGGCTGAACCAATAGGGAGTGAGTGGCCGGTCTGGTGAACTCACATGGCAGAGCCGATAGAAATTGAGTAGGAGACCCAATAGTAACTGAATAACCATTCTGAAGGAACTTGGGCGGTAGGTAGTGAGTCTGAAAAAAAAAAAAAAAAAACAACTGAGTGAAGAAAAAAATGGACAGTATGTCTACTCAACATCAGGGTGGAAAGAGGTTTCCTGAAGGAAATCAGATCGGTCTGTACTGAGGTAGAGGCAGACCCAGTGGAAGTAGGGCTCTCAGACCAAGAGAAATCAGGCAGCGGACTGAAAGAAACCTGGTCATAGGTCCAAAAGCAGTCAGAACGCAGGTGAGTCAGTGACAAACAGGCAGCAGACGTGAGTGAAACACGGTATGGGTCTAAAAAGCAATCGGAAAGTGGGCAACCCAAACAGAAATCAGGCAGCGGATAAGGGGGAGACCCAGTTGTGGGATCACAAGGGTGGCGGCTCATTACGCCTGGCCAGCCGAGGCGGGGCGGGGCCCGGATCCGGGGGGCGGGGCCTGGCTCCCGAGGAGGGCCGGCGCTGGAGCGGGCGTGCCCCGCAGGTACGGCAGCTGCAGGAGGGGGCAGCCCAGCTGCGGACGGTGTACGCGGGTGAGCACGCAGAGGCCATCGCCAGCCGGGAGCAGGAGGTGCTGCAGGGCTGGAAGGAGCTGCTGGCCGCCTGTGAAGACGCCCGCCTGCACGTCAGCTCCACGGCCGACGCGCTGCGATTCCACAGCCAGGCCCGTGACCTGCTCTCCTGGATGGACGGCATCGCCGGCCAGATTGGGGCAGCTGACAAGCCCAGGTGCCCCTCATCCCACCTCGGGCTCCCTACCTGCCTCTGGGCACCGCCCCCCTCCCCGCCGCAGCCCATCGGCAGTCCCCTTCCCTGAAGGAATCTCAATACCCAACTGCCAGGCGCTGGACGAAATGCTTCATGTGTGCTGTGACCCCTTGTCAGGCCTGGCCTTGGCGGCTCAGGGCATCCTCTTGCCTTCCGGCCTTCCCAGTTGCCCACTGCTGCCCTCCCTGTGTCACATCACGGAGTGGGCTGCAGCCAGGATAGGGAAAGCAAGGTGTGGGGCTGCATTTGCGGCTTAACCTAGTGGGTGGAGGGCACTGATTTATTGCTGACCTGACGCTTCAAAGTGAGCGGCCAACAGAAACCCATCCTGCGGCGATGGGGACCCAAGGGCTTTCCATCACTTGGCCCCAGAAGTTGCAGTCGCTGAAGAGGAGAGAAAGATCCCACGGGAGGTTTCAGGGACTAAACCTGCACTCCCATCTGTCAGCCCAGGAGCCCCAACCTGTCTGCGGGGGAGGCTGGGAAATGTAGTTCAGCAGCGTGTCCAGGAAGACAGGGATTTGGAGAGTGGTGACTCTGACTGTGAGGCCTTGCCTACGTTCATTTACTCAGCAAATATTTCTTGAATGCCTACTGTGCGTGGATGGTTAGCAAGACCAAGCTGCTTCCCTGATGCTGCTTACATTCTGAGCATAGAGGCAGGCAACAAATAAATTAAAAAGCACCTAATATTATTTCAGGTAGTAATAAGCGCTCGGAAGACAAAGCAAGGTAAGGGGATGAGGTGCTAGCTGGCAAGGCCTCTCTGAGGATGTGATGTTTGAATGGAGGCCTAAAGGAAGTGATGGTGAGTTGGGTAAAGTTTTGGGGAAGTGATGGTGAGTTGGGTAAAGGTTTTTTTTTTGGGGGGGGGGGGAAGAGTTTTCCAGGTGGAAGGATCAGCAAGTGCAAAGACCCCGAGGTAGGTTGTATTTTGAGGAGGAGCTAGACAATCATTATGGTTGGATGGAGTGAGTGGGGGTGGGGGAGAGTAGAGAGTGGTAGCAAATGAGCTGGGAGGGGCAATAGGGCATGGTGAGGAGTTTGCCTTTTTCCCTGAGTTGGGAGCCGTGGGAGACTTCACCGCAGGGGAGTGATGTGATGTGAGGTGCATTTGAGAAAGAGTACTCCAGATGCCTTGTGGGAAAAGGAGTACAGAGAACAGGGGTAGAAACAGGTGCACCAGCCAGGAGGCTGCTGCTATAATCCAGGTGAAAGATGATGGGGGCTTGGTTCAGTGTGATGGTTGTAGAGATGGGGAGAAGTTATTCATTTTAGGAATTTAAAAAAAATGTTTATTAGGAAAAATTTCAAATGTACACAGAAGTCGTGATAACAGTACAGTGAACCCCCATGCAGAGAATGAACACCCATCAACATTTGGCCCACCTTGTTTCATCTGTGTGCTCCCCAACTCCCCCTCCACCCCTTGCTGAGTTCTTTTAATACAAAATCTCAGAGGTGTCACAGCATTTCACAGTGTGTTGTTTTAAAGTTATAGATGTCTGGTCTGACTGATGAATTAGCTTCAGGGGCTGAGAGAAAAAGAGGAGTCATGGATGAATGGGTGAATTTACTGAGATGGAGAACTTCAGAGGAGGGCACTTTGGGGAAATAGATCATTCCAGACGTACTAAGTCTTAGGCAGGAATCATTATAATTCAGGATCTTCAGAAGTAAGTTTGGCTGTATTAAGTCTTACAAAGCTATGCTTGCTGACTGGGGGAACCTTCAGAAGTTTGGGATTTGTTTCGGCATAGGATAGCTGAGAACAGCACTGTCCAGTAGATACATAATGCAAGCCACAGATGTGAGCCACATATATAATATCAGTTTTTCTTGTAAACACATCAGAAAAGTACAGGGGTGTCTGGCTGTCTCAGGCAGTAGAGCACACAACCCTTGATCTCAAGGTTGTAAGTCTGAGCCCCAGGTTGGGTGTGGAGATTACTTTAAAAAAAATGTTTTTAACTCAATAAAAAAGTACAAAGAGGCAAGTGAAAATTAATTTTAGTGATTCATTTTACTAACCCAAATATATATCATTTCAACATGTAGTCAGTATTAAAATTATTGAGGAGCACCTGGCTGGCTCAGTCGGTAGAGCATGCGACTCTTGATCTCAGGGTCATGAGTTCGAGCCCCATGTTGGGGGGTAGAGCTTACTTTAAAAAAATTAAGAATATATTTTAATGTTTATTTATATTTGAGAGAGAGTGTGTGAGCAGGGGAGGGGCAGAGAGAGGGAGACACAGAATCTGAAGCAGGTTCCAGGCTCTGAGCTGTCAGCACAGAGCCCAATGTAGGACTTGAACTCACAAATTGTGAGATCATGATCTGAGCCAAAGTCAGGCGCTTAACCGAAATTGAGTTGCCCAGGCACCCCCAAAATATTTTTTTTAATAAATAAAATCATTGGGCTATTTTACAGTCTTCAGAATAGGATGTGTACTTTACACTTCAACACATCTCAATTCAGACCAGCCACATTTCAAGGGCTCACTTGCTACCCAGGTCTAGCGGCTGCCTGCCGTTTGGATAGCCCAGACTTGGAAAGTTCAGGTCATTGGCCAGTGGAGCCTTCAGTAGCTTAGCTTTAAAAAGTTAGAAAAATTAGATCTTGACGCCTGAGGTTAGAATCACCAGAATGTGCCATTTGAGCACCTTGGAAAAAGTTGGAGTCACTGAGTCAGTGAAGAGCCTGGCCCCTCAGCACCTGGCCTGACGAGGTGGGTGTCCTCAGATGCTACCAAACAGCTGGCTCAGGGATCTGGGTTCATCCGGGACTTGCATCTGCCATGGGGGCCTGGAGAGGCTATCTGAGGCTCAGATTCCCGCCCCCGACCACCGTAGGGACGTGTCGTCAGTGGAGGTGCTCATGAACTACCACCAGGGCCTGAAGACTGAGCTGGAGGCACGGGTGCCTGAGCTGACAGCCTGCCAGGAGCTGGGGCGCTCTCTGCTGCTCAACAAGAGTGCCATGGCTGACGAGGTGGGAAGGGGCGCGGGGGTGCCCCTCTGCCATCTGTGCCCGTTGGGGCAGGAACCTCCCTTGACGCCTCTCCTACCCACCCACCACTCCCAGATCCAGGCACAGCTGGACAAGCTGGGAACCAGGAAGGAGGAGGTGTCAGAGAAGTGGGACCGCCATTGGGAATGGCTGCAGCAGAGTGAGTGGGGGCCCACATGCATGGGGTTCAAGGGCACAGAGATTGGCATGTTTGGAAAGGCCCAGAGGGTGACCCAGCATGCTTTGTACACCATCACATGGGTGCCCAGCAGCAAACACGATGGCCTGGGGGGCGGCGGTGGACAAGAGGACTGTCTTGCCATTGAATCTCTGGTGGTGGACACCTAGGGGAGAAGCTGGTGCCCTCAGAAATACCCCCAGCCCCTCTCCTTCCTGCAGAGCCCAGAGTGGTCAGGGCTGGGATACAGGAAGCGGGAGGGTGTGGAGGGGGCGGGGTGGAGGGCCCACGGGTGCACCCTTCACCCTCACCCCCAATGTCTCCCCTCAGTGCTGGAAGTGCACCAATTTGCCCAGGAGGCAGTGGTGGCCGATGCCTGGCTGACAGCCCAAGAGCCGCTCCTGCAGAGCCGGGAGCTGGGCAGCAGCGTGGATGAGGTGGAACAGCTTATCCGGCGACACGAGGCCTTCCGCAAAGCGGCTGCAGCCTGGGAAGAAAGGTTCAGCTCTCTGCGGCGCCTGACCACGGTCAGCACCCGAGATCCTGCCCACCCCCCACCCCCCATCCCCATCCATCTGTATGAGACAGACATACCGGGACTGGAACTTGGTACTCCGTGCTGGGTTGAGTGAGGGCTGAGACAGACCCTCACTGGGCTCCCAGTCCGGTGGGGGAGAGGAAGGGGACAGACCTGTCACCAGACAGTGACAGCCCAGGGCTGGGATGGGAGAAACACAAGGTGCTGTGGGAGCCCGGAGCACTTGTCCTGGCGTAGGGGGAGGCCTATCTGAGTGAGACTTGAAGAATGAGGAGAGACCCTTGTTTCAATGCCCTGGGTTAGGGGACATTCAGGAAGGAGGCAGTGAGGGTCAGAAAGTCACCTAGAGAAAGTGATTATTTAGCCGACTCTTAACACTAGATGTTTGCCAAGGAAGAAAGGAATTAAGTTCCTGGCAGGGAGAGAACATGGACGCAGGCCTGCACCACCTTGCCTTGTCAGTAATAGAAAATGTTAAACTGCATGGTGTGGGAGACAACCCAGAGGCGTCTTCCCAGGCCGCCCACCCCCACGCCCCTTTACGTGACCTTGGCCCCTCCGTTCCAGATAGAGAAACTCAAGGCGGAACAGAGCAAGCAGCCCCCGACGCCCCTGCTGGGGCGCAAGTTCTTCGGAGACCCCACGGAACTGGCGGCCAAGGCAGCGCCCCTTCTGCGGCCAGGGGGCTACGAGCGGGGCTTGGAGCCCCTGGCTCGTCGGGCCTCGGACACACTGTCCGCAGAGGTGCGGACCCGGGTGGGGTACGTGCGCCAGGAGCTCAAGCCCGAGCGCCTCCAGCCGCGCATCGACCGGCTGCCGGAGATCCCGGGGAGGGTGGAGACTCCAGCCCCGCCGGCCGCACTCGAGGATGCGGCGGAGACCCCCGGGGCCCTCGCGGCGGCGGAGCAGGTCCGGCCGCGCCCTGAGCGCCAGGAGTCAGCTGATCGCGCCGAGGAGCTGCCCAGGAGGCGGCGACCGGAGCGTCACGAATCGGCCGATCAACCCGAGGAGGCTGCGCGGAGGCGACGGCCAGAGCGGCAGGAGTCCGCGGACCACGAGGCGGCACACAGCCTCACCCTGGGCCGCTATGAGCAGATGGAGCGGCGGCGCGAGCGACGCGAGCGGCGGTTGGAGAGACAGGAGTCCAGCGAACAGGAGATGCCTACCAGAGGAGAGCTGGCCAAGGGGTGAGGCCCTCAGGTGCCCAGGGAATGAGGGAGCGGGGACACGGAGAGCTCCTGGAGCCACGCGGGCCCGTGGGGAGGGCTGCTGGGGCTCAGAACTGCTTACTGCCCTGGTACCCATTTTGCAGAGGTGCAAACAGGCTGAAGGAGAGGAGGAGAGGTGCCCATGGTCCCACAGTGGCAGTTCTGTTGGAGGAAAGGACTTAGCTACTGAGTTCTGGCCCCTGCCTAGGTGGCCCAGGCAGGGATTTTGTCCTCCCTGCACCTCAGTTTCTCTACTGGGCTAATGGTGAAACCATCTTCTAACGCTTCATCACATCACAGTCTTTCTCCGCCATTTAAACTGGGGGCTACTGTCATCTCCATTTTATGGATGGGGCAACTGAGGCTCAGAGAGGGCAAGTGGATCAGTTTGGATGAAGCAGGACTGGAACCCAGGCCTTTCAGAGTCCAGTGTTAACCAGAGCATGATGGGCAGATTGATCTTATCAGCTGTATCCCCACTAAGAGACCATTGGTCAAATATGTTTTGGAGACAATGACTTCTTGACTCCTTTTTAATTTTGCATATCATGAACGTTTGCTGAGTTCCCATTCTGTATATGGTATGTGCTAGAGAGAGCAGTGGCCATACCAGCCTCAGCCCTGTTTGGGTGGAGATCCCAGTCCAGCGGGGGAAACAATGGATAGTAATGACCCAAAATGACCAAAGAAGTCTGAGGGGCTTGGGGTCTCAGGGGGTGGGTGGGGAAAAAAGGCAGCATAATGTCCAAAGGCTTGAAGGCACCAGTTTGGATTTTTCTCTGGCTAAAACTCAAAGGAGAGGTTCTGTCCTCCAGCAGACATGTTCCAAGTACCTATGGTGTACAAGGCAAGCATCTGAGAGAGGTAGCTGAAGAAGTGAACAGGGGCCTGGCATCTCAGGCTAAGAGGTGGAGGCTCCTCCCCCCAAAACCAAGCTGGTCCCTGGGAGAGCGCGTCCCCAGTTCCATTGGGTCTTTCGGCCTCCCCCTCCCAGGAAGGCCACCCTGGCTGACATTGTGGAGCAGCTGCAGGAGAAAGAAGCAGGCCCGGGGCTCCCTGTTGGGGTAAGTTGAGCCTCAGGATGGGTGGGGGTATGGGGAACCCTCTCCTCCCAGCAGGAGTCAGAAACACCAATGCCTAGCCCTGCTTCCCGCCTCCCCCTCCCCATCTGAACCCTGCAGAGATTCTCACGGGGTGATGGAAAGGGCCCCCAGATGCCTCCCACAAACTGAAAATCTCTCCTTAAGAAAGATAAGGCCACCAACCTAAGGAGACTCCCACTCCCCTCTACACACAGGCAGACTCCACACTCTTCCCACATCTGTCCTAGACTTTCTCTAGCCCGGTGGGGGGTTCACATATCCTCACAGACAGCCACACACACACAGAAGTCCCAGATTCCTCCTACAGACAGCCGGGACATCAACGTGCCTGCACACCCACCTCCAAAGGGCTAGCGCTTTCCTCCCTAAGATCGAGAGCGATTACAAACCCAGGAGTCCTGACAGTCTCACTCCCGACACCGATGGGGCCCCTAAAAGTTGGGTCTCCAGCCCTGAGGCCCTCCCATACTCGCCTCCAAGACAGATGGGACCCCCCAGACTCGTGAGTCCCCCAGGCAGATGGCTCCAACACCCCCCCTATGGACAGCACCCCTCTTCCCCCTCCCTCCACACAGCCGTCGCTGCCTCAGCCTCGTGAGCTTCCCCCAGGCCGCCTGCCCAACGGGCTTGAGCCGCCCGAGCGGACACCTCGGCCGGACCGGCCGCGGGCGCGGGACCGGCCCAAGCCGCGACGGCGGCCGCGGCCCAGAGAGGGTGGTGAGGGCGGGGGAAGCCGGCGCTCGCGCTCCGCCCCGGCCCAGGGCGGCTCCGCCCCCGCGCCTCCGCCACCGCCCACTCACACAGTGCAGCACGAGGGCTTCCTGCTGCGCAAGCGCGAGCTCGACGCTAACCGCAAGTCGTCCAACCGGTGAGCGTGTGGGCGGGGTTTTGGAAGGCGGGTCCCAAGCTCAGAGTGTCCAATAAATGAATAGATGGGCCTGGGGGTGGTACTAAACTTCCTGGAGTCCTACGGGTGGCGGGGGCAGGCGGGGCCTGAAGAGGGGCGGGGCTCCAAGGACTCGAATCTTTGAATTGGAGGAACGGGACTTAGTGTTTAGTTCGGTGGCCAAGGGGGTGGAGCTTAGGTGGGGAGCTGGACCGTAAAGGAAGAAAATATTAAAAATGTAAATAAATTGCCACCCAAACTCATAGCAACCAACTCAGGAGCTAACTATAGAGCTAATGGCAAATTGGATTTGGGGTCTAGTCTACAGGGTTCTAATGGTTTGTAAGGTGAAGCTTGGAGAGGTCATCCAACCTCTCAATGAATGGGGTGGATCCATCCTCGAAGTTTCAAATTGTTGCCGGGGTGGATGGAGAGGTCTGAAAAGGGATAGAGCCCAAGCTCTGAGGTCTGAGGTAGGGGGCACGTGCAGATGTCTAAATAGCGACTTACTCTTGGAGTTCAGCTCATGTTTGTCCAACCCTTTTTTTGTCCAACTGTGAGGCAGAATCTGGGGAGAGGTGGCCAGCGAGCAGAGTGAGGCCTAGACCCAAGATGTGAAAAGGGCAAAACAGGTTGAGGTTTTGCCTTGAGGCAGTCTTTTTTCCTCGTAGTGAGGCCAAGGTGGGAATAAAGGGGCACCTTCTGTGTATTTCACTCAAGAGACTTCCTTCTCCTTTGAGGCTTTGGCCGAATAGGAGATAGGCATTTCTCATACCAGACACAAGACACAGAGATCTCCTTTCAGGGGATTCCATGGTGGGTGAAGGAGTCCGCAAGGAACACGCCCAAGCAAAGGCTTATGGAGAAGACAGCTTAAGTCTTGCCTTCAGGAAATTCAGTATGGGAGGGGATATGTAAGGGCAGGCCCAGCAGGGGTCAGCATAAGGCTTGGAACTGAGAGTCTTAGAGTCTCCCCTCAGCTCAGGAACATCCATAAGGAAGAGCACCCCAGACACACGGCCCAGCTAAGGCAAAGGCCCAAGAAGAAGGAAGGCTCAGGTGTTTTCAGCCATGAAAGGTATTAATGAAGAGTTCCCAGGCAGAGTGCTGTGACTCTGCCTTGAGCCCCATATCATCACCCCAGGTCTTGGGTGAGCCTGTACTGCGTTCTCAGCAAGGGGGAGCTGGGCTTCTACAAGGACGCCAAGGGTCCGGCGTCTGGGGGCACACACGGCGGGGAGCCACTGCTCAGCCTGCACAAGGCCACCAGCGAGGTGGCTAGTGACTACAAGAAAAAGAAGCACGTCTTCAAGCTCCAGTGAGCCCCCCAATGGGCAAGGGGGAGGGATCCAAGGCCTGACTCCCCTCCTCCCCCCCGGCAATACCCTGCTTCCCTGGAGGATAGTTGGTGGATGGGTGGGCGGGGCCCCTGCTCCAGATTCCCCAAGTTCTGTGTCCCCCTCCTACAGGACCCAGGATGGCAGCGAGTTTTTGCTCCAGGCTAAAGATGAGGTGAGATCTGGTCCTTTCTCTCCCCTCTCTGGACCTCAGGAGCAACCTGGCTGGCTGGTTTCTGGCCCAGAGTGATGCAACTGTGAGCCAGAAACACAAGCCAGAGTCACCAGGCTATGATGGGAAAGCCTATTGACAGTGAGAGCCCAGAGGAAGTTCCTAACCTAAGGAGGGGGGGGGGGGAGGGGAGGCAGGGACCTGGAGGGCTGCCTGGAAGCCCCAGGACAAAGTCCAACCTCCTTGCCTTGGCCCCTGAAGCACCACTGGAAAGATAAAAGATGGGAGTTAGTGAAAAAATGGGATGATACAGGCAGAGAAGAACCAGAGGTGCAGAAATACAAAGCATTAACTGAGCTGGTGGAGGGTTCAAGGAGGAAGGATCCCAGAAAGGTTCCCAGGGGTTGGATCTCACAGAGCATTGTGGGCCATTTGGAGGGGGTTGGAGTTTGTCCGAAGGGCATTGGGAAGCCATGGCAGAGTTTGAGCAAGATTGGGGGGGGGGGGGGGGTAGAGGTTACAGTGATGTCTAAGAAAGATCCTTTGGCAACAATGTGCAGGGTAGACTGGCGAGAGGGAGAGAGGAGGTGTGGAGCCCAGGAGGCAACCAGGACAGGCACCCACATGTGAGGGCACAAGGCTGGCCCCCAGCCGGACTGTGGGGAGGGGAGGAGGGGGTGGAAGAGAGTGAACAATGGGACTGAGGCTAAGGGGAGAGGTCAGGGGAGGAGCAGGCATGGAGGTGGTTTAAAGAGATGTTGAAAATAATGCTCATCATCTCATTCATTCTTACCAGAGGCTCTGGGGTAGGCCTGTATTCTCTCCCTGCCAATTTGCTTTTAACATGGAGATGAAAACAGTTTTCCATTCTAGGGTTCTTATGAGAACTAAGTTGATACTTATAGAGTACTTACATGGCCTGGTAAAGGTCAGTGCTCTATAAATGTCGCTGATGTTATCATTGTTTGTGTTGTTGTTTATCTCTATAGTGGGTGTTAGATATAATCCTATTGCATAGGATTAAGTGAATTAATCCACAGAAGCACTTACAACAGAGCCTGGCACATCTTGAAGTGCTATGCGACGGTTTGCATTATTGTTATCACCCCCATTTAATAGACTGGAAAACGGAAGTTCAGAGGGCAGTCCGATTCCAGGCTCATCTATTACTCAGTCTGCCTTCTTCCAAATCCGGACTCTGTGCCCTGTCTCTCTCCCCCAGGAGGAGATGAACGGCTGGCTGGAGGCTGTGGCCGCTTCAGTGGGAGAACACGCCGAGATCGCCCGCTGGGGGCAGACACTACCTACCACGTCCTCCACGGATGAGGGCAACCCCAAGCGGGAGGCAGGGGAGCGCAGGGCCAGCGGGCGCCGGAAGTGACTTCCCACCCCCTGGGCCTGACCCATCCCCGCCCCTTCTCTCCGCACTGTGGGCACAAAGACACTTTCTCTTCCGCAGGGGCGGGAGCCCCTAGTTCCACCAACACTGCGGACGCGCCAAGATGGGCACTGGAAAGGAGGGGACTTCTGCACTCCAGGAAGTGGTGGGGGGATTGCTGCCCCTATAGCCATATCTCGGCCCCTTCCTGCTCGCCACCCCACCCCAGGTGCTGGGGCTCCATTATTTTTATGCAATAACTGAGTTGGGAGGGGCGGGTAAGGGGCCAGTTGAGCCAAGCCCCCTGCCCCGATCCCCAGATCCTGCCCCAAGAAGCTGGGGTGGTAGGGGCGATAATTCCTGCCCCCCTCTCCGCCCTAGGGATGGGCATGGGGCCGCTGGTGAGGTCCCCTGGACCATCCAGGGTGCTAGGGGGTGGGGAGGGGACGTCTCCTCCCCGCCTTTACCTCACTTCCAATGCTGCCTTGATCTCTGTCTGGGAAGGAGGAGTGAAGGGGCCTTAGCCCCTGCACTCCGCCGTCTCAGAGCCATGCGGTTAATTCCTGACTTAGTTTATTTTTGCAAAACGTCGACCTCCTCCTCCCCCGCCCCGCATCCGCGAAGGCTTTTAATGGGAGGGGCGTCAAAGCTCAAAACTGTCTTCCTCTCTCCTCCCCCCTCCAGCTGTAAATGCCGCTACGTGAGGGGAGGGGCGAGGGGAAGCCCTCCCCCCTGCATGCTTCTGGCAGAAGCACCTCCCTAGGGAGTGGGGGAACCGGGTTGTGGGCAGCCCCCATAGCCACCTGGAGGAGCCGCTGGGGCCCAGGGGTGTGGGGCGGTGTGGCAGGCGCACACTGTATGTACCTATAATAAATACTTTGGCTTTGACGGTCTATGCTGGTTTGTTCGCGTTTCATGGGCTGCGCCTGAGAGGGGGGGCGGGGGGAGGGGAATGGAGGGGGGCGCGGGGAGAGACTGTGGCTGCAGAGAACATTTAGATGTCCCCTTGATGTGAACTAACTTCGGGGTCTAAACACACGTCCCCGACGAAGCACCTAGATTCCATTCTTAAAATGAGAACCATTCCTAGAGGAATGTTTTGCTAGCCCTTGTAACTAAACTTCCCCAAAACAGCCTTGCGGTGCGCCCCGTCCAGCACAGGAAAGGCGGGTCCCTTTAAGGAGGCGGAGAATTTAACTGCGACGGGTGAGCGCTGTGTCCAATCGCCCGTGGCTCTGGGAGTCTCCAGGCCAATGAGCAGGCAGCGGGGGGCGGGACCCGAGTGTAGACCCGGAAGCGGGTGCTGGCCGGCCGGCTCGCCCGGGGGCCATGGCAGCCGCGGCACCTGCAGCAGAAGGGGTCCCGAGTCGGGGGCCTCCGGGGGAGGTGATTCATCTGAACGTGGGAGGCAAGAGGTGAGTGTAGGAGATTCCTGAGGCCCCCACCTCGGGGACCGGGAACGGGGTGGGAGTACCGCCTCTCTCTGGGGGAATCCCTGTCCATCAAGGATTGCTCCGCCCCCTGCTGAAAGCGCGAGTGCTCGGACTGGCGCCCGGGATGGCGGTGGGGTAAGGAGCTACATTCCTTCCCTCCTTCCATCCTTCCATCCCCTACTGTGCGCTCACTTTCCCCGCTTAGGTTCAGTACCTCTCGCCAGACTCTCACCTGGATCCCAGACTCCTTCTTCTCCAGGTGATCGGGAGAGAGAGTTTGGGTCGGGTGGTGGGGGGCAGGACGAGAGGGTATGGGAAAACCTAATGCCCCACTCACCCTCCCCACCCCCCACCCCCTTCACACACACACCCTTGCCCTTTACACCTACTCTGCATCCCCTCCCTACAGTCTTCTCAGCGGACGCATCTCTACACTGAAAGATGAGACTGGAGCTGTGAGTAGGGCAAGAGCTGAAACGGGGCAGCGGGTAGGAGGAGGGACAGGAGCCCCACTCAGCCCCGTGTTTTGTCCCATCCATCCTCTGCCCCCCTTCCCGCAGATCTTCATCGACCGGGACCCCACCGTCTTCGCCCCCATCCTCAACTTCCTGCGCACCAAAGAGTTGGACCCCAGGTTTGCATGGGGATAAAGGGACCCCACTGTCTTCAACTTCTTCCCTTCAGAATGTTCACCTAAGCTCCTCGATCATATTTAAATCGTGTCCTTAGAAGTTACCCCAAACACCACACACGCACATTTCCACTGCCCATATATAACATCACTCCTGAGAGTCTTGATCCAGTCAAAATTTGCTACTTCTTGGGATTCTTTGTACAGTTTTGAAAACTTCCTCCTTAGAATTCTCCACTCACTCCCGTTTCCCAGACTCTGACCCCTAGTCAATTCTACTACCCAGGGGTGTCCACGGTTCCAGCCTCCTCCACGAAGCCCAGTTCTACGGGCTCACTCCTCTGGGTAAGTGGGGCCCCAGGAGCATCCTCACTGCATAGAAAACAAGCCCCAGCTCTCAAGATGCTCCCTCTTCCCCTCTCTTGAAAGAAGTTTGGGTTAGAGCCAAGAGCACTGGATTTGGTCCTGGATCTGGGGGATGGGGGTGGAGAATGAGATTGGTGAGGGGGTTAGAATCTGCCTCAGTACCCCCAAGTCCCAGCATGGGGTTATTCTGCTTCAGTTCGACGCCTGCAGCTGCGGGAGGAGTTGGACCGATCTTCCTGTGGAAACGTTCTCTTCAACGGTTACCTGCCTCCACCAGGTGGGCACAGCTAAGGGATGGAGGGGAGGGAGGGTGGACTAAAGACTACATTTCCCATAAGGTCACAGCCCTTGCTGTGAGCCCTGTGCTTACCTGTGCTGTGAGCCCTGAGACATGATGGGAGTTTTAGCCTTATATCGGAGGCTGGACTGATGCTTGGAAAGGAAGTAGGAACTCACTTCCAGTGAGGCAGTGGGCCAGCTAGTCCCCTGAGGCTAGGATTTATGTTCTGGAGCCTGATGGGGGTTATAGTCCACGTTTGATTTCCCTGTGAGGAAGCTTAGAAGAAATAAAATAAAACATTTTGCGCGGAGGTGGAAATATTAAGGGGAATTATTGACCATAATCTCCATGGGACCTTAGATCAGCAACCCCACTGGCCATGGAAGATATGCCTCAGTGGTTACTGGAAACCCAGCATGGGGCTCAAACTCACAACCCCGAAATCAAGAGTCACCTACTCAGGGCCCTTGGGTGGCTCAGTCGGTGAAGCATCCGACTCTTGATTTTGACTCAAGTCATGATCTCATGGTTTGTGAGTTCAAGCCCCACATCAGGCTGGCTGCTCTCAGCATGGAGCCTGCTTTGGATCCTCTGTACCCCTCTCTGTCTGCCCCTCCTCTCCTTGCTCTCTCTCTCTCTCTCAAAAATAATTAAAATAAACATATATAAAATAAGAGTTGCATACCCTTCCGACTGAACTAGCCAGGCACCCCATAAAGAAGTCATTTTAAGTAGAAGCTTTAGGGGCACCTGGGTGGCTCAGTCAGTTGAGTGTCCGACTTTGACTTATGTCATGATCTTGCGGTTTGTGAGTTCAAACCCCGCGTTGGGCTCTGTGCTGACAGTGTAGAGCCTGCTTGGGATTCTTTCTCTCTCCCTCTCTCCGTTCCTCCCCCACTTGTGTGCTCTCTCTCTCTCTCTCTCTCTCTCTCTCTCTCTCTCAAAAAATAAATAAATAAACTTAAAAAAATAAATAGAAGCTTTCTATCACTGCCTTCATACCATAAATAAGTAAATGTGAAAACGAAACCCTGAAATAACAGTTATGATGCTACTGCCTGCCAAAGAAATTGGCTTCCATTTCTTTCTTTTCTTTTTTTAATGTTTTATTTATTTTAGAGAGAGAGAGCGAGAAGAGCGCAAGTGGGAGCCAGGGAGGGACAGAGGGGGTGAGCACCGAAGATCCCAAGCGGGCTCTGCGCTGACAGACTGTGAGATCATGACCTGAGTCACCCAGGCGCCCCTAGGCTTCCTTTTCTTTTCTTTTCTTTCCTTTTCTTTTCTTTTCTGTTTTTTTTTTTTAAATTTTTTTTTCAACGTTTATTTATTTTTGGGACAGAGAGAGACAGAGCATGAACGGGGGAGGGGCAAGAGAGAGAGGGAGACACAGAATCGGAAACAGGCTCCAGGCTCTGAGCCATCAGCCCAGAGCCTGACGCGGGGCTCGAACTCACGGACCGCGAGATCGTGACCTGGCTGAAGTCGGACGCTTAACCGACTGCGCCACCCAGGCGCCCCATCTTTTCTTTTTTTTTTTTTTAACATTTATTTATTTTTGAGACAGAGAGAGACAGAGCATGA
The DNA here is from genome assembly GCF_018350175.1 of Felis catus. Lineage (NCBI taxonomy): Eukaryota > Metazoa > Chordata > Mammalia > Carnivora > Felidae > Felis > Felis catus. The sequence goes on along the minus strand of NC_058382.1, from coordinate 14,058,405 downwards.
ACGGGGGAGGGTCAGAGAGAGGGAGACACAGAATCCGAAACAGGCTCCAGGCTCAGAGCCATCAGCCCAGAGCCTGACGCGGGGCTCGAACTCACGGACCGTGAGATCATGACCTGAGGTGCAGTCGGCCGCTTAACCGACTGAGCCACCCAGGCACCCCTAGGCTTCCATTTCTTAAAACAGAAGATTAGCAAATACTGAAAAGATAGCACCGTTATGGTAGCGCCAAACTGATTCGGCCCTTGTGATGTGCTCAAAGGAACAGAAAAGGCAGTAACTTGCTGGGTGATTCCGCGTCCTTTCGTGCCAGGTCCCCACACCACCGAGAATCTTTTCGCCGGGACACTATGCCCCCACGTGTGGGGAAGTCGGCTTCTGGCGCATTTGAAGCGCTTGCTACGTGGCAATTATTAGAGCTATTGTCACTCTGCTCTTTCGCCCCGCCACAGTGTTCCCAGTGAAGCGGCGGAACCGGCACAGCCTGGTGGGGCCCCAGCAGTCAGGGGGACGCCCAGCCCCCGTTCGACGGAGCAACACGATGCCCCCCAACCTGGGCAATGCAGGGCTGCTGGGCCGAGTGCTGGATGAGAGGGCCCCTCCCTCCCCATCGGGTATGTTTCTGTCTCCTGGGAGACTGGGGCAGCCAGTGGGGTCCCTGCGACCCTGCCCTGATCCCTGCTCTTCCCCCCCAAGGGCCACCAGAGGAGCCGGGGATCGTGCGCCTGGTGTGTGGACACCACAACTGGATCGCTGTGGCCTATACCCAGTTTCTTGTCTGCTATAGGTGCTCGGGGAGGGTGGTGGCCGGAGGCTCAAGCCCTGTTGATGGGGAGGGCTTGCGGTGAGCGTTGATGATATCCCCCAATCCTCCAGGCTGAAAGAAGCCTCTGGCTGGCAGCTGGTGTTTTCCAGTCCCCGCCTGGACTGGCCCATCGAGCGACTGGCACTCACAGCCCGGGTGCTCGGTGGGGCTTTGGGTGAACATGATAAGATGGTGGCAGCGGCTACAGGCAGCGAGATCCTGCTGTGGGCTCTGCAGGCAGAAGGCGGGGGCTCCGAGATAGGTATGGCACCGGGACTTTTCCAGAACCCTCTGCCCTTTAGAATTACGCTTCACCCTGTGGTCTGTTAGGATTCTCTTCCACCCCGTTGGAATTCTCTGGCCTGTTAACCCACTCTGTAAGTTCTTACACCCATAGGGATTCTTTGCATTATTAAGATGCTCCAACCCTTTAGAATTCCGTATCCTGTTCGAATTTCTTGGCTTGTAGAAAAATCCACCCACGTCCAGAATTCCCTGCCCTGTTAGACCTCCATGCCAGGGGAATCCCAGAGCCGGCTAGAGTCTATGTTCCCATTAGACATCTCTGTTTGCTTTATTTTTTTTTTTTAATGTTTAATTTATTTTTGAGAGAGAGAGAGTGTGTGGGGGGGGGGGGGAGGGGCAGAGAGAGAGGGAGACAGAATCCGAAGCAGACTCCAGGATCTGAGCGGTCAGCACAGAGCCCAATGCAGGCCTCGAACTCACAATGTGAGATCATGACCTGAGCCGAAGTTGGTCGCTCAACCGACAGAGCCACCCAGGCGCCCGTCGGTTTGCCTTATTGAAAACTGCAACCATGTTAGAGTTCCACACCCTGTCAGGAATCTGGCCTGTGTAATCCTCTATAATTCCTGCTGGAATCCTCTAGCCTATAAAAATTCTGTGGCCCCACCGAATCCGCTGGCCCTTGGAGTTCTTCCTGGCCCACTGAGCGACTGGCTTCTCCCCCAGTCCTCCTCCTTCTCCCCCAGGAAGTGGGGTCCTGGCTGAGTGCTCCTTGCCTTCTGCAGGAGTCTTCCATCTGGGGGTGCCCGTGGAGGCCTTATTCTTCGTTGGGAACCAGCTCATCGCCACGAGCCACACGGGGCGCATCGGGGTTTGGAACGCCGTCACCAAGCACTGGCAGGTCAGAGGGGTGGCCGGCCTGGCTGCCTCTTTCCCAGGCGTCCAGTCTGCACGGACCCGGGGAGGGGTTCCTTCCTGCCCCAGCCCAACTGGAGACAGCCGGAGAGCCCAGCAGCGGGCCAGATCCTGGTGGGGGTGCCGGGGTGATAAAGGCCTAAGGAGGAGGAGTCAGGGAAGCCTTTCTGGAAGAGGGGCCGCTGAGCTGACAGGGAAGATGATGGGTTTGCAAAGGAGGAGAGCGGCTTCTCCAGGCACTGGATGGGGGAGCAGGTGAGTGAAGATGCCGTAGGAGACAGACGTGCACACGTCTGTCGTTCCCTCCCAAGCCATGTGCAAAACATAAAGAAAAATATACCTACGGTATTGCTTTCTCCTGTAAAGTATGTTTGGGAGAGAGAGACAGAAAAGCAGAGAAAGGAGAGAGAGAAAGAGGGGGGGAGACAGACAAAAAGCAATAGAGGAAGTCAGAAAGAGGTGTTGGAGAGAGGGAAGGGTGGGCAGAGTGAAGCCGGGACTGGAAGGCGGTGGTGCTGAAGGGATGTAGAGAGACAGACAGAAATAAATAGTAAAAGCCAGCAATATGGGGTCAAAGAGAGGCCAAGAGGCAGAAGCGCTGACCCAGAGACTTCCAGAGACAGAGAGACGCAGATGGAGATAGAACTAGAGCCGGTGAGGCTGGAGAGAAGTGGGCCTAGAAACCCCGGGTAGGTTCTGGAAGCGGGCGGGGGAGCGCCCTGAGGGGTGCCGTGGAGGCAGAGGCAGGGAGGACCTCCCAGCCACAGCCGGTCCCGCCTGCCCCCAGGTCCAGGAGGTGCAGCCCATCACCAGCTACGATGCGGCGGGCTCCTTCCTCCTCCTGGGCTGTGACAACGGCTCTATCTACTACGTGGGTGAGCAGCAGCTGGTACCCCGCATGCCCGAGAACCTTCCCGGGAAGGCAGGGGGCGGGGCTGAGCACCTTGAACTAGCCCACGCTGCTCTCCCCGCCCACCCCAGATGTGCAGAAGTTTCCCCTGCGCATGAAGGACAACGACCTCCTTGTCAGTGAGCTCTACCGGGACCCGGCAGAGGACGGAGTCACGGCCCTCAGCGTCTACCTCACCCCCAAGACCAGTAAGCTATGACCGGCTCCCCCCATCTCCCCCCCCCCCCCCCCCCCCCGCCAGCAGCCCCAGCCCACAGCCGCCTCCCCACCACTGTGTAGCATGACCCCGTGAGATTTACTGGAAGGAGAAAAGATTCAACTCTCACTTAGTCATTCAACAAACACCGGGCACTGCTTGTATGTAAGCTGTGGCAGGTCTCTCCAACCAGGGCCAGACTTGGCCACGAGCAGTTCGTCTTTGTGTTTCTTTTCCACCTCTGCAATGAGGACATGATGTTTCCACGCTCATAAAACAAAGAGGGTGCGTGTTTTACGGCGGACGAAACCGAGTTCTCTCACTTGGGGACAGTTTTTTTTGATTTGGTTTCTTGGCTTTAAATGCAGAAAATTAGGCTAGGTTTTTTTTTTTTTTTTTAATTATCGTTTACTTAGAAAATTATTTATTAGAGAGAGAAAGAGCGCACGCAGTCAAGCAGGAGAGGGGCACAGGGAGAGAGAGAAAAAAAATTTTTTTTAATATTTATTTATTTCTGGGGAGGAGCAGAGAGAGGGAGGCACAGAATCTGAAGCAGGCTGCAGGCTCCAGGCTCTGAGCTGTCGGTGCAGAGCCAGACGCGGGGCTCGATCCCAGGACGGTGAGATCATGACCTGAGCCAAAGTCAGATGCTTAACCAGCTGAGCCAGCCAGGCGCCCCTCTATTTTTCTGTCTGTCCCCTCTCTTATTAGCTCCGTCTCTCTCTGCCTTACTTTCTGTCCCTGCTCCTCTCTTTCTCTGATCTCTCCCTCTGTCTCTCCCTTTCTGACATCTCACTGCCTTATTATCTCTGTCTGCCCCTCTCTCCTTGCTTTCTGACTCTATCTCTGTCCTTCTCTTTCTCTCTGCCGTGGTTTCTGTCTCCTTGTGACCCTGTCGCTGTCTTCATCCTCGGCCCCTCACCAGGTGACAGCGGGAACTGGATCGAGATTGCCTATGGCACCAGCTCAGGGGGTGTGCGGGTCATTGTGCAGCACCCCGAGACCGTGGGCTCCGGGCCTCAGCTCTTCCAGACCTTCACCGTGCACCGCAGCCCCGTCACCAAGATCATGCTCTCGGAGAAGCACCTCATCTCAGGTGGGCCTCACCAGCCTGCCCCAACTGCCCATCTCCTCGCAGGAGGATGGCCCGGAGGGGAGCATGAAACCAGGGGGTGGGACCTCCAGGGGGGGGGGGAGGGAATTTTAACCTGGAACAGTAATTGCAGAAGTGAGAGAATAGTGTAAGGGGACCCATCTAAGCAAGAGTGAGAAATTCATCAATTCAGCAAACATTGGTTGAGCACCTACTGTGTGCCAGGCCCAGGGGATACAGTGATGGACAAGACAGGCCAAGTGCCCGCCCTTAGGGAGCTGATGTTCTGCGGGAAGGCAGATGACAAATAAATAAATCAGAATATAAGTCACCAACAGGCAACGATGAAGACCATGGATAAAAACAAAAGTTGTGTGAGTGGCTTGAGAGGGTTGGGGTCACCGAGGAAGGAGCTTTGAGCGAAACCAAGGAAATAAGCAGTCCTCGGTGGGGACAAACATTCTAGCAGAGGGAACAGGCATTGCAAGGGCTCTGAGCCAGGAGGATGATAGATGTGTCTGAGGACGCAGAGTGGGCAAGGGAGACAGTAGGACCTTGTAAGCCATGAAGATGACTTTGTCCTTGCCCTTGACTGGGTAGGTATCATGGGAAAGAGGGTTGTGAGCAGAGGAGGGCCATGATCTGACACAGTTATTCACAGGGACTCTCTGGCTATGCGTCGGGGCAGGACAGGAGCAGGAGTCCCGGGAGGAGGCTGCTGCCATGGACAGGACCAGGGTGGGGACAGTGACAGGGTTAGATGAGATCAGGCTCTGGAACGATTTTAGAGGAAGAACCAAGAGGATTTTTGACCATTTGGGAGTTCTGGGGAAGAGCGAATTCTCTGAAAGGGAAGAATCCAGAGGGGCCCGAATCCTGACACCTTTGAAAAGGGTCATCCTGGGGCTCGGGAAGGTTGGGCCGTGGTGATGACAGCTGGCCTGACCGGCCGTTGCCCCTGTGCTCCTCAGTCTGTGCCGACAACAACCACGTGCGCACGTGGTCCGTGACTCGCTTCCGGGGCATGATTTCCACCCAGCCCGGCTCCACCCCACTCGCTTCCTTCAAGATCCTGGCACTGGAGTCGGCCGACGGGCATGGTGGCTGCAGCGCCGGCAATGACATTGGTGCCTACAAGCCCCTGGTCCCCCATCCCATGCACCCTGCCTGACCCCCATTGGCCTCCACTGGCTCCTTCCCTGACCCCCTGTAGACCTCTCCTGACCCACCCAGCTGACCTGGCTGCCACCTGACCCCTGTCAATCTCCATTTACTCCCAGCTACCCCCGTTGAATTCTGTTACCCCGTTGATTCCTGCTGACCGCCACCTGACCCGGGACCCCCACCCCACAGCCCTGAGCTCCACTGACTGACCCTCAGCCCTCTCTGACCCCGCCCAATTCCAGAAAGCTGGGGATGGGGACGAGGGGGCAGAGCCTTAGGGTCTGGAGTCCCAGGGAGCCCAGCTGGCCCTGACTCCCCCCACCATCCTGGCCCAGGCCCCTACGGCGAGCGGGACGACCAGCAAGTGTTCATTCAGAAGGTGGTGCCAACCGCCAGCCAGCTCTTTGTGCGTCTTTCATCCACTGGCCAGCGGTGAGGACCGTCCCATCGAACGGGGAGGGTGGTCAGGGGAGAGGGCAGGACACCAGCTGGGTCACGGAGTCCAAAAGGGGGTCCGAGCCAAGGAACGCCTGAAGGAGCAAAGGCTGGGAGGGGGCACGAGGCCTGGTCCCGGGTTTGGGGGCTGGAGGAATTCAAGGTGTGACGTGTGGGTAGCGGTGAGGCTGGGGAAGCCCCAGGTGCCTGTGCCGGACCTCACGCAGGTCACTCGGCCTGGTCAGAGCCCGGGATCGGGGCAGGAGGCACAGGTGGGGGGTGCCGGGGACAGGGGGAGGGGCACGGGCAGCTGTAGGAGCCCAGAGGAGGTGCTTGCTCCAGTCTGGGGAGGGGGCCTGTGAGGGTTTTCGTGAGGACCTTGGAGATAAATAGCAATGAGCAGAAGAAAGGAGGGGCGGGGGTGCGCCAGGCTGAAGGAACAGCGTGGGTGAAGGCTGGGAATGGACAGCCAGTGAGGTGCACGTGGTCTGGGGGCCGGACCTCCGAACAGGCTGCTGAGGGGCACGGAGGAGCTGAGGTTGGCCTGGGCTGCTGGGGAGCCGTGACCACCATGGGGGTTGGACTGGAGGTGGGACAGGAGTCCGAGAGTCCAGGGAAGAGGCTGGGACAGGTGGGGACAGGAGCCGGCAGGACTTGACCAGGGCCAGACAGGAGGGGAGGAGGGGGCCCTGGAGGCCGAAGGGATGGGGCGGGGGGTTGGAAGCTGGTGGTAGGAGGGGAGGGAGGCCCCCAGGATGACAAGCCTTCTCTGAGTCAGGAACCACCAGGGAGAGCAGCAGATGTGGGGGAGAATCCCCATGGGGGCGTGGGGTGATGCTGGACAGGAGCCATCCCAGAGGCCGCTGCACCCCGAGAGTACATGGGGGAAGGGGAAAGAAGCCTGGGGTGGTGGTTGGAGAGGCAGCGACTAAAGCCATAATGGTGGGGACTGTGGCCCGGGAAGGGGTGTACAGGTGAGAAGAGGGACCGGGGCCAGGGTGACCCCCTCTCCCTTCCGTGTCAGGGTGTGCTCGGTGCGCTCGGTGGACGGCTCCCCCACCACCGCCTTCACGGTGCTCGAGTGTGAGGGCTCCCGGCGGCTCGGCTCTCGGCCCCGGCGCTACCTGCTCACCGGCCAGGCCAATGGCAGCCTGGCCATGTGGGACCTGACCACCGCCATGGACGGCCTCGGCCAGGCCCCCGGTACTCCCTATACCTGGCCTCCATGCCGGCCCCTGTCCACAACCTCCTTTGCCAGTCTCCCTCCCCAGGCTCTTGCCCTCTGACCCCTTTCCCCTGCCTTTGAACCCCAGCTTGCCCTCACTTTTCCACCCTCTCGTAGCTTCTGACCCCTAGCCTTTGACCTCTGCGTTTTTCCTCCTATCCTGACCTCAAGCCTTGCGTGTGACCTTTGTCCCTTGCCCAGTGGCCCCTGTCTTGCCCCCCCAGCAGGTGGGCTGACCGAGGAAGAGCTGATGGAGCAGCTGGAGCAATGTGAGCTGGCGCCACTGGCTTCCTCTCGGAGCTCTCTCCCCAGCCCCTCCCCTCGCACCTCTCTCACCAGGTAGACTGAACTCCACTTTCCCTTCTGTGCAATGGGGGAGGGGCGGGGGAGGTGGGGGGGGTTGCCTCCCTGCCCCTGATGACCCTCACTGACCCTCATCACCGCCCCCCAGTCTCCACTCAGCCTCCCTGTCTGGCCGTCTTGGGAGCCTGAGCCCCCCCCAGGCTGAGGCCCGGCGCCGCGGGGGAGGCAGCTTCGTGGAACGCTGCCAGGAGCTGGTGCGGAGTGGGCCAGAGTCCCGACGGCCCCCGACACCAGCGCCTCGGCCCTCCACGGGTCTCGGGGCTCCCCTTGCACCCCCCAAGGTGAAGCTCAATGAGACTTCCTTCTGAACACAGCTGCCATGGTGCCTTTGGATACCCAGGTCCTGGGCGGGGGACGGGGTGGGGTGGGGTGGCGGGGCTCAGGTGCCTCCCTGCTTCCTGTCAGAGCCCTGGGTTCAGGGCCAGGGCTTCCTTGGAATGGTCGTTGTTACTAGGCCCCCACTGCCCCCCCCCCTTTTCTGGAGCCAAAGTCGCCCTCCCCTAATAAAGTCGTCACTGCCAACACCTTGCTGACATTCTTAGAGGGTTTGGGGACCCCCAGGGAAAGGGTGGGAGAGATGTGAGGACCAGCCAGATGTCTGGCTGTAGATTTAGGAACATCTGTCTCTCTTGGTTTAAGCAAAGAAGGGGAATGTAATGGTTTACATCTGGCTTCAGGCATAGTTGGATCCAGGGATTCAGATACTCGTCCAGAACGTCTTTCCATCTATTTGGTTTTGCTCTCCTCTGGGATGCATGATACTCAGGTTTTCCCCTCTCGGTGCCAAGATGACTCCAGGTACCTCCTTAGCAACTTGTTTTTTTTTCTAGCAACAGCAACAAATCACACGACTGATTCTTACTGACTTGAATTTAGTCAGACGGCCATCCCTGAACCAGCCACTATGGCCGGTGTGATGGAGGCCTTCCACGGTTCCAGGGGTCATGTGCCCTCACAGGCCAGGAGGTTGACAGATTGGAGGAGGAGTTCCTGAAAGGTGAATCGGGGTACTGTTACCACAAGCAAGGACGACTGGCCACAGGTCAACAGAAACACAGATGTCAGCTATGTGATTGCCACATCCTGAACATTTGTACCCTAAGCATCGCCATCACAAACACCTTTCCCACATCCCTTTCCTGCCCGTGCCAGAGAGGTTATGAGGGACAGGTTCAGCTCACTCTAGCTTAATATCCTTGAGATTTTCGCCCAAATAATACCTGTTCCCATGGCAACTTCTCAGGAAAGATTTGTGCATCTTTTCCTTGAGCCAACGAAGAGGAAAGAAAGTGGGGCAGACTGGGAACAAGGATTTTCGAATATGCTGATTTCCCTTGAAAAGGGAAATTAGTTCTGGAATGCCAGAGTTTCTGTAACATAGTGGAGAAGGGTCCAGAGTGTGAGGGAATCTAGAACACAGGGATATTCTAGAGTGCTAGCAGATGAACAATATTAGGATCCCCCCGCCCTGCATTTCAGAGAATCCACACAACAGAAGTTGCTTGACCAAAGGACCTGGAAGTCAATGGTTCTAGAACAGGGGAGTGTTGTAGAATGCCTATGATTCTACACTTGCATGCCAGAGATTTGGAGATGCTGAGAATTCTAGGAAACAGCAATGTGGAGTACTAGAAAATCTAGAGCATAGGGTATTCTGGAATGTCAGCTCTTCTGGATCGCTAGAGGGTTTGTTTGCATTCCAAGAAACCCATAATGGCAAGGGCCTCTGGATTGTCAGGGGCTCTAGAACATGAACAGAGATGAATGATTCAAAAACATGAGTGTTTTGGAATACCTGTGAACCTCAAACTTTAGAAATATTTTTACATGCCAAGGCATTCAGAACCCTAGGGAATGTCTGAATGTTAGAAAGTCTAGAACATAGGAGGAGGGGTTGTGAATTCAGGGAATCTAGAATGTGGGATGTTTTATAATGCTCACAGATCTAGAATACTGAGATAGTTTTTCCTTGCCAGGGAATCTGGAACACGTTGTGTTTCTGGATTGCTGGTGATTCTAGAACTGAGAGAGAAAATGTAAGAAAATCTGGAACACTAAAGAGGTTTGTCTGTCTGTTAATACCAGGGATAAAACCCAGCGTGTGAGCACACGATGGGAGGAAGCTTCTGGAATGCCACAGCACCAGAACTCAGGGATTCTGAAGGGTTGAGATCAGATCAGGATCCAAGGGATGACATAGAAACGACCCCGGGAGATAGTGGCACTGATGGGGAAGGATTGGGAGCTGGGGACTCCAAATTCAGGGGGGATGGGAAGCCAACGCCATCCCCGGAAGTTGTAGTGGTGAGCCAGAGGCTGTTGCCTAGCAACGAGCATTGAAGATGCCCCGGATCCCAGGCAGAAGGGAGAAATTTCAGCAGCGCCCCCAGCAAATGCTCCAGCCACAGGGTAGGAGGTGAGGAGGAGGGCAACGGAGGGGGGCATGGGGGCCAGGACATGCTGTCCTGCAGGGCCATGTTAACAGGGATTGTGGGGGCTTCCCCAAAACAGGGACACGGAACACATTCAGTGGGCAGTCAGGCACTCCCTCATCATGCTAAGACAGCCCACGAATGTCCCTGAGTGTCATCGTTACTGCTCTAAGGGGCTGCGTGCCCCTGGTTGGTGGGTGGGCCTGGATTTCTGGGTGTCCGTGTGGGATGGAGGTGTGGATCGCTGTAGGTGGCAGTAACAGTGTGAGCGGGGCTATGTGAGTTACCCGGTGCTCACTAACAGGGGAGGGTGAAAGGGTCGCCCCTCCACTGGAAGGAGCAGGAATGGGGGATGAGGACAAA